>NC_056737.1:1559284313-1559608063 GCF_019279795.1 Protopterus annectens
GGAGGTTAGAAAGGATTGGGAAGAGAGATTGCATAAGCAATTCACAAAGACACAATGAGAGGATATAGGTATGTCGCCCAAATATGCAAGTCTAGAAGATTTAGGATTTTTGCCTGGAAATGTTTACAAAAATATTTTTGTACCCCCAGTAGACTCCAGAAAATTCTTCCTCAGGCAGACAGTAAATGTTGGAGGTGTTAAAGGGAAGAAAGAGGTAATTGGGAACATATTTTCTGGGAGTGCGGTGAGATGGCGGACTTTAAGGATTCCCTGTGGGATGCAGTGTCGGAAGTTCTGGTTAGACAGACTGGTCTGATGATGGAGATTATTTTTCTGAGCTATGACACAGAAAAGTGATTGCCTAGATGTGGGTAAGGCTGTGTTTAATAATGGTGGCTACCAAAAAAGCAATTATTAGAAAATGGAAATCAAAATCTAAACCAACTTACTGGAAGTAGTGAATATAGTAACAGAGATAAAACAACTGGAATTGAGATGTTCAGAAAAGGGTAGGAGCAAATTAGGAAAAACAGGAATTCTGGGAACAATACATACAAGGGAGGAATGAGGCCTAAAAGGCAGTAGAACTTAAATGAGCTATGTAATGTTTGCGTGAGAAGGATTACATAGATTATAAGTGATGTATAATGTTTGCAACTGGGAGAGTGTCATTATAGTTTGTGATGTAAAATGCTTGCGACTAAGATTGTGTTGGTGTGGTTTTATTTCATTTATATAAATGCATGATTGCTTTTTGTAGTAAGTGATGATTGCCTGTGTAGTAAGTAATGGTTTAATGAAGATGTTTCTTGTTTAAAAAAAAAGCAAGAATTGAATAACTGATGTAATATTGCTTAGGTTATATGACATGTAGCAATATATGTGAAGTATAATGTTTATGTTAATATAGTTTGATTACTTTTATGTGACTGTACACTTGCCTATATCACAAGTGACAGATAAGTCAATAAAGGTGTTTAAAAAAGACTGACACATTAATTCACAATTTATTTTACTAAGAATAAAAAAAGACATACAGCTTGGTTCATCATATAAAGTTTGGATATCGTGGTATGAAATTTCTTTGGGCTAACGCTGCTTATTTGTACTGCATAATGACATTTTATAAATAGGACTAGACTGATGTTAAAATATATTACAGGTTGTGCTTAACTATTTGTACATACTGATAGTTTAAAAAAATCTTCCTAAACAGAACTCCTTCACTGTTTTGGTTTAGTAACACTATATATAGTAAATATAAGTATGATCAACATATTCATGCAACACAGTATGCATATAAGGATTATGAATGTATATTTCATTTACTGTGTGAACTTCAAGGCAAAAACTTTAAAACGTGTCCAATATAACATTAGCATTATACATCATTACACTGACCTGCTTGCTAACAGTCTTGGCATGTCAGTTAGTATTTACACAGAGTATCACAACATCATTTTACTTGGTTTAAAATATTACACAGAGTATCATAATGTCCTTTACTTGGTTTATAAGAAGAAGCCCCAACCACCTTTTTATGTTGAACATGATTAAACATTATTTTAGTGCACTGTGGAATAATATGAATGCAAAATTTCAAACACTGTTTCTTAAGTTACATGTGCTCTGGATGGTTTTGCAGACATGTAATGAACTCTTGAACAGGTCGTTTTTCATAGCAAATTTGATACACAGCAGTGAAAAGAGGAAACCTGTAAAAAAATAACAAAGAATTAGGATTATTTTTGTAGGAGATTATTATTCCGGATGATTGACATCAGTGAAAGTCATCATAACATGTAAGCAAACCATAAGCAACCCACTCCCCCCCAAAAAAAAGCTATTAACTTCTTATAGCTACCATTGGGTACTAACCAAAGAATAATCTGGAGCAAATTTCCCAGATCATGGACACTTCTTAAATATTGGTGCTACTGACTTAGTAACTAGACAGACTACGATAACTTGAACTAGCATGCATTTTCTTTAATGATTGCCATTATATACTGACTGTAATCCAATACCTGTTCTCAAAAGGTCATCAGTTTTAGAAGGGGTTAGGGATAGTTTTCTCCCTAAAATCCATTGGTCGACAATGATTTATTAGTTTTACATCTGTTTTATTGTACTGTATGTCAAGCACTATCCACTTTCTTAAGAATCGTACCATGTTCCATTGTACGTTTAGTTACCTTTCACTTAAATACAGCTGTGTTACTCGCTGATTTATTGTTTGACTGAGTAAATGATTGTGCTACATTCTGGTTACTTTGTAATAAAATGTGCAATGCATTATCAGAAGGCGGGACTAGATTACATGGCATCAGGAAATAAATGGACAGTTGCTCAGCATACAGTAAACAGAAGTTAGTTTATCAAATATAGGTCAACTAAAGTAATAACTACACATTAAGAAAGGCAACTTTACGAGAGGAAAACATAATTATAACAAAAAGAAATGGTAAAAAAAAACAATCTGCACTTGATCTTTTAAAGAAAAACAAAAAAACATGAATTTCCAAAGCAAGGAGCACTGAACTACAAAACAGGTGCAATCTGGGGGAAGACAGTCCTGATCACCTTAACTTTATCAACAAAGAATTATGCAGCACACTTACACTGATGAAAAGAAAATGCTCTACTGGTGACAAGACAGGCTGGTTTGTACATTCTAGTCTCTGAATGCTGCAGAGATGTCCCTGGAAGAGCAGTGCCTTTTATGGAAGATTTCTGATCATTATGCCACATAGCAGACATCCGAACTAAGTCTGTTCTTCAACAAGAAGGTGTTCCTTCATTTATGGTCAAAAAGGTGTCCTAGACTGAACATCCTGAAAAGCTCTGAATCAAACCATGGTTTGCCAGATATTAACAGTCTGAGGCATACATACACTTGGGCTACTTGGACGTTAGCACTTGTAACTCGCTTAGAATCATTAGCAGTGATCCTCTCAAAGAATTGTTTCATTAATGGACTAACAGAGCCACCAAAAATTTTACTAAAACCCCTATCATGAGCCAGTTTTGTCTCAGGTGGCTGATTTACTAGAAACTGGAACTTGAAATGAACCAGGTAACGATTTGACTACAAGACTATCCCCCGGATTTACTAATCTTCCGTGCAGGACTAATCTAGTCCTGCATGGAAGTGGCAGTTTAAAAGGAAGACGGCAGCGTGCCATACATATTAATGAGGGTGCGCTGCCTGAACTCCTAATGCTACATGGAGCGTGGACGAGTGCAGGTGGTGTGTCTGAGAGCAGAGGTCTCAGAATAAACACACCCCTGCAAAGTAGAACAGAAGAATGTGTAAATAAATGAGCGAGACTGCTCATAGGTGTCCGCATATCCCCACCAACAGTCTGCATGTGTACAACAGCAACAGTACTGAGAAAAAAAACAAAGAAACCCTTATATATTTTTTTAAAACCCCGAGTACAGCTAACCATAGGTGCTCGGGTGTGCCCATTGCTTAACTACGGTTAAAGCAGCTGAAGAGGATAACAAGGAATATATATGCAAATGAAGCAGCACAGCAATAGTGTAGTGGTTAGAGCATCCGCCTAACGAACAGGCATTCCCGGTTCGAGTCCCACTGCAGCACATATCATTTTCCGTGTGAAATCTGTATATGAACATATTTTTACATCTTTCCGCTGTATAACCTACATAATAACATTTAAATGTGAAATGGAGTACTGCATGAAATGCACATGTGAAGTGTCAGTGTCATAATTAATAAGGCACTAGTAAGCATGTTTAAGCACAAATAAGCAGTAATAAGCATATATAAGAACTAGTAAGCCTGTTTAAGTGCGTTTGAGTGGGGGTAAGCATTGCCTACACAGATTAAGCAAAGTAGAACTAACTGAGTGTAAGAAACCGCAACCGGAAGTTAGCAGTGCTTACTGTCGCGCGAACCTGCTCACAACTGCTTTAAAGTGCCTTAATCACTCTGTAACCAATGGCACGTGTACTGCCCAGCAATAAAATAAACAACCTCTGCAAGGCTTGAACCCAGGACCCTCTACACTACAATCACAGTAGTTAACCACTAAGCCATCATAGCAATGCATAACAGTGAGGTGTCAACAAACAAATCCTCACCATAGGAAAATCAAACTGAACATGTGAAATGTAACTATGTACAGTGTGATGTTGTACAACCTGCCACAGAACAAAAATATGTGAATTGGAGTACTGCAGTAAGGCCAGATGTGAGGTATTAGCGCAATAAAGTGTTGAAGTTCCCAGGACCCTATACAGCATACATACACATTAATCAAGGATACAAGACACATATATAACATGTAATGAAGTAGACATCAATGCCAAAAGGAAAATATCATGAAAATTGAATATTAAGCACCGCTAAGCGTTGCACAGCACTACTTCTCAGACTACTGGCAGGATACTACCAGTAGGAGAAACGGTGTTAACCTGCTAAGTCTAATCTTAAACAAATGCACGTTCGTCCTTAGCGGGACAACCCCAAACATTCTGCCAAATAGAATCCTCGGAGTAACATACCATGCCACACAGGTAAGCAAAGAAGGATACATATATGTCTGCGGACTGCATATGTGAGAAGCCTGAAGAACCATGGGGTGAGACAACTTACATGAGGGGTCCCGAGAAGTGGAGAGTGGGCAATGTGTAGTGGTGTGGTGAGATTTGGATGGAACCTATAGGAAGGATGATTGATGTGGAGGAGGAAGGGGGTGGAGGGAATGATGGGTAAGACATTATGGGCCAAGGAGTGCCAGGGTTGGATGGACCCGTTCTAATGGGACCGCCGGTGGATGTAAGCGAGAAAGCGGGGGGGGGGACAGGAAGGGAACTGAGACATACCATTTCCATTGGCAAAGCATGTTATGAGTAATATGTATGTTGCATAACCCATGGAATAACATATATATATATATATATATATATATATATATATATATATATATATATATATATATATGAACTGGAGTACTCATGACCAGAAAGAACATATATATATATATATATATATATATATATATATATATATATATATATATATATATATGAATGAACTGGAGTACTGCAGGAAATGCACATGTGAGGTGTCAACATCATTATGCATTTAGCAGTAATTAGGTTAAGCAGCAATTAGCAGTAGTAAGCATATGTCAGCACTATTAAGTGAGTTTAAGGCCGTATGCGCGGGTTTGCACGAAGGTAAGCACTGCCAATTTCCGGTTACAGTGTCCTACATTCAGTAAGCTCCTAAATTGCTTAACCTGTGTAGGCAGTGCTTACCCCCGCGCAAACTCGCTTACAACTGCTCGAAAGTACTTTAATCACACTGTATCCAACGGCCCTTGTTCTGCCTAGCAACAAAATAAGCAGCCTCTGCTAGGATCAAACCCAGGACCCTGCGCACCATAACCAAAGTGATTTACCACTAAGCCATCTCAGATATACATATCCTTGATGTATTCACAACCATATCATCCAGCCCAGTCATTCAACAGTGCAGAGAATGTATTCCAACATGTAGATGTATGTGTGTGAGTAAATATATTAATGTCTAAACGGTTGCAACATATCGATGATATATATATATATATATATATATATATATATATATGTATGTATGTATGAACATATAAACATGCAAATGTGTAGATAATGGGGAAGTAACAAAACACATATGTCCTCATGCAATGTTAATGGGGTTGACAGGCCCCACACAATATACGTCTGGTACAAATAGGTATACCCCCCCAGCCAAGCATGACCCCCCCCTGTAATACAGTACCAAGTAGTGCAGATCCCATAACCAGGACCAGACACGACATGGCCATCCCTAGGATACATATACACAGACACATATATGCAGATACAGGTGTATATATATATATATATATATATATATATATATATATATAACTACCGGAAAGTGTACTAGCCACCCATACGAATGACATTCATAGCCTGCAACATATACTCACAGAGATATCAAAGGGTATAACACCACACACAGGTGTGCATAAATGAATGTGAAAGCTTTGTGTACTATGACAGTTGTACATGCCATGCCATGTAGCTGTTTAGACACTGAACTCCATATGAACAGTGTAATGCAACTGTGAAACAGTCATACTAAGACAGTAGGCTGGAAAGGTTGACATATGTTGATGTCCAGGCCGAGCCTTCAAGTAGTACATTAGTAATGACAGAATGGGCCACAGCATACCAGACAATCAACAGTATGTAATGCAGATGTATAGGTCAGCAGCCTCTATCTACACTCTGTACACAATCTCTAGGGGGTACAGACCCCAGTTGACACCATGGGATGTATCTGTTACATAACAAGGCATACCTGACACCATCACAATCACACTGACAAACAGAACATCCCGTATGGCAGGAGGCAGTAGGCCTGCATTTACCCAAGGTGGATTGTATGGTAAAGTACATCCAGATACCTTAAAGCAGCTTATCCCACATAACCCACACATGTTGTAACAGCCTAGGTTAATCATGGTGCACCCCCCTACACTCACTATTACTGGGCCATATACCACTGTTACATACACTGGCCTCTGGAGTGCATTAGGGCACACATGTATTGTGTAGGTGAAACCCACACATATGTGGCCCCAACCCCCCAGTATGTGTGGGGGACACAAAGTACAGTTGTGTACACTTACCATAAATGTAGATGTTCGAGTGTATTCACTGTTGCAGTCATTACCTTTGGGTAATCTGCTGGCAGGTTGCCCTGAATTCCAAAGTCTTGGGTCCTGCATCGGCTGCTGTCTCCTCTTCCATGACATGAGGTCGTCAGGGGTATAAAACATGCAGCCGATGCCATTTTCTTTAGTTTTTCTTGCCCCCGATGTCAGCTGCCCCCGAAAAGGTAGCAAAAAATAAATATATATATATATATATATATATATATATATATATATATATGCATCAACATAAACTTTACCTTCATCTACAAGCAAATACACCACATAGGTTGTAGAAGATATAGAACGTAAGATAACCTCCAGAATGACGGGGATGGCTGGAGGGTAACCTGGACTTCAACAGTGAATACACTCGAGCATCTACATTTATGGTAAGTGTACACAACTGTACTATGTTCTTCGTGTTTCACTGTTGCAGTCATTACATTTGGGTAGAATCCCAAAGCTATGGTTGGGAGGCTGGAGCTAAACAGCATTAGGAGCGGCTATAAAAACCTGCAGAACTGCAGTGGCAAAGCCTGCCCTGGATTTAGAGTAGAGAGGCAAATGATAATGCTTTGTAAAGGTGTGAACATAATTCCAAGTAGCAGCCTCTAGAATGTCTTTGGTTGGTACTCCCCTGAGAAAGGCTGCTGAAGTAGCTGCAGCTCAGGTGGAATGAGACCTAATGCCCTTGGACACAGGTTTACCATGGTGTAAGTAGCAGAAACGGATGCAGTGGCTTATCCACTTTGAAATAGCCTTGCCTTCTGATCCTGCAGCATATGTCACTAGTAATTGCTCAGTTTTTCTTAGAGCTTTAGTCCTGCTCAAGTAGAATCTTAGCTGTTTGTGTATGTCCAAGGAATGCAGAATTCTCTCCCCCTTGTTCTGCGGATTTGGATAAAAGTTTGGCAGATGAATTGTTTGGTTAAGAGCCACACTGGAAACCACCTTAGGCATAAAAGTAGGATTTGTCCTCAGAGACACCCTGTCTGGGTAAAATATGACAAAAGGCTCTACAGCCATGAGGGCCTGTAGCTCTGAAACTCTTCTTGCTGAAGTAATTGCTAGTAATAGAGCTGTTTTCCATGATAAAAACTTTATATCAGCGGTAGCAGCTGGTTCAAATGGAGACAGGGTGAGCTTTTCCAACACATAATTGAGGCCCCATGCAGGTAATTGTGATCTTCTAGGAGGCCTTACATTTTTGGCTCCTCTAAGATACTGCTTTAGTAAAGGATGAGAAAAGATTGGTGGCTCTGTATTGTAATGAGCCGAAATGGCAGACGCATGGATTTTTAATTGATGAGAAAGATAGGCCTTTGTCAAGCATCCCAGTTAAGTACTGTAATATCTGAGGAATATTTGGTTCTGCTGTATCAGTTCCTTGTGCTGGATTCCAGGCACCAAATCTCTTCCATTTGTCAGCATAAGACTTTCTAGTATTAGGCCTTCTGGCTTCCAAAATGGCATCCATCACAGATTTACTGAGAGGTGTTGTTTGTATGACTACATGATCAGCCATGCTGCCGGGTTCAGTGTCTGTAGCTGACTGTGCTGGATATGATTGTTTTGCTGGGACAGTAGTTGAGGTCTTTGAGGCAAGGTCCAAGCTGGGTATTGAGACAAGTTCCTCAGGATTGGGTACCGGTATTGGCGGGGCCAATCCAGGGCAATTACTATCATCTTTGGTTTCTCTTGTCTGACTTTTAGGAGGACCTTGGGGAGAAGAGGCAGAGGAGGAAAGGCGTAAACTGATAGGTTTTTCCAACTGAAGGATAGGGCATCCACTTTCCATGCTAATCTGTGATAAGTCCTTGTGCAGAATCTTTTCAGTTGATCATTTTGAGGAGAGGCAAATAGATCTATGTCTGGGCTCCCCCATTTCTCTGTTATCATGCTGAAGACTTGTACATTTAGTTTCCAATCGTGAGGCTACATAAGGTTTCTGCTTAAATCGTCTGCCAGAGTATTTTGTTTTCCTGGCAGGAATTGAGCTTGAAGATGTATTTGGTAGGTCAAAGCTATGTCCCACAGTGCCATGGCTAATCTGCAAAGGGGTTATGAGTGTGTGCCCCCTTGCTTGTTTATATACCACATGACTGTGATGTTGTCCGTCTTTATCAGTAGTTGTCCCGGATGAAGTAAGTCTTTGAAGGCTGTTAGGGCATTTTGAACAGCTAGCATCTCTTTCTGGTTGATATGTAGATGCATTTCTTTTGGTGTCCATATGCCCTGAATGCATCTTCCTGCCATGTGGGCCTCCCAGGCATAATCTGATGCATCTGTTGTTAAGGTTTGGCTGGCAGAGGGTATAGTGAAGGGCTGTCCCATGTTTTGGTGACATGCCTTTGCCCACCATAGAAACTCCTGTTGCAGGCAGGGAATGAGAGGAATCATTGTTTCCAGACTGTGAGAATGTTGCCTCCATAAACTTTTTGGGTACCATTGAAGTTTCCTCATATGCAGTCTTGCATATGGAATCAATAGGATGCAGGATGCCATGAAGCCCAGAGCCTGCAGAATTTGTCTTGTAGATGACTGGGTTTTTGTTGCCATCAGTTTGAAGTAAGTAGCCAGTTGCCTTTGCTTGTGTGATGTGAGGTAAGCCATCTGGGCAGTTGTATTCAAGCTTGCACCCAGGAATGTTATCTTTTGAGAGGGTACCAGTTGTGATTTCTTTTCGTTTATTGTGTACCCTAGGCATGTTAGAAGCCTTTTCACAAACACCAGGTGTCAAAGAAGAGTGCCCTTGTTCTCTGCTTGAATGAGACAGTCATCCAAGTAAGGATATATTTGTATACTTCTTTGTCTGCAAAATGCAATTACTGGTGCCAGGCACTTTGTAAAGACCCTGGGTGCAGTAGATAAGCCAAAGGGCAGTGCAGAAAATTGGTAATGCATTGAGCCAGCCTTGAATCTGAGGTATATTCTGCACGATTGTCTTATTGGGACATGCAGGTATGCCTCATTTAGGTCTAAAGTCACCAGCCAAGCATTCTTGCCCAGCATGGGCAGAAGCTGCTGCAAAGTCAGCATTTTGAATTTTGGAATGTCCAGGTATGTGTTCAAAATTGATAAATCCAGTATTGGTCGCCAGGCCTTGTCCTTTCTGGGTACCAAGAACAGTCTTGAGTAAAAACCTTGTCCTTTTTCCTGTTCTGGTACTGGCCAAATGGCCCCCATATCCATGAGGGACGTAACCTGTTTCTGTGCCTCTGTCCATTGATTTAGTGTGGAAATGGAATCTGTATCCCTGTGATACGATGTTTAGTATCCACTTGTCCTGGGTTATTAACTGCCAATTTTGAGCAAAAAGTGCTAATTTTCCCCTATGGGTGCTGCCAAAAGATAAGTGCTTGGAGTAGGCAGAGGGAAGTCATTGGGATTGTTTTCTGTAGGTTTGCGCTTTATCTCCTCCATATTTGGAGGTACAAGCGCCCCATTGCTTTGAATTGTATGGATCTTGCGCCTGGTATCTGGAACCCTTAGGGCATCTGGATTTGCCTCTTTGAGCTCTGTCTGATACAGGAAAGGACCAATTTTTTGTAGGCCAGTGTCTACTGAATCTTGGTGGCTGCACTTGTAAGAAGTCTTTACCAGTTTGCATAGACTTAGCTTTGTCTTCCATTTTCTTTAAAACCTCTTCTGCCTTAATACCAAACAGAGAATCATGCTGTAAAGGTGCATCTAGCAATTTAGCTTTAACATGATCAGGCAAATGTTGTTCCTTTAACCAGGCATGCCTCCTAATCACAGATCCAGTAACTGCGGCCCTGCAGGAGGCCTCTAAGGAATCAAAACCACATTGCAAAGTATGCTTTCCAACTTGTTCAGCTGCATGCAATAATTCCTGCAATTCTTTATTTTCTGCACATTCTGAAATCAACATAATTTTCTGTTTCAGCAATCCCATAACATGTTGTTGGTACTTAAGCATATGAAATTGACAGTTTAAGGCCCTGATTGCCAAGGTTGCAGATGTATAAATCTTTTTCCCCCATCTGTCCAGTGCCCTTGAATCTCTGTCAGAGGGGGTAGGATTTTTTGCTATTGAGGCCTTAACTCCCTTTGGACCCTGTGAAATAGTTTCAGGATCAGCAGCAGGGTTTATAAATAAAAATTTATGTGAGTCAGGGACCCTGTAATATCTGTCAGGCTTACTGGGAGCTGGAGGTAAGGAGTCAGGGGTCAAGCTTGACTCCAAAAACACATCATCCACAATGTCTAAAACAGGGGGAATGGCTAAAGGCCTGTGCTGAGGGAGAAGAAGGAAATCCCTGAGTCTCTTTTTTGATTCAGAGAATTATTGACTCTCCCAGTGAAAATGCTCCCTCAAAGTATGCAAGACTTCTCCAAATTAATAATCCTCAGGAGGAGATGCAGATGGTATAGACTCCTCAGCATCAGAATCCTCATAGGGAGGTATAGATAATTCCTGATCAGAAGAGGAATCAGAAGAAATAGAAGCCTGATCTGAAGATTCATAATCAGTGTCTTGCCTAGGCCTCTTATCTGGAGGGGGATGGGTACCCCTGATCAAGGTAATAAGGTCTTCAGCAATTTTGATCATCTGTTTTTTAGGCATAGAGGCCTGTGCACGTGGCTCATGCGTCTTTTTTTTAGTTTTAGAAGTTGCTTTTGTCTTTGGTTTTGCAGCTGTCATCGGTTTGCTATACAAATGTTGAGGTCTGAAAACACCCTCAGAAGTCTTTGCCTGCTCAGCGGCTCTGGACCCATCTGAGGGTGATAAATCCGTCGGTCCAATACATTGAGTATCTTGCGGCATGCCGGACTCCACATGGGTGTCGGTAGAGGCCTGCGACTCGTAGGTAGTGGGTATCAGGAGCTGCAAAAGCACCTCACTGAGTACCGGCGAACTAGCGACTGGCTTAGGAGAAGCTTCGTCATCAGTTTTGGATCTCGACTGCGTTTCTCTGTCCTTTTCTTTGCATTTTTTATGTACTCCGGTAGTCGGATTGCTATCCTAAGACATTTCTGGGTAGTTAAATCTGTTTCCAAAATACTTTGATGCAAAAATATACCTACGCTTAATAGTGCATTGGTTAAATCTAGCACAAAACCGACAGCCAGGCACGTTGTGATCAGGGCCTAGGCAAGGAATACAGTATAAATGGAAATCCTTATGAGGTATTTGCTTCCCACAAGTAATACAATTATTAACTTTTTCTGACATCGGTAAAGAGCAAGAAAAAAGTTTCCCCAACGGGGTACTTAGCTTTAGTGAAGACTTCGGTTCTGAAACTCAAACTCGAATTATTTCAGTAGTAGGCCGACCGGCACTTGCAAAATGCTTCTGCTTCAGGCACCGCGCGGCAAGAAAGACTAAAGAAAATGGCGTCGGCTGCATGTTTTATACTCCTGACGTCATGGAAGAGGAGACAGCAACCGACGCAGGACCCAAGACTTTGGAATTCAGGCCGACTGAGGGCAACCTGCCAGCAGATTACCCAAATGTAATGATTGCAATAGTGAAACACGAAGAACATCAGCAGTGGAGTGATGGCAGGAATTACAGCATGACATTCACACAGCCCACTACATAACAACCCCTGACAGCATGCCATATGTGCAAAGCCTGGTATGTAGGTGGAGGACAGAGGCTGGAAAGTACAGTTTTGTACCTACCATAAATGTAGATGTTCGAGTGCTAATACAGCTGCAGTCATAACAGATGGGTTTTCCTGCCGTCAGGCAGGTCCTCGGTCGGACGAATTCCAAAGTTTAGGTCCAGCGTCGGATGTCGTCGCTTCTTCCCTGACGTCAGTGCGACAGGGGTATAAAAGAACCAGCCAACGCCATTTTCTTCAGTTTTTCTTGCCCCAGATGTCAGGTGCCCCCAGAAGGAAGGCAAAACATAAATTTATGTAATAATGCAAATGCAATATAATCAAAAAACAGTAGTTGCAAGCAAATACACCATAAAATAATACCCCAATGAGGTTGTATGAGGAGGTGTTAGCCATTAGGCCTGTCCCAAGAGGGGAAGGAGGGAGGGAAACTTGGACTGCAGCTGTATTAGCACTCGAACATCTACATTTATGGTAAGTACAAAACTGTACTATGTTCATCATGCATACAGCTGCAGTCATAACAGATGGGTAGAATCCCAAAGCTAATAAAGGGGTGGTGGGCACTAAGTGGAACTAGGAGGAGCCAGGATGCCCTGTAAGACTGCAGTGGCAAAGCCCGCTCTAGTTTTGGAGTATAATGGTAGGAGATAGTGCTTGGAGAAAGTATGTACAGAACTCCAAGTGGCTGCTTCCAAAATATCTTTGGTAGGAACCCCCCTGAGGAAAGCTGCAGAGGTAGCTGTGGCCCTTGTGGAGTGAGATCTGATGCCTGTAGGTACAGTTTTACCATGAAAAGAGTAACAAAAGCGTATGCAGTGGGCTATCCATTTTGAGATTGTCTGTTTGGAAATAGGCTTCCCTTGAGCACCTGTAGCATAGGACACAAAGAGTTGCTCTGATTTTCTGAAAGGCTTTGTTCTGTCCAAATAATAACGGAGCTGTCTGTGAATGTCCAAGGAATGTAGTAGTCTCTCCCCTTTGTTTTGTGGATTAGGGTAAAAGGTAGGTAAGTGGATAGCCTGATTCAGGGCTACCATGGATACTACCTTTGGCATAAATGAAGGATTGGTTCGTAAGGAAACTCTGTCCTGATGGAAAATGATGAAAGGCTGCACAGCCATGAGGGCTTGTAGTTCCGAAACCCTGCGTGCTGAGGTGATAGCTAGAAGGAAGGCTGTTTTCCATGACAAATATTGCAGATCTGTTGAAGCAGCTGGCTCAAAAGGAGGCAGGGTTAGTTTTTCTAGAATGAAATTGAGGTCCCAAGCAGGTACTGGTTGCTTCCTTGGGGGTTTTATATTCTTAGCCCCTCTGAGGAACTGTCTTAAGAGAGTGTGAGAGAATAAAGGAGGATCAGTGTTGTACTCTGCAGAAATGGCTGAGGCATGGATTTTGATGGAGGAGAATGAAAGTCCACTGCTTAGCATCTCGGCTAGGTACTGTAATATTTGAGGTAAATTCAGTATTCCAGGATTCTGACCCTTTTTCTGATTCCAGGCACAAAACCGTTTCCATTTTGCGGAGTAGGCTTTTCTAGTAGAAGGCCTTCTGGCCTCCAAAATGACATCCTGCACCTCCTTGGAGAGTAGGGTCTGCTATGAATTTAAGGAATCCTCCATGCGGCTAGACTGAGTGTTTTCAGCTGACTGTGAAGAGTTTTGAAGTTGTGCTGAGTCAGTAGAAGAGGCATTAGAGGCAGGATCCATGGTGGGGAATGCGTCAGGCTCCTCAGGAGTGGGTACCAGTGTTGTCTTGGCCAGTCTGGAGCAATGAGAATCATCTTTGGTCTGTCTGCTCTGGCTTTTAATAGAACTTTGGGCAGCAGTGGAAGAGGTGGAAAGGCATAAACCGTCATTGCTGTCCAACTGAAAGAGAGTGCGTCCACTTTCCAGGCCTGTGGATGAAAGGTCCTTGAGCAGAATTTTGTCAATTGGTAATTTCTGTGGGTGGCAAAGAGATCTATGTCTGGCCTTCCCCATGCTTGAATTATCATTGTAAAAACTTGAGGATGCAACTTCCATTCGTGTGGATCTGTCATATTTCTGCTCAGGTTGTCTGCCAGCGTGTTTTCCTTGCCTGTCAGGAACTGTGCTTGAAGTTGGATTTGTAATTCCAGAGCCATGTTCCAAAGACACATGGCTAGCCTGCATAGGGGGTATGAATGGGTTCCTCCCTGTTTGTTTATGTACCACATCACTGTGGTGTTGTCTGTCCTTATCAATAGCTGGCCTGGATGGAGTAGGTCTTTGAAAGCCATAATAGCATTTATTACTGCTAGCATTTCCTTTTGATTGATGTGTAGGTGTTTTTGTTTTTGTGACCATTTGCCCTGAATGCACCGATCTGTCATGTGCGCCCCCCAGGCGTAGTCCGAGGCGTTTGTTGTGATGACTTGATTTGCTTGAGGCTTGCAGAATGGGAGACCTATGTTTCTTTGGCATGCTTGAGCCCACCACAGAAATTCCTTTTGAAGACATGGAATCAGTGGTATGATTGTTTCCAAACTGTGGCTGTGTTGAGACCATAAGTTTTTTAGGTACCATTGAAGTTTCCTCATATGCAGCTTTGCATATGGGATTAGCAGGATGCAAGATGCCATGAATCCCAGAGCCTGCAGGATTTTCCTTGCAGTCAGCCTGGTGAAGGTTGCCAGTTTTCTGAAGTATCGAGTTAATTGCCCTTGTTTCTCTGGCGTGAGGTAGGCCATCTGGGTGTTTGTATCCAAGCTGGCACCCAGGAAAATTATTGTTTGAGAGGGTATTAGTCTTGACTTCTTTTTGCTGACTGTGTATCCCAGAGATTTCAACAACATTATTACAAACGCCAGGTGTTTCAGAAGAGTGTGTTTGCTGTCCGCTTGGATCAGGCAGTCGTCCAAATATGGGTATATTTGTATCCCTTGAAGTCTGCAGAAGGCAATTACTGATGCCAGGCATTTTGTGAACACTCTGGGCGCAGTAGATAAGCCAAAGGGCAATGCAGAGTATTGATAATGGGTTGAACCTGCAAGAAATCTGAGGTATCTTCTGCAATCTTGTCTGATTCGGACATGCAGGTATGCCTCCTTGAGGTCCAATGTTACCAGCCAAGACTCCTTGCCCAGCATGGGAAGAAGCTGCTGTAATGTGAGCATCTTGAACTTTGGTATGAGTAAATATGTGTTTAGGATGGATAGGTCCAAAATAGGTCTCCAATCTTTGCCCTTCCTTGGTACCAGGAATAGTCTGGAATAAAAACCTTGACCCTGTTCTTGTGCAGGTACCTCTTGAATAGCTTTCATGTCCATGAGATCTGAAATTTGTTTTTGTGCCTCTGCCCTTTGATTGTGTGGCAGGTTTGGCATGCCTCTCATTTTTGGAAGGGTGTGAAAGTGGAATCTGTAGCCTCTGTCTATAATGTCCAGGATCCATTTGTCTTTTGTGACAATATGCCAATTTTTTGAAAATAATGCCAGTTTTCCGCCTAAAGTGCTGCCATTTGACCCTTGCTTGGCATGCAAAGGGGAAAGTCATTGGGTCTGCTTTCTGAATGGCTGTGAACTATCCTCACCCCCTCTTGGTGTAGGTGTTTGCCATTGTCTGCCTCTAAATGATCCTTGAGATTGCCCTCTACCCCTCGGGCGCCTGTATCTACCTCTTTGAGGTCTGTCCGTGGCTGGAAAGGACCAATTTTTTGAAGGCCAATTTCTACTGAAACGTGGGGGTTGTACCTGTAGGAAATCTTTCACTGTTTGCATTGATTTTGCCTTTTCCTCCATTTTCTTTAATACCTCCTCAGCTTTAACACCAAACAATACATCTTTTTGAAGAGGTGCATCTAGTAATTTAGCTTTGACATGATCTGGTAAGGTTTGCTCTGAGCCAAGCATGTCTACGTATGACTGATCCTGTAACAGCAGCTCTACATGAGGCCTCTAAAGCATCAAAACCACATTGCAAGGTATGTTTACCCACTTGCTCTGCACTATGCAACAAATCCTGCAACTCCTTCAAGTCTGGTTGTTCAGGTTGTGACATTTTGCTTTTCAACTGAGATAACCAAAACTGTTGATACTTTAACATATGGAACTGACAGTTTAATGCCCTCATGGTTAAGGTGGCCGAGGTGTATACCTTTTTCCCTCACCTTTCTAAAGCTCTGGAATCTCTCTCTGAAGGTAATGGATTTTTGGCAGTGGAGGCCTTAATTCCCTTGGGACCCTGTGAAATAGTTTCTGGGTCAGCCGCATGGCTTTTGTATAGGAATTGGTGTGAATCAGGAACCCGGTAATACCTGTCAGGCTTGACTGGAGCTGGAGGTAAAGAATCTGGGTTAAGGCTGGCCTCTGAATGCACATCATCTATTATGTCTAAGACAGGAGGTATAGTCAGAGGCCTGTGCTGAGGGAGCAAGAGAAAATCCCTGAGCCTTGTCTTGGAGTCTGAGTACTCTTGGCCTTCCCAGTGGAAGTGTTCCCTCAAGGTATGCAAGGTTTCCCCAAAAGAGTAATCCTCAGGGGGAGAGACAGAGGGAATGGACTCCTCTGCATCAGAATCTTTGAAAGGGGAGTAAGAATGTTCCTGGTCCTCAGTATGTTCTGAAGTAATGGAGGCCTGGTCCGAGGAAGGGTATTCTTCCTCCACTCTGGGCCTTTTGTCCGAGGGGGGTTGAGAACCCCTGATAAGAGTAATGAAATCCTCACCCAATTTGAGCATCTGCTTTTTAGGCATGGGGCCTTGAGAGGGGCCCTGTGGAGCTTGTCTTTTAGAATGCATGGCTGCTTTAGATTTAGTGAAAGCCTTAATGGAAAAAGAAGAAGCAGGCCTGAAGACACCTTGAGAGGTGGCAGGCCTGTCTAAACTCTGAGTTTCCCCGCCAAGAGTGGCTTCGGTATCTGTAGTCAGGGTGTGGGCCGAAGAGCCTGCAACCTCGGGCACAGAAGACACCGCTAATGAAGTGTCCTCGGTAGTCAGGGGCTGCGTAGGTGCCTCGCTGAGAACCAGAGCACCTGTAGTCGGTTTTAGCGTGGTATCGAAGTCGCGGACCTCGTATGTCGGTCTTTATCTTTGCGTCGTTTACTCAAAACTGGAGTCGGAGTATCCGACGACATGTTGTAATTAAACTTTTTGCCAAAATAGTGTTGGGCGAACTCCGCCCGACGCTTAATAGTGCGTCTGTTGAATGTAGCACAAAAACGACAGGCCGAGGCGTCGTGGTCTGGGCCTAAGCAAGGAATACAGAGGGAATGGAAATCCTTATGCGGTATTTGCTTCCCACATGAAATGGAATTATTAACTTTGTCTGACATCGGTCTGAGGCAAGAAATGTTTCCCCAACGGGGTACTTAGCTTTCAAGAAGTCTTCGGTTGAAAAATATTCGTAATCTCAGGAGCTGGCCGACCGGCACTTGCGAACTGCTTCTGCTTTGGGCACCGCGCGGCAAGAAAGACTGAAGAAAATGGCGGCGGCTGGATCTTTTATACCCCTGTCGCACTGACGTCAGGGAAGAAGCGACGGCATCCGACGCCGGACCTAGACTTTGGAATTCGGCCGACCGAGGACCCGCCTAACGGCAGGAAAACCCATCTGTTATGACTGCAGCTGTATGCACGATGAACATCACAGGTACATATGTGTAAAACGTTTGTCATACAGTAAGCAAGATATGTATATATGTACATATCTATATGGATATATGTATACTTATATATACATATGTGTTCACCATATGTCCTGCACATGGAGTGGATTCCTACCTCAGCCCCAATAGTCCCAACCTCTCAGTGCAAGGGGATGTCACATATGTAGTGCAGGTAAATTTGTAGACTATTGCTACTGTAATAGGGATTGTCTTCACAGAAATGGTGTGTGTGGGAGGCCACTTCTGCTGTTAACATGTGTGCCATTGGCTACTTACAGACATTCTAAGTTCAGAATAGTACAGCACCACTGCTAGCCCAGTAACGCCCCTGTGGACTACAGCTGCGATATGGCCAATATATGTGGACAGTCTGACACACTCAGGTCAGTCCAGGGGTATACACAGAACCCCTTCATGCAAGACATGTGGACCAGGCCTATCAATGGTGGATGTTAACAGCCATGTAGATGGGTATAACATGCACATACTGGTATACATTTGCCCCCACAGGTTATGCATTCATACATCCCTGTCTGACCTGACACATAATAACCGCCGGTACAGAGGTGCCATGGCCACATACTATCCACTTGTTAGTGACATACAGCTGAACAGCATCCCACTGCTTTGTCTGACATACATGACTGTTATGGTGGCCAGGCAGCAGTACATCTGGCAAGTATCTGGACATGAAATCTCACTGGCTAAGTACAGTAAGCTGCTAGGCATTTAACAAAGCACAGTGCAGGCTACAGGCAGACTGACTCAACACTGGGCTACATCTCCTGTGTGGGAATACACATGTACCTGCATAGATAGCAGACTCTACAGGCATGTCACAAAGTAACAGACACCTGTGTGAAAGTGCATAACTGCAACCAATGCGAACACAGCCACAGCCACATATGGTAAGCTAGTGTACTATTGCAGTACATGGACTATCTTATGTACACCATCCTCATATGAGCCACTCACACAACAATCTTACATATACTGTGATGCTGCACAGTGTGGTCCAATGGCTGTCTGTGGTTTGGGACATGTGTGTGTTCTCCCCTACAAACGTGTATGCTGATAGGGTGACATACAGTGGAACATCATGTAACATCAGATCGAACAGGACCAAGAACAATGACATCTACCACAGTCTCTACACAGGCCAAGGTACATATGCACTATACACACACACTGTCGACAATTACCAGACTTACACATACCTCAGTACTGTACACACAACCACAGAATGCCCAGGCTATGTCCTCAAATATAACCCCTACTATACATAACGTGTAGCAGTCTGATATCTCACTGGCTTGTTATCAGATATGCTGTCAATGAATATAGTGTACAGAACATATGCACCCCCTACTGCATGACATATGTACAAAGGTTGACAGTGTTTTGGCTGGAGGCACAAACACAGGGCCAATATTGACATGTTGCTGTGATAACTTCATACATTTCCTGTCGTAACAGGGTTTGATGCAACATATGTCCTATGAGGGATATGACGTCAGTAACTCTCCCGGCTGTCACCATCTACTGACTGCAATCCTCACACTACCTTTTGCAGTTGAGAGATAGGTGCTCTGTAGGTAACACAAGGAACACAAGGCACCACACACTGCCCAGTCTGCAGATGACCCTACAGATGGGGATTCCTCATAAACATAGCACTGACATGACAAGTATTAAAACATGTAGGACAGCCATATCCACACACACACCCTGTTAAACCAATAGTACCCCAACTGCAGTATAGCAGCACTTACAGTCTGTAGTCAAGACAGGCACATCCCCCTCCTATGTGTTGGCCTGTTTCCACAGTGTATGTTGTCAGAGGTAAGTCCCTAATCCATCTGTGATGCTGTTTGCCAAACAACAGATCTAGTTCCTGCTCACAGTGAATGAAAAGGCCCAACACCAACATGATGTTCCTAGATATTGGAGTGTGTTTCCATGCAACTGGCTATGGGAATGTTACCACAACTGTTCCACATGCAATCAGCTAGAGGAGGGCTGTAATCCGTGCAGAGGCCATCAGCTGATCATGAGCATCACTGACAATACACATGCCACTGCCTAAGCAAAGCAGGTGTAAGTCTTCACATCCACCAACTATGGAGTGAGAGGGGCAGACAGAGGCAAAGATAAGACAGGGTGGGTTGGGAGAGTAAAAGTTAAGCATGTTTGTGTCAAACACCTACCAGTCCAGGGTATCAAACCCCTGACTGACTATGTACTGATATCACATCTGTTATCCCTGCACGGTGGATATTGTGATTTATGCTAGGGTTACTATATAAGTAATTATAAAAACCCACTCAACATTGAGTCCAGTTGTTGCACACCCACAACCGCCTCCATACAGGACACGAACGACAAACATCGACACATTAAGACACACAAACACACATGTCACATCTGGGATTAGAACTCCTACCTAACTAGTTATTACACTACAGCACTATGCAATTATAGAACCCGCTACGGAGATTACTGGAGTACTCTTTCCCCAAAGGTTTATTTCACAGTGAGTGACATGAGCAGGATTGCCAAAGTAGGGCAAATGAATTGTAGTGAGTGTGACTAGCCAAACATGCATTGCTCTCTACATAGGCATAGGAACAGACACAAAAGCATCCACAACTCCCTTGTGTGAGACTAGAACCCCTACCAGAGTTCTATATCACAGTACAGTATTATGCTGTTATAGCACGCACCACAGAGATTGCTGGAGTACTCTTTCTCCAAAGGTGTACTTCACAATGATTGACATCAGCAGGATTGCCAAAGTAGGGAATTTGAATTGTATTGAGTGTGACTAACCTAAGTTGTCATAATTAGTCTGTATGCATGAACCGCTGTTCTGGCCAGACCAAAATAACCTGCCTTTGCAAGCCATGAACTCAGGACCCTGTACACAGTAACAGTCACTGTAACTTACCACTAAGCCATTACAACAGGACATGAGACTGAGGTTTCACCAAAGTAATCCCACCATAGGCTAATCAAATTGAACATGTGAAAGGAATGTATATGCAGTTGTCCATAGCAGACCTCTCCAAAGCCAACTTCATGCTACTCAAGGCAGAAGTGACAATGTTTGTGACACCCATGGAGACAGGAGCTGACCGTTCTACTGATGAATCCTGCACTAAGGCAATGTATGAGCACATCCACTTGTGCATGATTCCTGACATCCCACACAGAACCACGACGCTCACCTCCCAAATAAGCAAGCCAGTCTGGTGGTCCCCTGCCATTAACAGAGTATAGAACAGAAGGTAGACACTGTTGAAGAAAAAAGGATAATCCAAGAATGCAAACAACTCCCTTAACCAGCCCCAGTAAGACATTGAGATCCCTCATGGAATCCTCCAAAGCTGGTTATGTAACTAAAATCACCACAGATTCCACAGACAACCACACAGCATTCTATAGTTATGTCCAGAATCTAACTGGCAATGCTCAGAAGTGCTCTGAGCTACAACAGAATGGCATTACATAGACTACTCTCACGGATTGTGCCAATATCCTGGCAGATTGATTTAGTGCCATATTCACCCCCTCTCACACCAAAAGGGCCCATGTCAATACAAAAAGAGTTCCATTGCCCAGTAATCACAGCCACACAGGCAGAAAAGTACAGTTTTGTACCTACCATAAATGTAGATGTCCGAACTGGATAGCATCTGCAGTCATAACAACTGGGTTTTCCTGTCGTCAGGCAGCCCTTCGGTCGGCCGGATTCCAAAGTCCGGGACCGGCTTCGGCTGATGTCGCACTTCACCCGACGTCATCTCTGTTGGTCTTCGGGTATAAAGGCATCAGCCGACACCATTTTCCTCAGTGTTTCTTGCCCCAGATGCCAGTTGCCCTCTTGGAAGGCTAAATTTTGGGTAAATGCCAATGTTTCCAAAAAGATAGAAGGCAAACACAAAAAATAAGCATGTATGTACATATATACAAACAAATACACCATAAGAGACTCCGCCAGCTAGCTATTAGGAGGGTAAATACCCTAGGAGTACCACAGAGGGGAAGGAGGGAGGGTAATCCTGACTGCAGATGCTATCCAGTTTGGACATCTACATTTATGGTAGGTACAAAACTGTACTATGTCCTTCATGGATGCATCTGCAGTCATAACAACTGGGTAGAATACCATAGCCAACTAGGGGAGGAGGAAGAATAGATTATGGTGTGGATAGGATCCCTTGCAGTACAGCAGTGGCAAACCTTGCTCGGGATCTGGAATACAGAGGTAAATTATAATGCTTGGCAAATGTATGCACGGAGGTCCAAGTAGCCGCCTCAATAATGTCCTTGGTTGCCACTCCTCGTAAGAAGGCTGTGGTAGTGGCTGTTGCCCTTGTAGAATGAGGCCTTATGTTCTGTGGAATTGGTTTTCCATGAAAGGAGTAACAGAATCGTATGCAATTTCCTATCCATTTGGAGATTGTCTGTTTGGAAATCGCTTTTCCTTCCCTTCCTGTTGCATAGGCTACAAACAGCTGGTCAGTTTTTCTGTTACTTTTTGTTCTGTCTAGGTAGTAGCGTAGCTGTCTATGTACATCCAAGGTATGCAGCATTCTTTCCCCTCTGTTTTGTGGGTTTGGGAAGAAGGTAGGTAGGTGGATTGCCTGGTTTAAAGACACTCTGGATACCACCTTAGGCATAAATGAAGGATTAGTCCTCATGGACACTCTATCTTGGTGGAAGATTAGGAAGGGTTGTACTGCCATTAGGGCCTGAAGTTCAGAAACCCTTCTTGCTGAGGTTATTGCCAGTAGGAAAGCAGTTTTCCACGATAGATGCTGCAGGTCTGCTGTTGCTGCTGGTTCAAAAGGTGCAGTGTCAACTTTTCCAGCACAAAGTTCAAATCCCAAGCTGGCAATGGTGGTTTCCTAGGAGGTTTTACATTCTTGATCCCTCTGAGGAACTGCCTGAGTAAAGGATGTGAAAAGACAGGTGGATCAAAGCTGTATTCTGCTGAAATAGCTGATGCATGTATCTTGATGGAGGAATAGGACAGGCCTGTATGTAGAAGCTCTGCCAAATACTCCAGAATGTTAGCAATGTCTATATTGGACACATCTTTTCCTCTTTCAGCACTCCAAATGACAAACCTTTTCCATTTTCCTGCATAGTTCCTTCTTGTTGAAGGTCTGCGGGCTTCAAGGATAATGTCTTTAACCCTTTGGGAAAGCTCTGGATTAGTTGCTGCTATGTGATGTTCCATGCAGTCAGTTGCAAAGTTTTTAGGTTTGGATGCATGATGCTGTAGTTGTTCTGGGTTAACATCAAAGGCATCAGGGTATTGGCCATATTTTGTCCCGAGACATGCTCCTCAGCAATGGGTACCAGTGTTGTCTTGGCCAGTTTGGAGCTATCAGGGTTATCCTTGGGCGTTCCTCCTTGATTTTTAGTAATACCTTGTGTATCAAGGGAAGAGGTGGGAATGCATATGCTGTCAGACCTTTCCAGCTGAAGGAGAGCGAGTCCACTTTCCATGCAAGTGGGTGGAACGTCCTTGTGCAGAATTTTTGAGCTGGTGATTGAGAGGGAAGCGAATAGATCTATCTGTGGCATTCCCCATTTCTTTGAGATGGCCTTGAAGATGTCCGGTGTAGCATCCATTCGTGAGCATCCAAGGTGGTTCTGCTTAACATGTCTGCTAGAGTATTCTCCTTTCCTGGTACAACATTGCCTGTAACTGGATGTTGTAGCTGAGCCAGGTTCCAAAGGTCCAAAGTCATTCTGCATAGGCGGTATGAATGAGTGCCTCCCTGTTTGTTGATGTACCACATGACTGTGGTGTTGTCTGTCCTTATCATCAAATGTCCTGCTTTGAGGAATGGTCTGAATTTTTGGATTGCCAGCTTTACTGCCAGTATTTCTTTTAGGTTGATGTGCAAATGGAGCTGGTCCTGTGTCCACAATCCTTGTACGCATTTGTCCAGCATGTGAGCCCCCCATCCTAGGTCTGAGGCATCTGTTGTGATGGTTTGGCTTGCTTGATAGTTGTGGAAAGGTAGGCCTGGATTTGACTGGCATGATTGAGCCCACCATAGGAACTCCTGTTTTAGGCATGGGATTAGAGGAATTTCTGCTTCTAGGCTGTGCCTGTGTTGGGACCATAAATTCTTTAGGTACCACTGTAGTTTTCTCATATGTAGTCTGGCATGTGGAACCAAGATTATGCAGGATGCCATGAAGCCCAAGGCCTGTAGAACTTTTCTTGCTGTTAGCTTGTTCTGTTTTGTTAGTGCCAAGAAGTAAAGAGGGAGTTCTTTTGTTTTTCTGCAGTTAGGAATGCCATTTGTTTTACTGTGTCCAATTCAGCCCAAGAATGTCCTTGTTTGGGATGGTATCAGCCTTGACTTTTGTAAATTGACTGTGTATCCCAGTGCTTGTAGCAAGTAAATGACCCTTTGTAAATCTGTTGTCAGCTTGCTTTTGTTGTCCCCTGTAGCAGACAGTCGTCCAGGTATGGATAAATTTGGATTCCCTGTAGTCTGCAGTGAGCGATTACTGATGCCAGGCATTTTGTGAATACTCTGGGCAGTAGATAAGCCAAAGGGCAATGCTGAGAATTGATAGTGCTCTGATCCTGCAAGAAATCTGAGGTATCTTCTGCAAATTGGTCTTATGGGGACGTGCAGGTATGCCTCCTTGAGATCTAGAGTTACCAGCCAGCACTCCTTGCCCAGCATGGGAAGAAGTTGCTGGAGGGTCAGCATTTTGAATTTTGGGACAATGATGTATGTATTTAAGGTGGACAGGTCGAGAATAGGTCTCCAGCTTTTTCCTTTCTTGGAACTAGGAATAGCCTGGAGTAGAATCCTTTGCCTTGTTCTGTTATTGGCACTTTTCCACAGCTCTCATCTTTGTTAGTTGCATTATCTGCTGTAGAGCTTCTGTTTTTGATTTGGAGGCAGGTTTGGCATTCCTCTTTGACTGGTGAAGTGGAACCGTATCCTTGGTCTATGGTTTGCAGAATCCACTTGTCTTTTGTGATATAGTGCCAGTTTTTCGAAAATAAGGTTAATTTTCCGCCTAATGGTGCTGCTATTTGTTCCCTGGTAGGCGGAGTTAGAATCAAGTCACTGTGCTGTTGTAGTGGCAGTGGCTGTGTCTGTGCCTCTGTTATTATCTTGCCACTGTCGTCCTCTGTAGGCACCCCTCTGGATTGATTTCTGCCTCTGGGACGTCTATTCCTGCCCCTTTGGGATCTTGTGGAGTCAGGAAAGGACCAATTTTTGGCAGGCCAGTTCCTGCTAAACCTTGGGGGTTGAACCTGCAAGAAATCTTTAACTGTTTGTACAGATTTTGCCTTTTCTTCCATTTTCTTCATTACCTGCTGGGCAGGTGTACCAAACAAACTGGCCTTATCCATAGGTGCATCTAATAACTTAGCTTTAACATGATCCGGTAAGACCTGTTCCTTCAGCCATGCATGTCTTCTTATCACTGTGCCAGTCATGGCTGATCTAAATGAAGCCTCCAGTGCATCATAGCCACATTTTAAGGAATGGTTACTAACCTGTTGTATGTTATTTACCATTTCTAATATATATTTCTTATCTATAGAGTCATCAGAGGATAGCTTTTTAGTTAACTGCTCAAGCATAAACTCTTGGTATTGTATCATGTGAAACTGACAATTTAAAGCTCTAGCTGAGAGAGTAGCAGAGGTGTAAACCTTTTGCCCCATCTGTCTAAAGACCTGGCTTCCCTTTGAGAAGGAATAGGGTTTTTGCTGTGGTGAGGCTGCTGCCTTAGGCCCCTGGGATATGGTTTCGGGTCTGCAAGTGGGGCCTTGTATAAGTGGTGATGAGTGTCTGGAACCCTGTAAAATCTGTCTGGTTTGACAGGGGCTGGAGGTAAGGAATCTGGTGCAGTGCAGACATCATTAAATGCATCGTCCACAACAGAGAGGACAGGAGGTATAGCTAAAGGCCTGTGTTGTGGTAGGTGCAGAAAAGTCCTAAGTCTTTTTCTGGAATCTGAGAAATCCTGTTCCTGCCATTGGAATTGTTCTCGCATGGCATGTAAGGTTTCCCCAAAGGAGAATTCTTCTGGTGGAGAAGCAGCTGGAATGGATTCTTCAGCATCTGAGTCTTCATAATTGGAGAAATGAGCCTCTGGCTGGTCTGTAATATCAGAGTCCTCCGCGGAATCATCAGAGGACACAGGCTCGGGGGGCTCTGCTCTGGGTCTCTTTTCTGGGGGCTGAGAGGCCCTGTCTGGTTGAGATTGAGATCCCCTAATTAAGGATATTAAATCCTCTGCCAGAGTAAGCATTTGTGAACTAGAAGTGGGCCTAGAGGAGGGGGGCTTAACAGGCACTGATTTAGTAGATTTGGCTGCTTTAGCCCTGGCAAAGGCCTTAATAGACATGGCTGCAGGAGGCCTAGCAGCACCACGTGCTGGGGTAGAGACATCCAAAGGGATGGTGTCTGATAAGTCACTAGTAACCACTGTAGGTAAGATTTCTGAGGTCGTTTCAAGTAAGGTAGCAGGAGCCTCAGTAGTAGTCATTGATTCAGCTGTGCTTTGATCAGTTTTCTCGGTTTCAGCCGAAACCGAGACACTCGCGGTTTGCTTAACCATGGTTTCGGCCGAAACCGCGGACCGCGAGTGTCGGTCTTTTTCTTTGCGTTTATCAACAATCTGGGTAGTCGGAAGATCCAACGGCATAATGTACGCAAAATCTGAGCCGAAAAACTGTTCAGCAAACTCTGACCGACGCCTAAGCGTTCGTCGGTTGAATGAGGCACAGGCTGAACAGGCTGCTACGTCGTGGTCTGGGCCTAAACAAGGCAAACAGTAAGAGTGGAAATCTTTATGAGGTATTTGTTTCCCACAAGTTAAACAGTTATTGACTTTTTCTGTCATCGGCTGAGGCAAGAAAGAGTCCCCAACGGGGTACTTAGCTTTTAGAAGTCTTCGAAGTAGTATTCGGAAGTAGTAATCTCTGGATCTGACCGACCGGCACTTGCGAACAGCTTCTGCTTGAGCGCGGCAAGAAAGACTGAGGAAAATGGCGTCGGCTGATGCCTTTATACCCGAAGACCAACAGAGATGACGTCGGGTGAAGTGCGACATCAGCCGAAGCCGGACCCGGACTTTGGAATCCGTCCGACCGAAGGGCTGCCTGACGACAGGACAACCCAGTTGTTATGACTGCAGATGCATCCATGAAGGACATCCGCACAATCCACAGCTAAGAATACAGCATCCATGGGACCAGATGACATCCTGGGCTGTGTACTACATGAACTACAAAATGAAATGGCAACTCATCTAACTGTCATGTGTAATCGTAGCCTCGCATCAGGCCTGGTGCCCACTGAGTACTGCACAGCTGCAGTTATGCCACTCCACAAGGGGGGGATCCACCTTGGATCCCTGGAACTACCGTCACATCAGTCTGACGAGCCTGATCTGCATGGCCATGGAATGCATTATCAGGGAAGTTTTGAATGCAGACACTGGCAACCCTCAAACACTGACCCCGCACAGATTGGGCTCATGGAGGGCCAGTCTTGTCTTCTGAAACTGACTGACTGCTTTGACTCAGTCTGCATAGCTGTTGAAGAGGGTAAGGCAGTCCAAAAAGCCTATGTGGACCTTGCTAAGCCCTTCACCACCATCCCCCAGTCTGGAAACATAGATTAACATACTACTCCGTCTACACATCTCTATGCCACGCGATGGTTTGCCACATGGCTTACAGAACCCAAACTGTAGGTGTAACTGACTCCAAATTTATCCCCGGACAAGTGAAAAGTGGAGTTTCTCAGGGTTCAGTCCTGGGACCATTGCTGTTTGGCATCTACATCTCTGAAGTACATGCCAACAGTACGGGACTCTGGCTAACAAAGGTAAGAGATGACTGCAAAATAGGAGTCATTATGAGCCTGACTGTACTGCATGATATGTTACTGATACCAGCCTGACATCATACAGGTGGGATGGAGTACTGTTTACATCTTGTGCCCTTGTCATGTAAGGTCCTGGTTATGGGATCTGCAACAGTTGGTACTGTATTGCAGGGCAGATGTGTTTGGCTGGGGGGGGGATACCTATTCGTGCATGACGTATGTTGTTTGTGCCTGTCAACCCCATTAATGGTGCATGTGGACATATATGTTTCTGCTATGTTCCCACCTTATCTACAGATGTATGTCCGTATATGCCTATATAGATATAAATATCTGCTTACATATATGTGTGTGTATATATATATATATATATATATATATATATATATATATATATATATATATATATATATACACACACACACATATATATATATATATATACATATCAATATGTTGTATCTGTTTAGATATTAATATATTTTCACACACACACACACACACACACACACACACACACACACACACACACACATCTACATGTTGGAATTCACTCTGTACTGTTGAATGACTGGGCTGGATGATATGTTTGTGAATACAGCAAGGTTATGTATATCTGAGATGGCTTATAGGTAAATCACTTTGGCTATGCTGTGCATGGTCCTGGGTTCGAGCCTAGCAGAGGTTATTATTTTGTTGCTAGGCAGAACAAGGGCAGATAGATACAGAGTGATTAAGGCACTTTAAAGCAGTTGTAAGTGGGTTTGCGTGGAGGTATGCACTGCTAAGGACTGGTTACAGTTTCTTATACTCAGCTGCTGAATTGCTTAACCTGTGTAGCCATTGCTTAGCTTCATGCAAACCTGCTTACAACTGCTTTAAAGTGCCTAAATCACTGTGTATCCAAAGGGCCGTGTTCTGCCCAGCAACAAAATAAACAGCTCTTGCAAGGCTCAAACCAAGGACCCTGCACACCACAGATAAAGTGATTTACCACTAAGCCATAACAGATACAAAGAGATTTGATGTTTTCAGAAACATATCATCCAGTCCAGTCATGCAACAGTACAGAGAATGTATACCAACATATAGATGTATGTGTGTGTAAATATATTAATATCTAAACAGATACAATATATCTATATATGTAGATATATATATATATATATATATATATATATATATATATATATATATTTCTAAAACTATATACACATATATCAATATATATGCACATATACATGCATATGCCTAAATCGACACATATATGTGTCTACACCTATATGTCTACAAATACACAGCACATTACATATGTGTACGCAGATATATATCTATGTAGGTATATACGGCCATAGTTATATATATGTTAGCAGATACATATATCTATATATGTATATATGGCCATACATCTGTAGATAGCAATGGCAGTTTAACAAATACACATATGTCCACATGCACCGTTAATGGGGTTGAGAGGCCCCACACAATATACATCTTGTACGAATAGGCATCCCCCCAGAGCCAAACACATGTGCCCTGCAATACACTACCAAGTACAGTCTGCCTCCTATAGGACATGTATATGTGGAACTTCGGACACACCCTGTACAGTTCAGAGGTTTACACATAATCCCTTAGTGCACATCATGTGTACCAGGCCTGACAATATAGATGTAGACAGCCATGTAGATGGGTATAACACATAACGACTGGTATACATTTGCCACCATAGGTTTTGGATTCACACACTCCTGTCTGGTCTGACACACAATGACTGCTGGTACAGGGGTGCCATGGACACATACTACCCACTAGATATTGACATACATCTGTACAGCATCCCACTGCTCTGTCTGACATACATGACCTTTAAGGGAGGCTCGGCAGCAGTACATTTGGCAAGTATCAGCACATGACATCTCACTGGGTAAGTACACTAGGCTGCTAGGCATGTAACAATGCACTGTGCAGGCTACAGGCAGACTGGCTCAACACTGGCCTACATCTTGTATGGGGGAATACAAATGTACCTGCATATATAGCAGGCTCAACAGCCATGTCACAGCACATGGTAAGATACACCTGTGTGAAAGTGCATAACCACAACCTATGTGAACACAGCCACATACAGTAAGCTAGCATATTATTACAGTATATGGACTATCTGTTCTACACCATTCTCATATGTGTCACTCACAGAATGACCCTACATATACTGGGCTGCTACACAGTTTGGTCTGATGGCTATCTGTGGTATGGGGACATGTGTGTGTATAGCCCTACAAACATGTATGGCAAAACGGAACCATACAGTGGAGCAGCATGTAACATCAGATAGAAGGGGAGCTAGAACAATGACATCTACCACATTCTGTACACAGGCTAATGTACATATTAACAATACACACACTGCCGACATTCACCATCACTACACAGACCTCAGTACTGTACAAACATCCACAGAATGTCCAGGTTAGGTCATGATATATAACCCCTACTGTACATCACATGTGTAGCAACCTGATATATCACTGGCTTGTTATCAGATATGATGACACTATTTATGGTGTACAGAACTTATGCACCACTTCATGCACGACATATGTACAAAGGTTGACAGAGGTGTGGCTGACAGCACATACACAGGACAGGGTCAGTATACAGACATGTTGCTGTGATAACCTCATATATTTACCAATGTAACGGGGTTTGTTGCAACATATGTCCTGTAACTGTCATGGCCTTCACCACCAGCAGACTGCAATCCTCACACTACCTTCTGCATTCCACAGATAGATGCACTGTGGCTAACACATGAAACCAAAGACACAACACTGCCCAGTCTGCAGATGACCCTGCAGATGGGGATTCCTCATATACATGGAACTAACATGGCAGGTATTTCAACATGTATTACTGGCATATCCAGACAAACACTGTTAAACCAACATTACTCCAAATGGAGTATAGCAGCACTTACAGTCTGCAGTCAGGTCAGGCACATCCCCCTCCTGTTCGTTGCCACCTTTCCACAGTGTATGTTGTTAGAGGTAAATCCCCAATCCATCTGAGATGCTGTTTGCCAAACAGCAGATCTAGTTCCTGCTCACAGTGACTGAAAAGGGCCAACACCACCATGATGTTCCTAGGTATTGGAGTGTGTTTCCATGCATTTGGCTATGGGAATGTTACCACAGCTGCTCCACATTCAATCAGCTAGGGGAGGGCTGCAATTTGTGCAGAGGCCATCAGCTGACCATGAGCATCACTTAAATTACACATGCTGCTGCCTAAGCAAAGCAGGTGTGGGGCTCCACATCCACCAGAGAGGGGATGGGGGAGGCAGACAGAGGCAAATACATATCAGGGAGGGGTGGGAGAGTAAAACTGAAGCATGTTTGTGTCACACACCTACCAGCACAGGGTATCAAACCCCCGACAACTATGTAGTGCTATCACAGTTCGATGCAGTTACTGGATGAGCCACATAGGTTACTTGCTGTGAAACACTCAGAACATATATGTGATGGTGAGTGACATCTGCAACAGGGATACGTTAGATATACGGTAGGTGACGTATATGTGCCTGTCTGCATGAATAGGTGCCAGCGTCAATACAGGCACACACACACAGGGAAGCACACACACTGACACACTTGGCAGGGCCAGGAGTGCAACTCATCACTAATGGGACTGCCACAACACATCAATGTGCAGGTATCACATGCACCACACGGGTTATATGGAGGTCATATGAGCAAAGAGTATTAGGAGGTGTCAGACACCAGAAAGCATGCTTCAGTATACCCTGGGGGGTTGTAGTGAGTGTGGATGTGGACATACGGACCATACAACACACACGAACACACAGGGTGCCAGTTCTGACATGCATGGGTGCATGTCTGCATGGGTGTGTGGTGGTCAACTGTGCAAGCAAGCTGTACAAGGGTAGGTGATGGGTATACTTTGGCATCAGGCCACATGACAATGGTCTGCATTGTGGCTCAGGTCTGTAGTTTCTGCATTTGCCCACACAGGTGGGTATTGCATCCCCCATCCAGTCACCTGGGTGACTATTGTGTGTGGTCAATGCTGTGCATCACTTGCCATGTATGTGTTCCTTAGTCCATGACATGGATGGTATCTGGGATGTGCACATCTCCCACATGCATGCAGAGTGACATGTGCTACTGTTCCTGTGGTGCCTGGCCCATGTTGTGAACACAGATTATCATCAGATGTGCCAGTCTTACCCACCTGTGGCAGGAACTGGTAATGGGAAGCAGGTTTACCCTGCACCTACATTGATAGCATGCTAACAGCATTCCCTGATGTCAGTGTCATCTGTCCATACAGGGCATGTTGTCAGGCATGGTATGTCCATTGTGAGTCACATGTGAAGGCACCATAGGTGGTGCATGTGTCCAGTGGGGAACATGGTGGAGGTGCACTGTCTGCATGTACGTGCATACTGGACAGATGGGCAGGGTGACATGCCCTCTGTAGCCCACTGCTATCACTGCATAGTTACTATCAGTGGCCAATATGCAGTGTACTACCCACATACTGGCTGTTGCCTAGGCATATGTGTGTGTGTATGACACATGGGTTGAATGTGTGCTCTGGGTAATAGTGGGCTTGCTAACTGTGATTGGCTAGCCTTGATGTCACATGTATGGGTATGGCTTTGCACCCTAGCCTCTCAGCCAATTTACATCTGTTATCCCTGTATGGTTAACATTGTGATATATAGTAGGGCCACCATAAAAGAAATAAGCAAAACCCACTCCACATTGCCCACAGTCACAACCACTTCTACACAGGATACTTGTTACAAACACACACACACCTGTCATGTCTGGGAATTGAACCCCTACCTAACTAGTTTATTACACTACAGCACTACGCAGTTATAGTATGCACCACAGACATTACTGAAGTATTTCTTCCCCAAAGGTGTATTTCACAATGAATGACATCAGCAGAATTATCAAAGAAGGGCATCTCAACTGTACTGCGAGTGACCTGCTCCCTACACAGACAGTGGGACCCACACATAACATCCACAACTGACATGTGTGGGTATAGAACCCCTGACCGAGGTCTATAGCACACTACAGCATAGAGCTGTTATAGGACGCACCACAGGGATTACTAGAGAAATCCTTCCCCAAAAGTGTATTTCACAATGAATGACATCAGCGGGATTATCAAAGGAGGGCATTTCAACTGTTCTGCGAGTGACTAGCCTAAAATGCATTGCTCCCTACACAGACAGTGAGACACACACAAAATATCCACAATTGACGTGTGGGTATTGAATCCCTGACCAAGGCCTATACCACACTACAGCATGGAGCAGTTATGGGTCGCACCACATGGATTACTACAGAACTTTTTCCAGAATGTTGTATTTCACAATGAATGACATCAGCAGGATTACCAAAGTAGGGCATTTGAAATGTACTGTGAGTGAGTAGCCCATAATACATTGCTCCAGACACAGACATTGGAACACACACAAAACATCCATAACTGCCATGGGTGGAGATGGAACCCTACCACAGTTCTAATTCACACTACAGCAGTACACAGTTACAAGACGTGCTACAGAGATTACTGAGCTACAGCCTTCCCAGAGGTGTATTTCTAGGTGGGTGATATCAGCAGCCTTGCCAAAGTTGAGCATATCAATTGTACGGAATGTGAGTAGCCTAAAAAGCATTGTTCTCTATTCAGTCAGACACACACACAGAGATTCACACATAAACACACACAGTTTTCAAGTCTGGGGTTAGAACACCTACCCATTTTATCAGGCTACAGCAGTACCCAGTTACAGGACGTGCTACGGAAATTACTGGGTTATGACTTTCCCAGAGGTGTATTTCTAGGTGAGTGACATCAGCAGATTTGCCAAAGTTGAGTATATGATTTGTAAGGAGTGTGAGTAGCCTAAAAAGCATTGCTCTCTACTCAGTCAGACACACATTCACGCACAAACACAGTTGCCAAGTCTGGGGTTAGAACACCTACCTAACTACTTTATAACACTACAGCAGTATGCAGTTACAGGATGCGCTACAGAGATTACTGGGCTATAACCTTCCCAGAGGTGTATTTCTAGGTGAGTGACATCAGCAGCCTTGCCAAAGCTGAGTATATGAATTGTACAGAGTGTGAGTAGCCTAAAAAGCATTGCTCTGTACTCACTCAGACACACATACACAAACACACACACAGTTGCCAGGTCTAGGGTTAGAACACTTACCTAACTACTTTATCACTCTACAGCAGTATGCAGTTACAGGACGCGCTACGGAGATTACTGGGTTAGGACTTTCCCAGAGGTGTATTTCTAGGTGAGTGACATCAGCAGCCTTGCTAAAGTTGGGTATATGAATTGTAAGGAGTGTGAGTAGCCTAAAAAGCATTTCTCTCTACACAGTCAGAGACAGGCAAACACACACTCACACAATTGCCAAGTCTGGGGTTAGAATTACTACCTAACTAGTTTATCACTACAGCAGTACGCAGTTATGGGACACGCCATGGAGATTACTGAGCTACAGCTCTCCCAAAGGTGTATTTCACATTGGATGACCTAAGCAGACTTGTCATAATACTGCTATGGGGAGGGCAGTGTGTGCATGGGCCATAACCCATTCATGCCACATGTGGGCACACATGGGGTCATATGTCACAGGTACGTGTATACAGCTACTAGATGACTACTTCCTAGTACAGTCATGTTGCACAGCTGGCACATGCACCACATAGTCTGTAATGCTGACAGATACTGGTGGCTAGTATCTGCAGTGAGTGACATCTGCACCTCATGTGTTTGGGGCCCTTTGGCTGTGTGCTGGGTGGGACAGGCCCGGATGGCTCCTGGTCACGGTCATCCTCTTCCACACATCTATGTCCATCTACGTTTGGCAAATTATAATGTGTTGTCCTTACATATGTGTCTGTATTCCTATCCACTGTGTGTGAAAGGCAGGAGTGGTGCATGCTGACATGTGTCTGCACTAAAAGCTGTGACTGCCAGATATTTCTGGTCCACTGGTGTTTGCAGACATGGCCTTCATGAGTTTGTGTGTGTGAGCATGCCCAGTATGACCTTTCAGTATGTTGCTGACTGACATTGCCTCCATTCCTCTAAGTGTGTGAGCATGCCCAGTATGGCCATCTGTATTGTATGTGTGGATCAAGTCCAGCTAGTTTGTACTGTGGTGCTGACCTTTGTGTTGTATACCGACAGGTAGCATGCTGTGTCTGCAGGGTATCCATCGATCATTTGGCATTGACTGTTGCTACATGTCTGCATAGCGGGGGGGGGGGGGACACCTGACTTTTTCTACATTTCTACACAGGAGTGGGGGGGGCACACCTGACTGTTACTATAAGTGTACGTAGGATGGGGGGGGGGCACACCTGACACTTGTACACATAGTACACTCCCTATACATGGTTGAGCACAGGTAGTGTCATGTTTGACATCCCTTTTTCTGTCTGTGCGAGTCACAGAGAGGTGTCATCCCTGGGTCCCTACTGTGTCAGTGCATATGCTATGCGTTGCCTCTTTGCCAAGGCCAGGGCATACTGGGCATGCCTCCTTCTGCCTACTGGGGCAGGCAAAGGTTGCTCCTCCTCCAAGTCACTCTGTGCCTGTACAGGCCTTGGCAATGGTGGGGGGCTGTGTGGCCCTGCCCCATGCTGTTCCTGCTGCAGCTGTTTCTGCAGGATCATATTGTGTAGCATAGTATATACCATAACAATTTGGGTACATGTAGCTGGTGAATACTGCAAGGCTCCACCGGATGTGTCCAGACACCGAAACTGTGACCTGAGAATCCCAAACACATGCTGTATTATATGTCTGGCCTGTGCGTATGCCTAATTATGGCATTGTTGTTCAGGTATGTGTGTGCATTTCTGACGGGTGTCATCAGCCATGGCTCCAGTAGGTACCCAGCATCCCCCACTAGATGACCGTAGGAGATGTCCACATTGGCAAATCTGTGGTACAGCTACGTCAGATGCCGTATGTGTGAATTGTCATAGCTTCCAGAGCAGCCAGCACACACATTCATTATAATGCCCTGGGCATCACATACAACCTGGCAGTTGATGGAGGGGATGCCCCTGCGGTTGATGTAGTCCCTACCCTGCTCACCGGGTGGTGCTTTGATGCATATGTGCGCGCAGTCTATAGCACCCAATACCCAAGGGTATTCTGCTATTTGGTGGAAGAGACGCATATTGTTGGTCAACACCTCACGTGTGTTGGGGAAATATACGTGCTCACTTGGCATGTGCTGCCATGGCATCCAGGAACTGCTGGAATACTCTGGATGCTGATGCCTGTGAGATCCCCATGATATCCACAGTTATTCTTTGGGAGGTACCTGCGGCTAGTATACCTAGGCCTACACATACCTTGGTATCCACTGGGATGGGTTCCCCTCGGCCAGTTTGGTGTGTCAGGTGTGGCCGGCACAGCTCAAAAATTTGCTGTAGGAGGTCTCTGTCCACCCTATAGCGCTCCACTGTCTCCAGCTCATGTAGCCCCTGGTAGGTTGCCCTGGGTCTGTACACTCTTCTCCGTCTCCTCACTGTGGGTTGTTCGGCAGCATTCACATCCTCACCACCCTCAGCCTCTTGCACATGATGTTCTACGTTGCCTGCTGCAGCCCTTCTCATTTTGTAGGTTTGTTTGTTAAAATTTCCCCGCATGTATACACCAGTGGTGTAGAGTGTGGAAAAACCAGAGGGGAAGGTGTTTACTTAGTTTATAGTAGTGTTCTGGGCTGTGCTGGTCTGCTGTCTGTGTAATTGGCTGATTCTGATACATTTCACCTGCCAGCTAAGCTAGTTCTCCTTGATTACCTTCCTACTGCTGTTTTCCCTTCCCATTACCTCCCTGTTTAAGCCGCACAAACAGAGTGCTCAAATGTGCACAGAGCTGCTATTTCCTGGTTTAACTTCCCTTTTCTTCCTGTAAAACCCAGTGCACGGCATGCACACCCGCTTACACTTTGTAAAGAGTGCTAGGCAGGTTTAGACACTTCTCTACCTTAGCTGTGCTAAGCTAGGAGCAATCCCATGCCACAGGGCTCCAATCCACTTACAGTATGCCTGACACACACCCCCATGATGTCACCTATATCCCAGTCTTGCACCCAGCTATTTATACTCTTACACTCTTGGGACCTGCCTCACACCCTGGGGAAAACTGGGATTCATTAACCTTTCCCTCATTTGCATAGGATTGCCTGCTAATGCATAGTTACATGTCCCACACTGAGCCTCCTCCCTTAGCAACCATTACTCACTGGCCAGGTTGTCTTATGCCTGCCATTGACTTGCATGGCAGAATACTGATTTTTGTTAGAATGCTTATTTTAGGTTTATTTTATTATTCCCTCCCGATCCCATTTGCGCACCGCTGCCCTATGCTTAAACAGCCGAGATCGGTGAAAAAAATAAAATTTTTTTTTTTTATTAGAACAGTTTGCAATGCCAATGGCCTTCTACTTGGCCATCAACATGCTTCCTCAATAATATGCAGCCTTTATTTGGAGCCGTCATAGCTCCGTTTTGTAGTTTGCTAACAGAGTACATTTCTGCAGACTGCACTCGTCCTGCCGGCTTCCCGGATCGCAGATTACCCTCATTTGCATGGTTTTCACCTGCAAATGAGGGTAATTTGCATACAGGAGCTCGGTCTGTGCAGGATTAGCCTAAGAGCTCACATGCACGTCCCGGGAGCTCGTTCTTGGATCGCATGTTGGCCATATTGCCGAAAATAGCTCTTAGACTAATCCTGCACACTATAAAGGGCTTCATAAATCCGGCAGGGTGTCTACCACCAAAATTGCTTTTTCACCACCAATCTGGAAGACCAAGTTTACAGAGTGGCAGTTGTAGTTACTTGAATGAAGCCAAGACTTTTAAATACAAAAACAGTTCCATGGAATATTCACTGATTTCAACCTCAACCCCAGGCTTTGCAGTCACTTATCATTAACAGTTGTGGGTGGTGATACAGCAGAACAATGAGGAAGTAACAACACTTGCAGAAAAAAGCCTTGAGGTAATAGTAAGTCACAAGGAATCTGTACTTCAACATTACATCAAGACATACTCAAAAGAGTCAAATTGCCAGAATTCATTTGGAATAACTCAATCTTCACTGAAAAGTAAATGGCCACAGCAATGCCAATACTGCCCTGTTTCGGGCTGTGAATCATAAGGAGGCATGACAGAATGGATGCAGTGATGCAGTGAGATGTTCTAAAAAAGAAGTTATGTCTTAGCATAACGCTTCATTTGTGTTGTTCATCTTCACCAATCCTTGACGGTGGGTTCGGTTCCAAACCTTCTAAACAGACCCGGCCGTTATTTTCCTCCTCGCACTTTCCAAACTCTCAAGCCAGGCTCTACCCATAATGCTCCTAACAGAGATTACCTCAGACTGAGTTTGCCAGATGGCAGAATATATACAAAAATGTTATATGTATGTAGATATGTATGTATATGTATATATATACATATATACATAAATATATATATATAAATATATATATATATATGTATGTATATGTATATATATACATATATACATAAATATATATATATAAATATACCTACATATAGACATATATACAGATAGAGATGAGGCCATCTATGGATTCTTGATGAAAACTGGATCTGAACCGGTGAGGCCTAATAAGAATTTTAGGTCGGGGGAAGGTGGGAGGGTATGTCAAGGATTGATAAAGCTGAACAACACAGATGGGAAAATTATGGTAAGACATAACTGCTTTATCTGATGTTGTTAATCTTCCCCTAATCCTTGATTGGTGAAACAAAATCCCCAGCAACTTATGTACCTTGGGAGGTCTCACGAAAGAATACCACAGAGCCAAAGGATGCTCGACCTCTCGAGACCTGATCTAATTTGTAATGTGCAATAAAGGTATGGTGAGAAGACCAAGTGGCTGCTGCACAAATGTCATCTAGAGAAGCTCTTGCATGAAAAACTGCTGATGAGCTTTAACTGTTTTGGGAAGTTGAAGTCCTTGTGATTGACAGATGAAAGAAATGTAGGCTCTCAACCATTTAGCTAAGGTTACTTTGGTGACTGCACAACCCATTCTTCAGGAAGAGAAAGCCACAAATAATTGGTCAGATTTACGGAATTCTTTAGTTTTATGGAGATAAAAACACAACTGTCTATGAACATCCAGCAAATGAAGAGTGTATTCTCCTTTACTGGTAAAATTAGGGAAAAATGTTGGCAACTGTAAGGTCTGGTTGATTATTGGATTCAGTAACCACTTTTGGAAGAAAGGAGGGATTTGTTCTCAGTTGTACTCTGTCCTTATGAAAAATTAAATAGGGTGATTTGCATGATACAGCCTGTAACTCAGAGACTTTCCTTGCAGAGGTGATGGCCACTAGAAATAAGGTCTTCCAAGTCAAAAATTTTAATTGACAAGAAGCAGCTGGTTCAAAAGGGGCTTGAGTTAATGCTTGGAGGACCACAGTCAAATCCCATGGAGGAACTGTTTTTTTTTTAAAAAAAAAAGGGGGGGGGGTCTCAGCAAGTACAAACCTTTCAGGAAGGCTTTGGAAAGTTTATGAGACATTATTGATGAGTCATTGTATCCAGTATGAAAATCAGAGATTACTACCAAATGAACTTTTATAGTCAAAGCCGAGGAACCAGACTCAGAGGGTATTCAAGAAGTCCAAAATGTGCTCAATCGGAGCATTAAAGGGATCAAGTCCTTTGTCTAGGGCCCATATGATAAATCTTTTCCATTTGCACAGGTAAAGTTTTCTAGTTGTAGTCTTGTGATGTTCAATAATAATAATAATAATACGCTGCATGGGTGATGACAGAGAGGGATGTCTGGCAATCATGGGAATTGGAGAAGCCACACTGTCAGCTTGAGATGCTTTAAATTTGGATTAGCCATGCTGTCTGGATGAGTTAGCAGATCTGGAACTGGGTCCAGAGTCCATGGCTTCTGTAGCAGTTGAGGCCAAAGGAAGGGAAACCAAACTTGTCGAGGCCAGAATAGGGAAATGAGGATTATGGTATTCTTCGTCTTTTTGTCTTTCTTTAGAAATTGTGAGATTAGGAGAACTGGGGGAAAGGCATATAATAGACCGGGTGGCCAATTGTGTAGAACAGCATCCCTGGGTGACTCCCCCGGTGGGGGGATTAGGGCAAAGTAACTTCTGCATTTGTTGTTTAGGGGAGAACCAAAAAGGTCGCAGCAAGGTTGGCCCAATTGATGCAAAATCTTGTCCGCCACTACTGGGTTCAGGGACTACTTGTGTGGCATGAGAATAGTCCTGCTCAATTTGTCTGTTATCACATTGGAACTTCCAAGAATGTGCAGTGCTGAGAGAAAGCAGATGGAAGAGATTGCTGACTGACAAACTCTGAATGTCTCTCGACATAGTGGATACGATTTGGTTCCCCCTTGATTATTGATGTACCAGACTACTGACATACTGTCTGTCTAAATTGCAACTGTCCCTAGAGGGAGGGTATCCTGGAATGCTTGCAATGCTAACAGCACTGTCCTCATCTCTGTAACACTGATGTGCAGGCTGGCCTCCAGTTGGGACCATGTGCCTTGAACTGTCTTTCCCAGATAATGCCCCCCTCCACCTATCTGGGAAGCATCTGTGGTCATTATGGTTGGGGTTGAGGTAGAATAGAAGGCTGGCCCAGGAGAATCTGATCTGAATGAAGTCACCATTTGAGGTCTTGTTTGCAAAGATTAGTGATCAAGATTTGGTAAGACATTGGTTGGTGAGTTAGAGACCACTGCGTTGATAGTAACCACTGTAGTATTCACATATGAAATCTTGCTAGAGGAACCAGAGTGATTGTAGCAGCCATCGAACCTAAGGCTTGAAGAATCAATCTTGCTGGGACTCTGTCGTTTTGAATGACTTGTCTAACCATAGCCCTGATGCTTAGTAGTCTTTCTGGAGGAAGAGAAGCTGTTCCAGAGACAGTGTTTAGGTGTGCCCCTATGAAGTATAGTCATAGTGTGGATTGCAGCTTGGACTTCTCGAGGTTTATTGAAATGCCTAGGGATGTGCAAACAAACATGGTATAGTTTCTTGCCTTTTCTAACTGAGGCCTGGTGGTAGCATTGAGGAGCCAGTCGCCGAGATATGGGAATACTCCAAAACCTTGCAGTCTGAGATGAGCTGCAACTACTGCCATGCATTTGGTAAACACCATGGGGGCTGTGGTGAGTCCAAAGGGTAGTGCTCTGAATTAATAATGACTGGCTCCTAGCCAGAAGCGTAGAAACCTGCTGGAGCTCTGTTCCATCTTTATGTGGTAATAAGCATCCTTGAGGTCTAGCGAGCACATCCAATCGCCTTTCTCCAAAAAGGCAGTATGTCTTGTACTGAGACCATCTGGAATGTGGTTTGGAGGACTGATTTGTTGAATCGGCTGAGATCCAAAATCGGTCTCCAGTCCAGTTTTTTTTTTGGCATTAAAAAGAATCTTGAGTAAACCCCGTATCCTGTCTGGTCTGGTGGAACTTTTTGGATGAGTCTTCTTTTCTAGCAGCTTTTGGATTTCTAAAGCTGCTGACTCCCTTTGACTGGGTGGAACATCTGGGAGTTTTTTCTGTGGTTTGGGACTTGCAAACAAAGGGATTTGGTAGCCACTGGATATTATTCCGTGCACCCATTTGTCTGAAGTTATTATTTGCCAGGCTGGTAGGTGCAGGGATAATCATCCCCCAAATGCCTCCAGCGAAAGACAGTCGGCCATCCATTCAGGGATGCTGATAGGAAGTACCAGAAAAGGATTCCATGGACTCCTGATTTTGCGGTCCATTCCAGCCTCTAGGGTAGCATCTTCCATTGTTTCCCCCTCTGCCCTGGGGGAAATCTTTACCATGTGAGTTATAGAAAGGCCCTTTGGATTTCTTGAACCATAGTCTCCCACTCCTCTGCTTCCTTGAGTAAGGTCGCTGAGGGGTAGAGAAACGTATGCCCATGACAGATAGGGTCTTACCACCCTGCTCTCTTCTGGTCAGAGTTTCTTTAACTTTTGGGCCAAAAAGGGTGGATCCGTTAAAAGGAGCACTGACGAATGACACTTGGAATGGCTCTGCAAAGTCACATAAGCGCATCCAGGAGTGCCTTCTGATGGCTATACCTGAACCCGCTGCTCTGGATGTTCCTTCAGCTGCATGTGTTATGAGCCTCATGGATGAATTGGAGATGGATTCAAGTTCAAGGGTTGCAAGCTGGGAGGAAACCTTATCCTGAACCTTCGCAGCTCCTGCTCCTGCCAGAGTGTTACAAAGTTTATTAATCAAGTCTCTTTGTAACCTGGTAAAGTGTGCCATATAGTTCAAAGACCTTAAAGCAAAGGTTGTTGAAGCATAAACATGCTTCCCAAATCTATCCAAGGTCCTAGACTCCTTGTTAAGAGGATGGATAGTGTGACTCTCCTCTGCGAGTTCTTTTTTGGTGGATGCCGCTACCACCACGGCATCAACAGAGATTCCCTTTGACCAATGTGGATCATCCTTTGGTGCAGACAAAATACAGTCCGGCCTTTTGGGAATAGGGTCTATGGCGCTGGGTATCTTCCAAGCCCACTGATCGATCAGTTTCACAAGATCGTCAGGGGGCAGAGAAATCCAAGAAGTGGAGGGTTAGGCGTGAAAAGTCTCCAGGTATACTGACTCCTCTGTGGAAGGCTGGGTGGACGACCAGCCACCCCTCTGTTTCAGTATTTCAAGGATGTCCCCGAAGGAAACATCTTCAGGTGGGTGACTTAGGGGAACCTTCCCCTTCATCGAAGTCAATATCTTCAGTGTAATACTCTTCCTGGGAGTTGAGGCGCTTCCTCTTGCACTTTCTCTTAGCAGGGACTTCCTCGGGGGGGGGGGGGGTGATCTGGGGAAGTGTCCGAAGAGGAATTACTGTGGATCCCCAAAGGATAATGCCTTCTCCAAGATATGGAAGGCAGCCCCCCCCCCCAGAGGGATGGGAGCCCAGAACCAAAATAGACTGCTTTGGAACTGGGGTCACACCCCACACCAAGAAGACCACCCCCACACCTGGAGCCTGAGTCTGAGCTACAAGGGGTGACGCTCCGAGAGGCATGGAAGGCTCAGATGGAGCAGAAAGGGTACCATGCATCCCGGAACCGACCAGTAAGTCCCAACCCCAGGAGTCCTCCTGTGCAGAAGACTTGGAAATACTCAAGGCAGTACTCAGAACCGAAGATGTAAAGACTATCAGAACCGACTCAGTTGGAGCCAGAAGTGTCGGAACTGAGGACTCCAAGGGCTCTGATAGAGTTGGAGGAGGAGTGTATGTAGGTATCATGGAATGGGCAGTTTCTATGCTGGACTGGCTCGGAACTGAAGGTAATCCTCTTACCACTAGGAGCTGATCCACTAATCTCATGATGTCCTGTGCCGATAAACTTTTAGTAGACCTCACCAATAGCGTGGAAGGAGACCTGGACCATCTGACTTCCACAAAGGGGGTGTCCTTGAAAGGGTCCACAGAAGGTGAATAAGACATCCTTGGAAGCATAGTTAAATTTGCAGTCTTCGGTACCGACGGCTCTGGGAGCCAAGGCTGAGACATCTGCATTTTGGTAGGAAGTGATAATTCTCCCGGTGCCGAGGAACTTTTTGGTGCTGAGGAAGTCTTTGAAATTTTTCTTTTCATTTCCGAGGAATTTGGAACTGAACAGGGTCTCTTTTTTTGAACTGTGGGAAGAAGATTCCACTTCCCCAGTTTTCCCTTTAGAACCAGAAATGGCCTTGTCGAAACAAAATTTTAAAAGGCCTTTCAACAGAAGTTTATTCCTTCTTTCCATCAAAGTATGAGAAGAAAACCTGTGACAAATAGCACAGTTTTCTTGTAAATGTATCTCACATAAACAATACACACACACAGGGTAATCCTGTCCGAGTTGAGCATTTTACCCTCACATTTTTTATATTTCTTGAAACCTGAAGCACCCTTAGGTTTCAGCAGAGATTGCTTCTTATCAGACATATCCAAAAGGTAAGCAGAAGATAAGAAAGAAAAGATATACATTTTTTTAAGAGAAAGGAAAGGAAAGAAAAATTACCAACGATGGTAATCAGAAAATACAGTATGGTAAGGTAAAGTTATCAAAAATTTTGAAAGTAGAGCGGGTAGCTTTAGATAACAAAAGATAGAGATATAGAAACTTAACTAAAAGGAAATTTTAGATAAAATTTGGTTTATGACTCAAAAAATTGCCAAGACTCGAGAGAGAAGGAAAGCACACCTGGTCTACGATGCGGCAAACAAGATCTGGGGTAATCTCTGTGAGGAGCATTATGGGTAGTGCCTGGCTCGAGTGTTTGGAGAGCGCGAGCCGGAAAATAACAGCTGAGTCAGTTCTGAGGGTTCGGAACCGAACCCACCATCAAGGATTAGGTGAAGATTAATAACATCAGATCTATCATTTTGCTAGGTCTCTGTGAAAAAGACAAGAAAAGTATGTCAGAAACAGTGCAATGCTTGATGTTCTTCATCTCACATTGCTGCAGTCCTTACATATGGGTAGTCCGCTGTCCTCGGTCGGCCCGAATACCAAAGTATTAGGCTGACGTCGGTCATGGGCGCTCAGATCTGACATCAGAGCGTCAGGGTATAAAAGCGCATGACCGACGTCATATCCTCAGTCTTTTTTGCCGCATGGTCCGATGCAGAAGCAGAGTTGCAAGTGCCGTTCGGCGTTCTGAAATTTTCGTATTCTGAGTTTCAGACCGAAACCAAGTTGGGCTAAGTACCCCGTTGGGGAATATTTTTGTTTTTCTTGCCTCAGTTAATTCCGGATGTCAGAAAAAGTGAATAATTGTATTTCTTGTGGGAAACAGATACCGCATAGGGATTATCACTCTCTTTGCATTCCTTGTTTGGGACCGGACCACGACGTAGTCGGGTGTCGGTTTTGTGCTAGGTTTAATAAGCGCACTATAAAAAGAAGGTTAGATTGTGCTAGGCTAGTCTTTGGTAAGCGGTGTAATTATAATATGCCGTCAGATCCTCCGACGCCCGCTTCCACGAAGAAGCGCAAAGACAAATCCTTGAAACCTAGACAGGTTGATTCGTCCGTTTCGGACGCCGGTCCTGCAGAACCTACAGTGGAGCAGGTGGAGCCGGCTGAAGTTTCTGTTGAGTCTCAGGGGGAAACTTTGATTTTGCAGGATGTGGCCTCACAGGAGTCAGGTCAAGCTGAAGGGGCCTCTCAAGTTTCTGTTCTCCCTTCTATGCCTAAGGTGGTTAGGCCTTCTGCTACTATTTCTAAGGCTTCTTCTAAGGGCAGGTCTGTTTTGCCTTCCTCTGGTGTCCCTCCAGGTACTTCAGGGTCTGTGCCTAAAAGGCACATGCTTAAAATGGCAGAAGATTTGATTACTTTAATTAGAGGTTCTATGCCCCCTCCTGATAAGAGGCCCAGGGTGGAGCCAGAGTTGGAAAGTTTGGAGCAGGCCTCAGATGACTCAGACTCTTCTGCTGAAGATATTCTAGATTTTGCGCCTTATTGCCATTCTGATGCAGAGGATTCCACTCCTTCTGCTTCTCCTCCAGAGGATTTTTCATTTTCAGAAACTCTGCATTCCATGAGGGAGCATTTTAAGTGGGAAGGACAGGATTTCTCTGATTCACGGAAGAGGCTTAGGGAATTCTTGTTTTTACCACAGCATAGACCCTTGGCTATACCTCCTGTTTTGGATGTTGTTCAAGATGTTTTCTCCGAGGCTTCCCTTAATCCAGATTCTTTGCCTCCTGCGCCAGTTAAACCGGACAGGTATTACAGGGTGCCTGAGGCTCATAAATATTTGTATAAGAGTCCTAGGGCGGACCCAGAAACTATTAGTCAGGGGCCTAAGGGTGTTAGAGCTTCTGTTGTAAAGAATCCGGTTCCTCTAGATAAGGAAGCTAGAGCTTTGGATAGATGGGGTAAGAAGGTGTATACCTCTTCTACTTTAGCAATGAGGGCTTTAAATTGCCAGTTTCATATGTTGAAATATCAGAATTTCCTCCTTTCTCAGCTAAAATCTAAAGTGGATGCTTTGGCAGAGGGCATAGAGTGTAAAGAATTGCAGGATTTAGTACATGTTTCTGAACAGGTGGGTAAGCATTCTTTGCAGTGTGGTTTTGATGCTGTACAGGCCTCTTCTAGGGTGACTGCCACTGGTTCAGTTCTTCGTAGGCACGCCTGGCTTAAGGATCAGAATTTGTCCGAGCATGTTAAAACTAGAATTCTGGATGCCCCTTTACAGTCTGAAGTTTTGTTTGGTCCCCCTGTGGAGTCGGTTTTGAAGAAAATGGAAGACAAGGCTAAGTCCATGCAGAAGATTTTTTGCAGGTGCAACCTCCAAAGTTTAGTAGAAATTGGCCTACTAAGGGGTGGACCTACCCTTCTTCTGATTCTCAGTCTAGGGGTAGATCTAGACGTGGCAGGGGCAGAGCTCACAGTACATTCAGGCCTAGAACTTGGAGTTCACCTGCACAATCTGCAGGTGAGGGCAGGGGCCAGTCCTTTCGTAAACAGGCCCAATGACCTGCATTTTCAGCTGCCAGATTCTTCTTCCCTGGCAGCTCCTTTGGGAGGAAAGTTGGCACTCTTCAAACAAAACTGGCTTTTAGTCACCCAGGACAAATGGGTATTGGACATTATAAACCGAGGCTACAAGTTCTATTTCCATACATTGCCTCCTTTCAAAGGCATGCCAGACGTTCCTCCTCGGCAAAGGATAGAGGCTCACAAGCAGATTTCTTTACTTCTTCAAATAGGAGCTATACAGCCAGTTCCTCTGTCGAAAGTGGGACTAGGATTTTATTCTCGCCTGTTTCTAGTACCAAAGAAAGGGAACACGTGGAGACCAATTTTGGATTTATCTATCCTCAACACTTATCTGGACATTCCAAAGTTCAAAATGCTGACGTTACAACAGCTTTTACCTCTGTTGGGAAAAGATCACTGGATGGTAACTCTGGATCTCAAAGAGGCTTATCTTCATGTTCCTATCAGGCCCAGTTGCAGGAGGTACCTGCGTTACTGGCTGGAAATTTACATTATCAGTTCTCTGCATTGCCCTTTGGCTTATCTACTGCGCCCAGAGTGTTCACAAAGGTTCTGGCTCCAGTGATAGCCTTTTTCAGGTTAAGAGGAATACAGATTTATCCTTATTTGGACGATTGCCTGATTATTGCACAACACAAAGACGAACTTCTGCATCATCTACAATATGTGATGGTAGTGTTAAGATGCCTAGGGTATTCTGTGAACGAAACAAAGTCCAGTCTAGTACCCTCTCAGGACATGTGCTTTCTGGGTGTGAGACTGAATACAGCTTCCCAGATGGCCTTTTTGACCCCGGACAAACAAAGAAGCCTTTCTCTTTATTTCCATCAAATGTCTCTACAGTCCAGGCTGACTGCAAAGACAGTCCTTCAAGCCTTGGGGTTCATGGCATCTTGTATTCTGGTGCTTCCCAATGCCAAACTGCATATGAGGAAGCTTCAATGGTATCTCAAATATGTATGGACACAACACTGCCAAGATCTAGACACTGTCATTCAGATAATACCTTGCATTCAGAAAGAATTTTTGTGGTGGGCTCAGGAATGTCACCTAAACAAGGGACTCTCTGAGACCCGACCAGAGGCGAGTCAGATTCTAACGACAGATGCCTCGGACAAGGCTTGGGGAGCACACCTCAATGGAAAATGGGTGCAAGACACGTGGCCTGTCAGACTTCAACATTTGCATATCAACTTGAAGGAGATGTTAGCAGTCCAATTTGCATTGATGGCTTTCAAGGATTTACTTCACCCAGGACAGGTGTTGATTCAAACAGACAACACTACTGTCATGTGGTACATCAACAAGCAAGGGGAACCCATTCTGCACCCTCTTTGCAGGCAAGCGATGATTTTGTGGGAGACTGCTCTCAGTTTACACCTCAATCTTCAGGCAAGGTTTCTACCAGGAGCACAGAACTCCTTAGCGGATGTGTTGAGCAGACAAATTGTGGATCCTCACGAGTGGAAACTGGATCCTCATGTGTTTCAAAAGTTGACAGTGTTATGGGGGACTCCAGACATAGATCTGTTCGCTTCTCCACTAAATTACCAGTTGCCAAAGTTTTGCACAAAAATGTTTCATCCCACAGCTTGGAAGGTGGATGCTCTATCATTCAGTTGGAGCAATCTTCATGTCTATGCCTTTCCACCTCTGCCTCTCATTCCCAAGGTACTCCTGAAGGCCAGAATAGACAAGCCATCCATGATTCTGATAGCGCCAGATTGGCCTCGACAGCACTGGTACCCACTACTGAGGAGTTTGGTACGGGAGCCTCCATGGCCTCTGCCTTTGATTCCGCATCTTTTGTCTCAGGAGGGCAATCACTTCCTCAATGTCAAGATTCAGTCTCTGCATCTCACAGCCTGGCATATTCTGTTTTAGACCCTGGAGGGTCTCAGCTTCCACAACAAGTTTTGAATGTTATTTTGGAGGCCAGAAGGCCTAGTACAAGGAAAGTTTACGCTGATAAATGGAGGAGATTTTTCTTTGGAGCAAAGCGAAGGACTTTGATGTTTCCAAGCCTGATTTAAGTGTTTCTCTTCAATATCTTACTGAGTTATTGGACAAGGGTTTGTCTTTCTCCTTGATAAAGGTTCATGCTGCAGCCATTTCTGCTCACTATGACTGTGACCCTCCTTTATTTTCCCATCCTTTGTTTAAGCAATTTCTTAGAGGGGCAAAGAACATAAGACCCCCACGTAGAGCTCCTACTCCTGCTTGGGATCTCAATTTTGTGTTGGAAAAGCTTACTCTACAACCTGTTGAGCCTGCAGCTGCTGCCGAGTTAAAGTATTTATCATGGAAGACTGCTTTTTTGTTGGCCATTACCTCTGCAAGAAGGGTTTCTGAATTACAGGCCCTTATGGCAGTGGAACCTTTCCTGATTTTTCATAAGGATAGGGTATCTTTGCGTACTAATCCTTCTTTTATGCCTAAAGTGGTTTCTAGTGTGGCCTTGAACCAAACTATTCATTTGCCTACTTTTTATGCAAACCCCCAAAATAAAGGGGAGAAGATTTTGCATACTTTGGATATACACAGGCAGTTACGTTATTATTTGAGCAGAACCAAGGGGTTCAGGCAGTCTCAGCAGTTGTTTGTTTCTTTTGCTTTGGGTTCTCAGGGAAAACCTGTTTCAAAACAAACTATTTCTAAATGGATTGGGTTTTGTATTTCTTTCTGTTATTCCCATCATGGTAAGGAGATTCCGGCTGGAATCAGACCTCATTCCACTAGAGCTACTGCCACTTCTACTGCCTTTCTAAGGGGGGTAGCTACAAAAGATATTTTGGAAGCAGCCACTTGGAGTTCAGTACATACTTTTTCCAAGCATTACCACCTTCCTCTTTATTCTAAGTCTAGGGCTGGTTTTGCCACTGCAATATTACAGGGCATTTTAGCAGCCCCTAATGCTTTATGATTTTGCCATCCTCCCTTTACCTCTGCTTTGGGATTCTACCCATATGTAAGGACTGCAGCAATGTGAGATGAAGAACATAGTACAGTTTTGTACCTACCATAAATGTAGATGTTCGAAGATCCACATTGCTGCAGTCCAATTTACCCTCCCACCTTCCCCTCTGTAGTTTGGCATGGTTATATGGTTTGGGTGATGGTTGCTGTTGGGCATGTTTTTGGGAGGTTTCCTGTTTTTGGGCTGTGGCCTTTCTTTTTAGGGCCTTCTGACATCTGGGGCAAGAAAAGACTGAGGATATGACGTCGGTCAGCATTTTGAATTTTGGGACAATGATGTATGTATTTAAGGTGGACAGGTCGAGAATTGGTCTCCAACTTTTTTCCTTTCTTGGAACTAGGAATAGTCTGGAGTAGAACCCCTTTCCTTGTTCTGCTGTTGGCACTCTTTCCACAGCTCTCATGTTTGCTAACTCCATTATCTGTTGTAGAGCCTCTGTTTTTTGATTTGGAGGTAGATTTGGCATTCCTCTTTGACTGGTAAAGTGTGGAAGTGGAACCGTAACCTTGATCTATGGTTTGTAAAATCCACTTGTCTTTTGTTATGTAGTGCCAGTTCTTTGAAAATAAGGTTAACTTTCCGCCTAGAGGAGCTGCTATTTGTTCCCGGGTAGGCGGATTTAGGGTTAAGTCACTGTGGTTGTGTTGATGTAGTGGCAGTGGTTGTGTCTGTGCCTCTGTTGTTACCTTGCCACTGCCGCCCTCTGTAGGCACCTCCTCTGGATTGGCTTCTGCCTCTGAACGCCTATTCCTGCCCTTTGAGATCTTGTGGAGTCAGGAAAGGACCAATTTTGGCAGGCCAGTTCCTGCTAAACCTTGGGGTTGAACCTGCAAGAAATCTTTAACCGCTTGAACAGATTTTGCCTTTTCTTCCATTTTCTTCATAACCTGCTGGGCAGGTGTACCAAACAAACTTGTCTTATCCATAGGAGCATCTAGCAACTTAGCTTTAACATGATCCGTAAAGCTTGCTCCTTTAGCCATGCATGCCTTCTTATCACTGTGCCAGTCATGGCTGATCTAAATGAAGCCTCCAGTGCATCATAGCCACATTTTAAGGAATGGTTACTAACCTGTTGTATGTTATTTACCATTTCTAATACATGTTTCTTATCAAGAGATTCATCAGTGGTTAGCTTTTTAGTTAACTGATCAAGCATAAACTCTTGGTATTGTATCATGTGAAACTGACAGTTTAAAGCTCTAGCTGAGAGAGTAGCTGAAGTGTAGACCTTTTTACCCCATATGTCTAATGACCTTGCTTCCCTTTCAGAAGGAATAGGGTTTTTAGCTATGGTCGCGGCTACTGCCTTGGGACCCTGGGATATAGTTTCGGGGTCTGCAAGTGGGGCCTTGTAAAGGTGGTGATGAGTGTCTGGCACCCTGTAAAATCTGTCTGGTTTTGCAGGGGCTGGGGGTAAAGAATCTGGAGCGGAGCAGACATCATTGAAAGCATCATCCACCACAGAGAGAACAGGAGGTATAGCTAAGGGCCTGTGCTGTGGAAGGTGCAGAAAGGTCCTAAGTCTTTTCTGGAGTCTGAAAAATCCTGTTGCTGCCATTGGAACTGCTCGCATGGCATGTAAGGTTTCCCCAAAGGAGAATTCTTCTGGTGGGGAAGCAGCTGGAATGGATTCTTCAGCATCAGAATCTTCAAAATTGGAGAAAGGAGCCTCTGGCTGGTCAGTTATGTCTGATTCATCAGCAGAATCATCAGAGGACACTGGCTCAGGGGCTCTGCCCTAGGTCTCTTCTCTGGGGCTGAGAGGCCCTGTCTGGGTGAGATTGAGATCCTCTAATTAATGAAATTAAATCTTCTGCCAAAGTAAGCATTTGAGAACTAGAAGAGGGCCTGGTTGTGGGGGTTTAACAGGCACTGTTTTAGTAGTCTTGGCTGCTTTAGCCTGGCGAAGGCCTTAATGGACATGGCTGCTGGAGGCCTAGCAGCACCACGCTGGGGTAGAGACATCCAAGGGAATGGTGTCTGATAAGTCAGTGGCAACCACCGTAGTGGATAAAATTTCTGAGGCCGATTCAAGAGTGGTAGCAGGGGCCTCAGTTGTAGAGATAGATTCAGCTGTACTTTGATCAGTTTTCTCGGTTTCGCGAAACCGAGACACTCGGTTTGCTTAACCATGGTTTCGGCCGAAACCGCGGACCGCGAGTGTCGGTCTTTATCTTTGCGTTTTGTGGCGGATTGGGTAGTCGGAGGATCCGACGGCATAATGTACGCAAAATCAGAACCGAAAAACTGTTCTGCAAACTCCGACCGACGCCTAAGCGTTCGCCGGTTGAAAGAAGCACAGGCCGAACAGGCTGCTACGTCGTGGGCTGGGCCTAAACAAGGCAGACAATAAGAGTGGAAATCTTTATGAGGTATTTGTTTCCCACAGGTTAAACAATTATTAACTTTTTCTGACATCGGCTGAGGCAAGAAAGAGTCCCCAACGGGTACTTAGCTTTAGAAGTCTTCAAGTAGTATTCGTAGAAGTAATCTCTGGATCCGACCGACCGGCACTTGAACAGCTTCTGCTTCGGGCGCCACGCGTCAAGAAAGACTGAAGAAAATGGCGTCGGCTGATGCTTGTATACCAAGACCAACAGAGATGACGTCGGGTGAAGTGCGACATCAGCCGAAGCCGGACCCGGACTTTGGAATCCGGCCGACTGAAGGGCTGCCTGACGACAGGACAACCCAGTTGTTATGACTGCAGATGCATCCATGAAGGACATCAGCCAAAGGCAAGCAGGTTCTGTCTAAAAGTCATAGAAGACAACCTGACACTAGAGTTCCTCACTCAGGGAAGGGTAACTGCTGTCATAGCTGAGCTTTATCCTCTGGTAGCTCCTTTTCATCCCATTCTCAATAGTAACTTCCAGATCTAGGTGCATGAAAAATAAAAACCTCTCATCCCATCACTGCATGGTACTGTGTAGTTCCTAACATTTAACCTCTTAAAGATGTCCCAGGGTTCAATAAATGGAAGGTCAAACAGCGGACTCTAATCAAAAGTTACCTAGGGTAGTAGCATTGCATAATGTTCAACTTGTATACTATGGACCAGGGAAAAAGGCAAACACAAAGTATGGCTGACTTTAAAATATAAAACTAGTAGTTTTTAAAAAAAAAATCCTGAATCCAGAATAGGTAATAAAAGGACACAAACAAGTTCATAGATCCCCCAGAGAAAGTACTCAGGCAATAGCCTGCATATGAATAGTACAAAACACAGCTCACAAAAAAATATCACAGCAAAAACGCAATAAATGCAGGCAGCAGCTTAAATTATCTGATGCAAAAGTCATTACAAACGAATTAAAAGGACTAAAACAAACACCAGCAGTGAACATTCAGTAAGCACTTCAGGGTGACCAGAAGGCTTTTTCTGTTAGGTAAGTTCAGTATCACTGTAAGTCCTTGGGTAAATTTCAGTTAAAAAAAAAAAAAACAGTCTAAGTCTAAATGCCTCCAGTGATGACATCTGCACCCAGTGGTACAGTTACAGTGTAGACCTGCCAATCTTTTAAATTTATGATGCAGAAAAGAGGCAGCCTTTAGAAGTGAGCCTGCACAAGCTGGATAAAAAACACAATGCAGAAACAAACAAGTAAACAACAACAAAAACATAATGGTAGAATCTGGTTCAGAGAAATATCAATCAACATGTAGCAGTTAAAGCAAAAGTACTAGTGCCATTAAGCAATGTGCATACAAGTACATGATATGCAGAACAGGAACAAAATTCCATTTACTACTTCAGCATTGCAGCAGTACAGTACGAATAGATGGGCATACAACCAACATGAATAAATCTACCTGGATTTGTGACATAGAGGGATGGAGCCCTGACTGTGACTCAGGTAGCCAGGATTTGATTGGTGGCCCTGGAACTGGAGAAGCCAGATTGCAGGGAGGGAGTGAAAAGACATCCGCTCATCTCTTCTGGAGGGTAGAGAGGGGTGCACACACCTGTAAGCACATTGGACAGGTGTGCTTTCCATGGTGGAAACCACCTTCTGCCCTTTAGGGGAAGGGGCAAGGCTGCTTGAAGTGAATGCCCCTGGTGGAAGTCAGTGGATGTCCTTTTTGCGTGGCCCATTGTATGACCTCTCCTCAGCACTTTGCCAGGTGTATGAAGAGATATGGCCACCTAATGAAAAATCAGGAACCACTAACTGAATCACAGCTCCTCCCTGTCTCCTGTCTTCCCTCGGTGCAGTGATGCAGAGCAAGTGGGCTAGGAGGGAGTTGATGACTGACAGGCAGCAGAGATAATGTGAACAACAGCAACAAAAAAAGATAAAAGAAAATCAAGGAAAAAATGCACTGGTAGTAGAATGAGCAGACTACAGAAACCACAGTGCAAAAAAAGCATAATGGAGTAAGCACTCACACCCATGTTCCAGCCAGTGTAAAGATAAGCATATCCACATATCAGTTGAAAGATTTTAGCCATTCAACATAAGCTGTTTTAAAAAGTTAAATCAGTGGGGAACCAGGAACTAGAAAGCACCAGTGCTAGCCTGGTTCCATGATGCTGAGGAATGGAATCTTAATGTGTATCAACTGACTGTAGTTTGATTAGCTCGTGGCTCCAACACTGGAGAAACAAAGCATGAATGGTCAGCAGTAAAGGAGTGTGGCTTGCTCATCTAGGGGTGGGGAAAGAGACGAGAGGAGAGGTTCCCATGATTGAGACCAGAGGAGCAACTCTTCATGCTTCAGGTTTTGGGTGGGGCTGTTTGCTGGCAGTGTCTCTTGTGGAAGTGAGGGATAATAAGCACAGCCAGCCCATTGTATGGCTCCCTTCCTAAGTATTCATGTGAAGAGAATGGTCATAACAGAAAAACCCTGAGCCACCCATAAAGGATATCTAAATGATGCCAACTCCAGAGGAACTCTACCCTGCTGTGCTGATGGAGAATGAATCTGCCAGTTGGCTGAGAAGATGCAGATGAGGGACAGACAGCTGGGATAAAAAAGGCACATATGAGCACACACACACACACACCCAAACAGTGCAGACAGCATGCACTCCACAACCCTGAGCCACCCATAAAGGATATCTAAATGATGCCAACTCCAGAGGAACTCTACCCTGCTGTGCTGATGGAGAATGAATCTGCCGGTTGGCTGAGAAGATGCAGATGAGGGACAGACAGCTGGGATAAAAAAGGCACATATGAGCACGCACACACACACACACACACACACACACACACACACACACACACACACACACACACAAAAACAGTGCAGACAGCATGCACTCCACATCGCTGAATGTACGTGGCCAGGAGCACAAATTAGCACAAAGCCAGTAATCTTTATCCTTCACTCTTCCTTTTAACTGATGGTGTCTCTTCATCTCCAGATCTCAAGCTCTGTTTACTCACAAACTTAATCCAATTTTGTATCCCTGTCTAGACAAGAAACTGAGACATCCCAATGCAGCATCATCTACGCTGCTACTGGGATATTTTTGTATATGACTTTCTGTCTTCATGCTTCATGCGCAGTAACATACAAATGTCTGCTGGTGCACATCCTTATCAATTTTATTAAGAACCAGATCTCCATTATTGAGCGCTACTAATTCGTGTGGAAAAAACATCTCCTCTCTACGAGAGGCAATCTGGAAAAATAATGCTTCATTCAATTCCCTTCCTGCAGACTGCCCAGGTAGCAGTCTCTCTAACGGAGGTGGACTGGGTCTCCCTCAGGGTTCCAGCTGTCTATATCTCAGTGCTGCCCAGCAGCTTTCTGTCTTCAGTCCTAGTAAAACCCCATCATCATCAGGTGGATTACAGTGGAAGCAAACCATGCGAAGCAAAAGTTGCTCATCAGTGACATATGAAACATAACAATCCTGCAGCTCTGACTGCTTAAAACACGCTAAAAAAAAAATAAACTCCACAATTTAACCATACAGTCATGGATTCATAGAAATTCCAAGGCTTCTGAGTCTTATGACCCCCAAAAATAGGCCTGACCTCCATTCTCTAGGACAGTCACACCAGTCAATTGCAAAATAAATTTGTGACTATCAATCCAGTAATCTAGTTTAAATTTAAAGGAAGATAGCCACACTGCTGAACATGCAAAGGAAATTTATACCAGAGAGTTGGGAGTTGCTGAGTTATAATTTGACCATCTAGTGTGCTTTACTTATCTGCTGGTAAAGATTTATTTCCTTGGTATTAGTACTGGTGAAGCCATTGGACTTGAGAGAGTCCAGAATTGTAATGAAGCACTAATCAGTACAAAGATCTCGCCTCAAAAGTCTTCATGCACTAAAGGTATAGCATTTACAGCCCTATTGCCAGCTGTGATTTTTTTTTTGTTAGGATCTTTTGCAGTCTAATATGTTATATAAGATGCAGCTTGAACTGGGTGCTGTACTCAATAATTGGTCTAAATTAATACTAAGTATAAAGGAGTGACTACCTCTTCAGACCTTGAAGATATTCCCTTGGCAGTTAGCTGTGCTAAATAAAAGGAGTTTCCTTGCAACAGTTGCAGCAACATGTCCAAAGTTAGGTTAATAATTCTCAAAATTCTTAAGCACCTGACTATATTTTTGTTTTGTAGTGATGTATAGCCTAAGCAATATGATAAGGAAAAGGGTTGTTTACTAAAAGTGGTACTATACCTTTTAGCAATTACTTACAGCCCATTTTAGTATAACCTTAGGGAGAGTTCACTCTGAATGGTTTAGGCACCAGAAGGGTGTCTTAACATCCAGTTTGTAGTTGTCTGCAAACTTTATTACCTGAGGTCTTGCCTCTTTTAGCTAGAAGATCTGAAAGGTAAAAGTAAAAAAAAAGAGGTCCCAGTACTGAGCCCTGAGGGAGACAGTTTATTGAAGCACCTGCAACAGTGTAGGTTCTGTCTTACAGTTTGTGTTAATTTTACCCACATATTAGCCAGTTTTAAAGCAATTCGCCTCTATATGACACCAGCAAGGGCAATGATGTTAAAGGTCTTGGCCAGGCGATGTTAAAGGTCTTGGCCAGGCAAGCTACACCATGTGTACTATATGGCTACCATCTACTTCCTCTGTAACCCTTTCAAAGAAAAGTACCAAATTCAGTAGACATTATCTACCTTTCACAAAGCCAAACTCTTGAGAATCATGTAGACTTGATTCTTGACATTGTAGTTTTGAGGTCAGTTATAATACGTTCTGTGGCTGTGCAGATGAGGCTTGTAAACCTGATAGGTCTATAACTACCTGGGTCTATTGTAAGGTCACCCTTAAGGAGGGGCATCATCACTGCACTGTGCCACTAACAGGGGCAAAACCAGAAGCTACATTTAGATTATACAGTTTAAGGAGTAGCTCTACAAGAGCATGTTTACTATTAACTAAGCCACCAGGTATATTGCCAAGTCCCATGGAAGCTGTTTTTTTTTCTTTTCTGCCTTCGGTTAGCATTTTCAGTAAGTAATCTTTAGAGATTCTTAGAGGAGCAAGGGGTTTGGGTATTTCAGGGCTTTGGCTAGAAGAGGTGAAATTACCACTTAATTTGTTTGCAAGGACAATGGCTATGTCTCTTGGGTCAGACAAGGAAATGTCATTATGAAGACATTCAGAGCAATGCAGGATATTGTTTCGTAGTTTTCAAACACAGCCAAAGAAGGAAATTATCATTAGCTTCAGAGAGCAGCCAAAGTTCATTGGCTCCTTTAGTGAGTCTAATAGTGTTTTTCAGTTACTTTGTAATGCTTTTGATAGTCTCCTTAAGGTTCTCAGGTAGTTACTAGGCTAGCGATCCTACAGCCCTTACAAGCCTAGTCACGTTAATCCCGAGTTGCCCCTATTGTCCTTGGTTAGATGGATGTAATTTGCAAAGCAAGTCTATGATAAACAACGACCTCCCCTGTCCATGAGGGACATGGGTGACACCCCCCAGGGTGAATTTGCGGTCTCTCATCCATTTGTCCAGTTACACTTGAATAGGGTCAGTGAGGAGCTCTTCTTCACATGAACTGGAAGTTTATTCCAGAAGAGCAGCAATCTCTGGGAGATGCATCTGTCTCTCCAGCACATTCTGTTAATGTCACAGGCTAGGTTAAGATCCCTACAGCGAATGACTCTTGTGCCATTTGACTTGCAGGTGTGCAGCATATCCATCAGGGCAGGGTCAGAGACTGCCCTATAGGCCAGGCACAAGTCACCTGTCAGCAGCCTCTATGATACAGAGCAGTGACAGGGTTTTCTATTTATCCATGTAAGTCATGGTTTTAGAGGCCCTGAATTTTCTTGGTGAGAAACCTCTGTGGTCTATTCAGCTGCTGCAGGTGTCTGGTGAGATACATGCAGAAGGGAACACTGCAATGGTCTGATGAGGGTCGAGTTCACTGGAGTTATAACATCCTTAGACCTGGATGCAGTGCTCTAACTTATGAGATGCCTAATGTAGAAGGCTTTCCTTACCACTGTGGAAACCTGGTCGTCGAAATTCAGATTGCTATCTACCTGTATTCCCAGATCTCGCACCACTGTGTTTCAACTTAGGGGGGCACTGTCAGTATTGTAATCAGCAGGGAATTCTGCTTTGTCAAAGCAGATAATAATGCACTTTTTTACGTTTATAGTTTTAGACCATGGCTTTGGCACCAGTCATTTGTCTGTGTTAGCCCCTCTTGTAATATGCTAACATCATTGGGGAACTCAATGATTGCATCCAATTTGCAATCATCAGTGAACTTGGTAAGGCAAAGCCTGCTACTTTATCCTGGACTTCTGAGAAATAGATTCCAAACAGTAAAGGACCTAGCACAAATCCTTGTGGTAGACCACTAGTGACAGGTTTGCTGATAGACGTGGAGTCACCAACTTTGACAATATGTGTCCTGTCAGTGAGCCAATTGGCTACCCATCTAGTGATGTAAGGGTTAATTTCCAGCTGGGAGAGTTTATGCACTGTTTTACCTTCATCCAGGGCTTTGATGACTTTCTTGAAGAAGTCTATTAGGTTTAATAAGCATAATGAAGCCAAATTAGGTTGGGTCTAGAGTTTGAAGATCACCTATATCCTTGTTGATAAGGTCCATGAACAAGTCTTTCCATGGCCTTGCAGATGAGGCTGGTTAGACTTAAGGGGTCTTTAGTTCCTAAGATCAGTTGATGCCCCCCTTTGTGCAGGAAGATTAATGTTGCTGCTGTCCATTCTGCAGGAGTACAGCCAGTTCTCAGGCTATGGCTAAAGAGAACACCAAGTGGGTTCACTAGGTCCTGTTTTAGATTGCTTAATAAACAACCTGTGATGTTATCTGGTCCAAATGAGGCAATGCCTTGGAGAGCACAGATATGACCTGATCTCTAGAGATACTAGATAGAGGACTGGTGTCAGGTATGCTTTGAGTTATAGAGAATCCACCAAAAAACAAAACAAAAATAAAGAAACGACCACAAAGGCCAATGTACTCCTTGTTTTATTAAAGTACAAAAACACTGTCTAGCGCCTCAGCCCAATGGCCTTCATAGGATCATAAAAGATTACTAGACTAATGGCTCTGGCGCCCTTACAAACCTAGCCAAGAGTTTATCCCCAAAAAAGAAACCTCAATCAGCATCTGTCGCCCCTATCAATGAGGGACACAGGTGGAACCTCTGGGACAAATTTGTGGTTGCTCATCAAGGTTGCGCTTGAAGAGGGTCAGCAACATACTTTGACGTGTATGAGGAGTCTATTCCAGAGATGGGGCAGCCTCCCAGCAAGTTTTGTTAATGTCATATATTAGACTTAAGCCTTTCAATCGGGTACTATGCGAGGAGTTAGACTTGTGGACAAGGAGCATCTGTAGTAGAGCAGAGTCTGAGACTGCCTTGTATGCGAAACACAGATCACCTCTGAGCAATCTGTACGATACAGATTAGAGTGATAGTGATTTGAGCCTGTCCACATAGGACAGGTGTTGGACGCCATGGATTCTCTTTGTGAGGTATTTCTGTGGCCTTTCCAGCTGGTGCTGGTGTTTGGAGAGGTACATACTAAACAGGGCGTTGTACTCAATTATTGGCCTAAGGAAGGAGGAGTACAGAGAGGTAATAACCTCCTTTTTTCTGGATACAATCCCTTTACTTATGAGATGAACCAAGTAAAAGGCTTTTCTGATCACTGCTGCTACATGATGGTCAAATGTGAGATTGTTGTCAACTTGTGTACCCAGGTCTCTCACCACAGGTTGTGTGCTTAGGGGGTTGCTGCTAATGTGGTAATCGGTAGGGGCAGTGTTTCTGCCGAATGGTATGATAATACAGTTTTTTGCATTTAACTTAAGGCCATGACTTTGGCACTTGTCATCTGTTGCTGTGAGACCCTCGAAGTATGTTAACATCATTTGGGGAGTCCATGACTGCAAACTTGGTCAACCACAGGCCTTTTGTCTTTGCCTGGACCTCTGAGAAGTAGATGCCAAACAATAGGGGTCCCAGGACAGATCCCTGGGGGACACCACTAGTGACAGGTCTGCTGTCTGAGGTAGTGGTACCAATGGGTCCTATCAGTGAGCCAGTTGGCCACCCATCTGATGAGATAGGGATTTATGCCAAGTTCTGTTAGCTTTTCAATGAGGCCCGAGTGGGGGATTGTGTCAAAGACTTTGGTCAAGGTAAGCTGTATGTACTGACTTTCCCTCATCCAGTGCCTTGGTGACCATCTCAAAAAAGTCAACCAGGTTCAACAGGCAAGGTCTGCTCTTGATGAAACCGAACTGGGTGCGGTCAAGTGCTTGGAGACTGCCTATGTCCTTGTTTATGAGGTCCGTAATAATACCCTCCATGGCCTTGCAGATCAGACTTGTCAAGCTAATGGGGTGATAGTTTCCGGTCAGTAGTGGCATCACCTTTGTGCAAAGGGATGACAATGGCAGTTCTCCACTCTGCTGGAATGAAGCCTGTAATTAGGCTGTGGTTGAACAGGGTGCTCAATGGCGAGGCTAGTTCTTGCTGGAGATGTTGCAGAATACATCCTGGGATAGTATCAGGTCTCATGGAAGCTGTGTTCTTTGCCCTGGATAGGGCCTTTAACACTTGATCTATGGAGATGTGGAGGCAAGTATCGGGGATGTCGAATGGGCCTTTGGGGGATGGGGGGTGAAGTTTGGGCTGAACCTGTCTCCTTGCAGGTTGGCTAAGTCAACAGGATCTGTGTAAGTGGTACTGTTAAGAACTAATTTGAAACAAACCTGGGCTTTGCCATGGAGGTTTCTGACGTAACTGAAAAAGGCTTTGTGGTTAGCCTTTGTTTTGGAGGCTAGTTTTGATTCATAATTGGCTTTGGGGGTTTTCACTAGTGATCTAATTTGCTTGCTGAGGCTAAGGAAGGAGAGAAAAGCTTTAAAAACTTCACAATATGTATTAACATCAAATAAAATTTAAATTACATAATTAAACATTCACCCTATAAAAAACATTTCTTCTCATTTAACTTAATTATGACAACTTCCAATTGCACTTCATATTTAGTCCAGCAGGTGTTAGTCTTCTGTATTTTAAAATAAACACCATCTCTTTAGTAATATTTATTCTTCAAGTCCAAATTATTATGAACTTTAGCTCTGAGCTTTGAGTTATGGCTGGTGGGGACAGGGGGTGAAGTTTGTTCCAAATCTGTCATCTACTACCAGTTTGGCTGGGCATTCCCTTTTAGATTACGGACATACTTAAAAATGTCTTATGATTATCCTTAGCTAGGAACGCTATTTTACTTTTGTAATTAGATATGGAGAACGTTACAAGATTTCTGATTTGCTTGTTCAAGCTGTGGAGGTAATTCTTCCTCTGCCAAGTCAGGTGTTTACACAGGACATTTGTGTACACCTTTGCATAGGAGCCATTGTTATATGTGCTTGAGGGGGGTATAAAATGTTTTACACCATTGCTTAGTAGACTGTTTGCTTTGGAAAAGTTTTTTTTTTTGCTCCTGTGGTGGTGACAAGTTCAATAGTTACTTTGAACGAGGCTGATTTATGGTCCGAACTTACAATAGAGGGCATCACACATGGGGGAGTGCAGTGACCCCCCCCCCATGTTGGTGAGTACTATGTCTAGGACATTTGAGCTCCATGTAGGGGTGTAGCATATCTGCACCAAAGAATTTATACTGTCAAAGTCTAGGAACCTATTGGAGAGCATGTTCATGCTCATGTATATCACAAAATCAATGGATGAATAGTTGAAATCTTCCATGACTAAGGAGTTGGCCAGCATGGCGAGTGACTCCAGTAAGTCCAGGTAGGTGGCGTGCTTTTCTTGGTTCACGGTGGGGAGCCTATAGCTAGCAATGATGTGGTAGGGTATTTTGACCATAGTTAATTGGACATGGAGTAGTTTGACAGAGTCATACTGTTTGACCAGTGTCAAGGTGGTCTTGGCTTTAATAAAGATGGATACATCTTCACCTTTGGTTCTTTCATGCTCACTTTGAGGTCTGAAAGTGTGGAAGGCATTTCAGCCTTGTACGACTGGGGTGCTCTTCACTGCCTTGAACCATGTCTCAGTGACTGCACTGAGGTCAGCATCTTCCAGGGACTGCTGGTCTACTGTATGGTTTAACAAGTTTCTTTAGTTGTAGATTTTACATATGGTGTTACTTTTGAATTTCTCACAATCTTTTACTTGTATCTGGTTGGGACAAATAGCTCTATGCATTTTTCTAAATGGTTGTAGACTTCCTTGGTGAATCTTGCTGCTATTTCAAGGTCAGGGGTGCTGCAATCTCATAAGTGAATTTTGGTATTTCATCACAGAATAGATTGAGGTTGGCACACCTGCAGTGCTTAAATTCAGTGGGTTTGCTGTAGGGACTTTTGGGAATTTAAAAGAAAATGTCACAAGGTTGTGGTCAGACTTCACTGCGGAAAGAGTTACCAGAGGAACGTTGCAAAAGATTTCCATGGAATGCTGTGCCCTCGAGTAGGTTTATTTACCAGCTACTCCAAGTTTTTGTTTTGTAAGTTCTAGAAATATTTGGGTACATCCTACATTGGAGGTCTCAGTTTATTAAAGATTAGTTAGTCATCCAAAATAATGGCATTTTTTCTAACAGGGAGATCATCTAGAAAGAGTTCTGTAACAAGCTGTTAGTTGAGAATTACTCCTGTCTAGCGTGATCTGAAATTCACTGAGTTCAATTTGTTGGCCTCTAGGGATATGCCTGGAGGTAATATATTCCTTGGTAACTATGGATACTCCATAACTGCCAGTGGGTTTGAAGACATGAAAAGCACAACACCCAGGTATACAGGTAGTTCTCTCTTTACAGTTAAACCAAGCCTCACTAACTACACAGACATGGATGTTTTCCAAATGCAAAAGATACCAAAGGTGGATGTGATCAGCTACAAACATCCCTTTCCAAGAAGAAGCTAGTAAGGTACAAAGCTGGCAGAACTGAGAAGGATACTGACACTATAGGTCCAGTAAATTCATTTACAGAACAAAAGTCCAAATGGAGTCAGCAACTATAGGAACACATGCCATCACTTAAAAGACTTTCCCTTGAAGGCAGGCATTAGTGCAGATGTTCAAAACAACCTTATTTGATGGCCAGCTGCTGTCCTCTTGAATCTATTACATGGTCCTGCTTACCTTAAGGAACTAATTATTCCCCCGACTACTGCTTTCAGGCTTTGCTGTCTGCCAGTGTGGGAATGCTAGCAGCTCCTAGGGTGTTACCTGAAGCACCTATGCCCAGTTCTTTATCAAAGCCCATGACTTTGAAACCTGATACTATAATGACTTGGGTAAAGTCCACTTTGCCTGCTTCAAAAACTCCTTAAAGACTTTTCTTTCAGAGCTTGTTCTTGCAAATCCAGCCCCCCTTTTTTTGATCTGCCATAAACTGCTTATTGTCCACTACCAGTATTGCTATTTTATCTTGTTGTATTGGGCCGTTTATTATGACAGTGCTTACACTGTAAACATTACAATAAAGGTGAAGTTGCTATGGTGGATGACCTGTATATAATATGCTGAAAAATCTGATTTCAGAATATTAAGAACTGCCAGTCATCAAAAGTGCTTGCTACATAAAACAGCAGCTTATAACTCTAGCATATATCAATATGTCTCAATAACAACAGCCTCAATATGTATCAAAGGTTGATTCTTGGAGATGGTGCAACCTACCTGTAACAACATGGGTGAATCTTAATTAGCTGCCCTCTTCTCTCAGTTGTGTAAACATACAGATAGTCCTCAAATGGACTTTAGCTACACTCTTTAACTAGTTTCAAGTTACTGATTACACTCCATCTAGCCAACATGAGCTCACAGCAGGACGAGACGTGTTTTGTTACTGCTACCCTCTCTGGGCATGTCACCTGTAACCCATTTATGCCATCACTCTCTAACATCAGCATATGCTGCAGTAAAAGTAGTAACAACAGTACACGTCAAAATCTCACATATTAATTTTTTCCAGGTAGCTGTACTTTGTTTCCTTTCTTTCATTTATGTGGCTGTCTGCTTCTATGTGTGAATTTTCTACTTCTTCCAGGTCTGATATGATTGACTTGTTCTGCTTTGCTTTGAGCCCCTTATTCCATCAACAAGCATGCTTGTTAGCTAAATATACTTGGCTACATGGTGGGAACATGGTAGCAGTATTTGTAAGCCTTAAAAAGTACAGTTGTGTACACTTACCATAAATGTAGATGTTCGAGTGTATCCACTGTTGCAGTCATTACATTTGGGTTATCTGCTTGCAGTAGCCCTCCGTCAGCCTGATTAACAATGTCTTGGGTCCTGCATCGGTTGCTGTCCCTTCTTCCATGACGTCAGGTCGTCAGGGGTATAAAACATGCAGCAGATGCCATTACATCAGTTTTTCTTGCCCCAGATGTCTGGTGCCCCCCAATGGGAAGCAATTAAATCTATAAATACAAGGATATACCTCCAACAAAAAAGCAAATACACCAAAAAGCTTTTGAGCATAGTAAGAGAGAGTAGAGGTATAGCCAAAAGAAGAAAGGGGGCTGGAGGGAGGGTAACCAGGACTGCAACAGTGAATACACTCGAACATCTACATTTATTGTAAGTGTACACAACTGTACTATGGTCTTCATGTTTCACTGTTGCAGTCATTACATTTGGGTAGATTCCCAAAGCTAAGGTTGGGAGGAGGACTTTAAACAGAATTAGGACCAGCTATAAGGCCCCGCAAGACTACAGTGGCAAAGCCAGCTCTGGATTTAGAGAAAATTGGCAAATGATAATGCTTGGTGAAAGTATGTACAGAACTCCAGGTAGCAGCTTCTAGGATGTCCCTGGTAGGGACTCCCCTGAGAAAGGCTGTAGAGGTAGATGCAGCCCTGGTTGAATGAGGTCTGATGCCCTGTGGGATAGGTTTACCATGGTGCTTATAGCAGAAATGAATGCAGTGGCCTATCCATTTTGAAATTGTTTGCTTTGAAATAGCTTTCCCCTCTGTCCCTGCAGCAAATGCCACCCAGCAGTTGTTCAGATTTCCTTTGAGGTTTAGTCCTGTCCAAGTAGAATCTAAGTTGTCTGTGCACATCCAAGGAGTGCAGTATCCATTCCCCTTTGTTCTGTGGGTTAGGAAAGAAGGTAGGCAAATCAATGGACTGATTAAGAGCCACACTGGATACCACCTTGGACATGAAGGAGGGATTGGTTCTGAGGGGCACCCTGTCCGCATGAAAGATGATGAAAGGCTCCACTGCCATAAGGGCCTGTAATTCAGATACCCTTCTTTCTGAAGTGATTGCTAAAAGGAAAGCTGTTTTCCAAAAAAGAATTTTAAATTGGCAGTAGCAGCTGGCTCGAAAGGAGGAAGCATACCTCTCAACTGTTCCGAATTACTCGGTTTTTACAGAGTTTTGGGGTCCAAAAATGGGAATGCCACGATTCCCGAGTGGCACCCCTTCATTTACGATTTTTTTCTTTATGTTTTTATTTTTCCCCGCTTTGTCAGCTGATGTCATCACGCACGCGATGACATCAGCTCCGACAGGGCTACCAGCCTGTCGGAATTGAGCTTGCATGCGTAGGCTCAAATCAAATGGTTTTGCGAGCGGGAAAGGCTTGTTTGTATCGCTCGCGCCTAGATTTTATTTATTTTAGAAGCTCCTGCCTGCTTTATTTTTACAGAGATGTATTATCGTTCGTCGGTCTGCAAATGGAGAAGTAAGTACAGAGAGTGTGTGTGTGGCACTAATTCAACAGTTGCTGCATTTTTAAGTCCACCGGTCCACACTGTCCGCAGCATTCAACTGAGTTTTAGTTCACTTGTGCATTTTTATGTCCACTGTCTGCTGGTGGAGCGAGAGATACTGTGTACACGTTGCAGAACCATGTATTTGACCTGCATTTACTGTACTGTTTCTTTCATTGTGTGTGTAATATGAAGTAACAGTTACAGAACACGGCTGCAGAGTTTTGTTTGGCACCAGCATGCTCTGCTGCTTACTCAATGTGGAGAAAATATATGTTGTTTAAAACGTTACATCGTGCTTTCTAATGTCATTATGTCTGCCATTATGAGCCACTTCTCTGGGGCATTTTTTCTTCCCCTTTTCTGACTTGCTGAAAGGTGACAAAAGAAAGTGGCTTGTTTATTGTTGCTTGTTGGGATTAAGTAATAGTTTTATTTTGCAAGTTATCTACAGGAGGGGTGGACAGACAAGAACTAAAGCCTGAACATGAATACTGAGCTTCTAGCCTGAACATGAATACTAAGCTGCTATCCTGCTATACATTCCTTTCTTTTCGGGCAAAGCAAACTTATTTTCCATACTGCTGCTGCATTCTGTATGTGCTGCCAAAAGCAAGCACTAAACTGGGGATGGGCTGTGGCCCTTTTATTTGTGTGTCCTTAGATTGCTTGTATGCAAGTTTCAGGAAGGGAGTTATACGCAAAGAGTTCTGAAACTGTTTTTAGCTTGTGTGCTGCTCGCATTTTCAATGTTGCTTTCTGTGGTTACACATACACATTTCTGTTGTGTGATTTGCACTGGTTTTAAAGCAGTTACTTCAATAAACAAGCTGGCACTTTATGATGGCTTCTGTTTGTAATATTCAGTGGTGGGTTATTTGCTGGCTATTAGAAATGCAAGCATAATTAGTTTTGATACATAAGGGGTTTTATTGGCAGTTAAATTATTTTTGTTTTTATTGTAATCATCTGAAGTGGAGGAAATGTTGGTACTTGGTTGAAGGTTCTCTTCTATGTGGATTTAGTTCATGAGGTGAATGACATGGAGGGGTAGTGTGCTCACTTGTGTGGAATTTTTGTTTTATTATTATTATTATTAACAGCAACTGGATTATAACATGTATATCCTGTAGATGTTTTATGTGCTACCAGTCTGCCATTCAGAAGTGGAACACACATGCAATTTGAATTGCGTTCTGAAGTACTGTCTGCTGCATTAATGACAAATTATGTTATTTGATGTTGAGCTGCATATCTTATTTTACTGTCTGCTGCATTAACAATTTATTTTATTTGAAGTAGTTGAGCTGCATAACTTCTTATTTTAAGTAGTTAACTTGAACTGCATAGCTTCTTATTTAAAGTAATAACTTGAGCTGCATAGCTTCTTACTCCCACAGACTGTAGGTGGATTGCTGATACTGTACTGTTATACTTTTAAAAGGGGTGGACACTGCAGTCCTGAGAATGTCCTCCTTTGGCGGAGATACCTAGTAACTATGAACCTGTTATCAGTTTGCCGTCCATTCGCTATTGAAATATTACTAGCTTATGTGAAACATTGGCAATTTATTCTTCAAGGGCAACAGGCACTTTACTTGTAGATGAAACAATGAAATATAAAGTTGTTTGCTAGGAGCAACCTAGTGACAGATCTCTAATATGGAATTTAGATGACTTTTACTTCTGCAGAGATTGTGCATATTTACTGATACTGGTGGATAGTAGAGGTTTGAGTAGACTTTTATGATGGAAATATTCTGAATTTGGCAGTTTTCTCATTATTGGTTTATGCATTTGTTTCATTGCTTACCGGAAAAATGTTCAATGAATTTAAAAGGCGCTCTAAAAAGGGTGCTGTATTATACAAGGAATATAATTTAATAAAGTCAGGAAGGTGCATTAAAGAACACATGTATGTTTCTTGTTTTGTGTGCAAGGGGCCTATGATCTGAAAACAGCCCAAAGGCAATCTTTCTCCATCACTGGCCAGATGCATTTACTTTGGATGTGGGTTTCAATGCTGTTTCAATGAATGTGAGTTTCAAGGGCAGAGAAGTTTTAATGCTAAGTATATTTTCATTGTGAGACTGTATTGCTTTGTTTAGCAGATGTCTATTACTGTTTGTGCTATAAAATGTAAAATAAAATCCAAGTCACTGCAGAAGTAAAGCAGTATGCACATTAGTGTTTACGGTAAATGGGACAAAACTGCCAGGTAATGGGACACTGGAATGGCTGCAGAGGGACTCTGGGCCTTGGGGTCATATTTTGGTTGCCTGTTCTTCAGTTTGCATTTGAAAGTTGCTATCCCACAATTCCATCGGAGTGGGTGGGGTTACATTATTATTATGTATGCAAATTTTATGTTAATCAGTGTACAGATTTGTACCTATTTTTCATGGCCTTTGTCCAGATTTTTGATGTTTCCAGGTTCAGAGGTATGGGAGGAAGAGTGAGTTTCTCCAAGACAAAGTTAAGGTCCCAGGTTGGAGTTGGAGCTTTCCTGAGTGGCCTTAAATTTTTGGTCCCTCTGAGGAATTGCTTGAGCAGTGGGTGAGAGAAGAGGAGAGGCTCTGTGCTACAATGAGCTGAAATGGTTGAGGCATGAATTTTGATGGAGGAAAAGGACAAGCCTTTATGAAGCATCTCAGTCAAGTATTGTAGAATCTGAGGTAAATTGGGCACTGCTGCGCTCATCCCTTGAGATTGGTTCCAGGCACAAAATATTTTCCATTTTGCAGCATAAGATTTTCTAGTACTAGGCCTCCTTGCCTCTAAAATGATATCCTTTACTGGGGCATGGTAAAGGAGAGATTAGGTAATTAGCCAGGCTGCTAGGTTCAAGGTTTGCAGCTGAGGGTGCAGAATTTGGTTCTCCTGCTGAGACAACCGGGAAGGAGTCTGAGGCAGGTGACATGGAGCCAAGAGTGACACACTGCACAAGAGGGGGTACCAGTGTTGGCGTGGCCAGTCTGGTGCAATTAAAATCATCCTTGGCTTGTCCTGTTTGATCTTTAGTAGTACCTTGGAGAGCAGAGGCAGAGGAGGAAAAGCATAAACTGATAGTTTTTTGCAGCTGAAGGATAGAGCATCCACTTTCCAAGCTATCTTGTGGGGAATCCTTGTGCAAAATTTGTCCAATTGATGGTTCTGGGGGGAGGCAAACAGGTCTATATCTGGGCTCCCCCATTTGCTTCTCAACATATTGAAAATCCTTGGTTCCACTTTCCATTTGTGTGGGTCCATGAGGTTTATGCTTAGTCCGTCTGCCAGTGTACTTAGTTTTCCTGGCAGGAATTGAGCTTGTAGATTCACTTGGTAGCTCAAGGCTGTATTTCACAATGCCATGGCTAGTCTGCAAAGGGGGTCAAAATGTGTACCCCCCCTGCTTGTTTATGTACCACATGACAGTGGTGTTGTCCGTCTTTACCATTAGTTGTCCTGGAAGAATGTGGTCCTTGAAGCCTGTCAGAACCTTCTGTACAGCTAACATTTCATTCTGATTTATGTGCAGGTGCATTTGACTTGGGTTCCATTTGCCCTGAATACACTTCCCTGCCAGGTGAGCCCACCATGCATAGTCTGATGCGTCTGTTGTTAAGGTTTGGGTGGCAGGGGGTAGTGTGAATGGTAGTCTCCTGTTTTGGTGGCAGGCCTCTGCCTACCAAAGGAACTCTAGGCATAGGCAAGGTATGATAGGAATCATTGCTTCTAGATCCTGAGAATGTTGACACAATAGGCTTTTGAGATACCATTGTAGTTTCCTCATATGGAATTAGAAGAATGCAGGAGGCCATGAACCACAAGGCTTACAGTCTTTGCCTTGCAGATAACTGGGTTTTTGTGGCCACTTGTTTGAAGTAGGTTGCCAAATGAGTCCGTTTCTCCGGCGTGAGGAAAGCCATTTGGGAGGTTGTATTCAAGCTTGCTCCCAGGAATATAATTTGTTGACAGGGTACCAGATGTGATTCCTTTTCATTTATGGCGTACCCCAGACAAGTCAGCACCCTTTGAACAAAGGCCAGATGATTCAAAAGTATGTCCTAGCTTTCTGTCTGAATTAGACAATCATCCAGGTATGGGTATATTTGAATATTTCTTTGCCTGCAAAATGCAATGACTGGAGCTAGGCACTTTGTGAATACCCTGGGCACAGTAGATAAGCCAAAGGCCAGTGCAGAGAACTGATAGTGCATGTAGTATGCTTTGAAGCATAGGTATCTTCTGCAAGACTCCCTGATAGGGATGTGCAGGTATGCTTCTTTTAAGTCTAGTGTTGTCAACCATGAATCTTTGCCTAGCATAGGAAGTAGCTGGTGAAGAGTCAGCATCTTGAATTTTGGAATCACTAAATAGGTGTTTAGAGTAGAAAGGTCCAGGATAGGATGCCATGTATTGTTTTTTCTGGGTACCAGGAAAAGTCTCAAATAAAAACCTTGTCCCCTTTCTTCTTCTGGTACCAACTGAATAGCCCCCATGCTTAAGAGAGAGAGAGTACTTGATTCTGGGCCTCTGCCCACTGATTTGGGGGAAGGTCTGACCACCCGCTTGATTTTGGTAATGTGTGGAAGTGAAATCTGTATCCTTGGGACACTATATTTAAAACCCATTTGTCCTGGGTAATGAGTTCGCAGTTTTTGGCCTGCAGACCAATCTTTCTGCCTAAAGGAGCATTCAGTTGGGAAGTGCTTGGAAGTTTTAAAAGCAAGTCATCGAGACAGTTTTCCATAGGGGGGGGGGTCTTACTATTCCCAGATTTGGATGTGGAAACCCCCCATTGCTTAGTCTTGTGTGTCCCCTGGGAATGAAAAGTACAGTTGTGTACACTTACCATAAAAGTAGATGTTCGAGTGTATTCACTGTTGCAGTCATTACATTTGGGTAATCCTGCTGGCAGGTTGCCCTCAGTCAGCCTGAATTCCAAAGTCTTGGGTCCTGCTTCAGCTGCCGTCGCCCCTTCCTTGACGTCAGGTCGTCAGGGGTATAAAAGAAGCAGCCGAGGCCATTTTCTTCAGTTTTTCTTGCCCCAGATGTCAGGTGCCCCCTAAAAGTGTAGCCAAAATGTATATCTGTATATAAAAATACATGCACCAATAAAAACTTTACCTTCATCTACGAGCAAATACACCACATAAGTTGTATAAATCAGAGAAGGAAAGATAAGTTCCATCAGAAAAAAGGGGGATGGCGGGTGAGTAACCTGGACTGCAACAGTGAATACACTCGAACATCTACATTTATGGTAAGTGTACACAACTGCACTATGTTCTTCGTGTTTCACTGTTGCAGTCATTACATTTGGGTAGAGTCCCAAAGCTGTGGTTGGGAGGCTGGAGCTAAATAGCATTAGGAGCGGCTATGAGGCCCTGCAGAACTGCAGTGGCAAAGCCTGCCCTGGATTTAGAGTAGAGTGGCAGATGACAGTGCTTTGTAAAGGTGTGCACTGAACTCCAAGCAGCAGCCTCTAAAATGTCTTTGGTTGGCACTCCCCTGAGAAAGGCTGCTGAAGTGGCTGCAGCTGTGGTAGAATGTGGCCTAATGCCCTTAGGCACTGGCTTGTCACGGCATAGATAGCAGAAACGAATGCAGTGGCCTATCCACTTTGAAATAGTCTGCTTTGAGATAGCCTTTCCTTGTGATCCTGCAGCATATGCCACTAGTAATTGCTCGGTCTTCCTGAAAACTTTGGTTCTGTCCAAGTAGAATCTAAGCTGTGTACGTCCAAAGAATGCAGAATTCTCTCCCCCTTGTTCTGTGGATTTGGATAAAAAGTTGGCAGATGAATAGTTTGGTAAAGAGCCACACTGGACATCACCTTGGGCATAAATGTTAGGTTTGTCCTAAGAGAGACCCTGTCTGGATGAAAAATGATAAAAGGTTTCACAGCCATTAGTGCCTGTAGCTCTGAAACTCATCTTGCAGAAGTTATTGCCAGGAGCAGAATTGTTTTCCAAGATAAAAACTTTATATCAGCAGTAGCAGCTGGCTCAAAAGGAGGCAGGGTGAGTTTTTCTAAAACATAGTTGAGGTCCCATGCAGGTACTGGTGATCTCCTTGGAGGCCTTAAATTTTTAGCTCCTCTGAGGTACTGCTTTAATAAAGGATGAGAAAAGACTGGTGGCTCTGTATTGTAATGAGCCGAAATGGCAGAGGCATGAATTTTAACTGATGAAAAAGATAGGCCTTTGTCCAGCATCTCAGTTAAGTATTGCAAAATCTGAGGAATATCTGGCACAGCTGTATCAGTTCCTTGTGCCTGGTTCCAAGCACAGAATCTCTTCCATTTCCCAGCATAAGATTTTCTAGTACTGGGCCTTCTGGCTTCCAAAATGACATCCATCACAGCTTTACTGAGAGGTGTGTTTTGTATGACTACATTATCCACCATGCTGCCAGGTTTAAAGTCCTGAGGTGGCTGTGCAGTATCTGATTGTTTTGCTGGGACAGTAGCTAAGGTATTAGAGGTAAGGTCCAAGCTGGGCATTGAGACAAGTTCCTTAGGATTGGATACCAGTACTGGCGGGGCCAGTCTGCGGCAATCAGTATCATCTTTGGCTTCTCCTGTCTGACCTTTAGGAGTACCTTTGGAAGGAGAGGCAGTGGCATATACTGATAGGTTTTTCCAGCTGAAAGATAGGGCGTCCACTTTCCATGCTAGTCCGTGATAAGTCCTTGTGCAGAATATTTTAGTTGGTAGTTGTGAGGGGATGCAAACAGATCTATGTCTGCGCATCCCCATTTCCTTGTTATCATGCTGAAGACTTGTGGATCTAGCTGCCACTCGTGGGGTTCCATGAGGTTTCTGCTTAGTTCATCTGCCAGTGTATTTTCCTTTCCTGGCAGGAACTGTGCCTGCAGATGTACTTGGTAAGTCAATGCTGTGTCCCACAAAGTCATGGCTAGTCTGCAAAGGGGGTAAGAATGTGTGCCCCCCTGCTTGTTTATATACCACATGACCGTAGTGTTGTCTGTCTTTATCAGTAGTTGTCCCGGATGATGTAGGTCCTTGAAAGCTGTCAGGGCATTTTGAACAGCTAGCATCTCTTTTTGATTGACATGTAGATGCATTTGGTTTGAAGACCATGAGCCCTGAATGCATCTTCCTGCCATGTGGGCACCCCAGGCATAATCTGATGCATCCGTTGTTAGGTTCTGCCTGGCTGGGGGTAATGAGAATGGCTGTCCCTTGTTTTGGTGAAAAGCCTTTGCCCATCACTGAAACTCCTGTTGCAGGCAGGGAATGAGAGTAATCACTGTTTCCAGGCTATGGCAATGTTGGGTCCAGACACTTTTTAGGTACCATTAAAGTTTCCTCATATGCAGTTTTGCATATGGAATTAGTAGGATGCAGGATGCCATGAAGCCCAAAGCCTGCAGAATTTTTCTTACAGATAACTGGGCTTTTGTTGCCAATTCTTTGAAAGAGGTAGTCAGTTGCCTTTGTTCGTCTGGCGTGAGATAAGCCATCTGGGCAGTTGTATTTAAGCTTGCACCCAGGAATATTATCTCTTGAGAGGGTACTAGTTTCGATTTCTTTTCGCTGACTGTGTACCCTAGGCATGTTAAAAGTCTTTTCACAAACGCCAGATGCTGTAGTAGAATGTCCTTGTTCTCTGCTTGAATGAGGCAGTCGTCCAAGTAAGGATATATTTGTATTCCTCTTAGTCTGCAGAAAGCAATTACTGGTGCCAGGCACTTTGTAAAGACCCTAGGTGCAGTAGATAAGCCAAAGGGCAGTGCAGAGAATTGGTAATGCATTGAGCCAGCCTTGAATCTGAGGTATCTTCTGCATGATTGCCTGATTGGGACATGCAGGTATGCCTCTTTTAGATCTAAAGTCACGAGCCAAGCCTTTTTGCCCAGCATGGGCAGAAGCTGCTGCAAGGTCAACATCTTGAATTTTGGTATATCCAGGAAAGTGTTTAGAATAGATAGGTCCAGTATTGGTCTCCATGTTTTGTTCTTTCTGGGTACCAAGAACAGTCTTGAGTAAAATCCTTGTCCCTGCTCTTGCTGTGGCACTTGTTGAATAGCCCCCATGTCTACGAGGGATGAGACTTGTTTTTGAGCCTCTGCCCACTGATTGTTTGGCAGATCTGGCCAACCATTTGCCTTTGGCAGGGTATGGAAGTCAAACTTGTAGCCTTGTGACACTATGTTTAGAACCCACTTGTCCTGGGTTATAATGTGCCAATTTTGAGAAAAAAGTGCTATTTTTCCCCCTAAGGGTGCTACCAGGAGATAAGTGCTTGGTGCAGGCAGGGGGAAGTCATTGGGACTGTTTCCTGACTGGTTGTGATTTGTCTTCTCCAACTTTGAAGGTAGAAGCACCCCATTGCTTTGACCTGTATGAACCTTGCGCCTGGGATCTGCCTCTAGGGCATCTGGATCTGCCCCTTTGAGGTCTGTCTGACACAGGAAAGGACCAATTCTTTGTAGGCCAGTGTCTACTAAACCTAGGTGGCTGTAGTTGTAAAAAGCTTTGACAGTTTGCATAGATTTAGCTTTGTCCTCCATTTTCTTTAACACCTCTTCTGCCTTAACTCCAAAGTATCATGCTGTAAAGGTGCATCTAATAATTTAACTTTGACATGATCAGGCAGATTTTGTTCCTTTAACCAAGCATGCCTCCTAATTACAGAACGCGTAACTGCGGTCCTGCAGGAGGCCTCCAAAGAATCAAAACCACATTGCAAAGTATGCTTTCCACCTTGTTCAGCTGCATGCAATAAATCCTGCATTTCCTTGTTTTCTGCACATTCAGAGTTTAACAACATTTTCTGTTTAAACAATGCCATGACATGTTGCTGATATTTGAGCATATGAAACTGGCATTTTAAGGCCCTTATAGCCAATGTAGCAGATGTGTAAACCTTTTTTCCCCATCTATCCAGTGCCCTAGAATCTCTGTCAGAGGGGGAAGGGTTTTTTGCAGCGGAAGCCTTAACTCCTTTGGGACCCTGTAAAATAGTTTCTGGGACTGCAGCAGGGTTTTTGAAAAATAATTTATGATAGTCAGGAACCCTGTAATATCTGTCAGGCGTAACAGGAGCTGGAGGTAAGGAGTCAGGGATCAGACTAGACTCTGAAAACACATAATCTACAATGTCTAACACAGGTGGAATGGCTAGAGGACTGTGTTGAGGTAGTAAAAGGAAGTCCCTGAGTCTCTTTTTAGATTCTGAAAAATCTTGGCTCTCTCACTGGAAATGCTCCCTCATGGTATGCAAGGTTTCCCCAAAAGAATAGTCCTCAGGAGAAGCTGAAGGTATAGATTCTTCGGCATCAGAATCCTCATAGGGGGGAAGAGAATATTCCTGATCAGAAGAGGAATCAGAAGAAATAGAAACCTGATCTGAAGATTCATAGTCTGTCTCTTGCCTAGGCTTCTTATCAGGAGGGGGATGGGAACCCCTGATCAAGGTAATCCAAGTCTTCGGCCATTTTGAGCATCTGTTTTTTGGGCATGGAGACCTGTCCACGTGGCTCTTGAGTTTGTTTCTTTGCTTTACAAGGTGCTTTATAGTCTTTGCCTTTGAAGCTGAAGTCGGTTTAATGTAAAGATGTTTAGGTCTGAATACACCCTCAGAAGCCGGTGCCTGCTCAGCGGCTCTGGACCCATCTGAGGGAATAGTGTCCCAGGCTCCAATACCTTGAGTTTCCAGTGGCATAGCCAACTCCACGTGGGTGTTGGTAGCAGCCTGCGACTCTAAAGTAGTGGGCGTCAGGGGCTGCGAAAGCGCCTCACTGAGAACCAGTGAACTGGTGACTGGCTTAGGAGAAGGTTCGTCATGGGTTTTGGGCCTCAGTTGTTTATCTCTCTCTTTTTCTTTGCGTTTTTTGTGAACTCTGGTAGTCGGATGGCTATCCGACAACATTTCTGGATAATTAAACCTGCGTTCAAAATAGTTTAATGCAAAATCATACCGACGCTTAATAGTGCGTTGGTTAAATCTAGCACAAAACCAACAACCTGAAACGTTGTGATCTGGGCCTAGGGAAGGAATACAGTAAGAATGAAAGTCCTTATGAGGTATTTGCTTTCCACAAGAAATACAATTATTAACTTTTTCTGACATTGGCCTGGAGCAAGAAAAAAGCTTCTCCAACGGGGTACTTAGCTTTATTGAAGACTTCGGATCTGAAACTCAAACATGAAAATCTCAGGAGTTGGCTGACCGGCACTTGCGAACTGCTTCTGCTTCGGGCACCGCGTGGCAAGAAAGACTGAAGAAAATGGCGTTGGCTGCATCTTTTATACCCCTGACGACCTGAAGTCAGGGAAGGGGCAAAAGCAACCGAAGCAGGACCCAAGACTTTGGAATTGAGGCCGACTGAGGGCAACCTGCCAGCAGGATTACCCAAATGTAATGACGGCAAGAGTGAAACATGAAGAACATCATCAGTTATGTAGAATGATATTTAGCTCTGGACAAGCAAATGGATTCTGGATAGTTTTATATGTGTTGCCTATATCCTTTCTTGGATAAAGGGAGGCTTCTTTGTTCACCAGTGGCAGTGGGGAGCTTAGAGCAGCCCATCTATCCCTGGAGGAGTGTTCCCGGCACAAGAATCTGGGAGTCTATTGGCCGTTTTGGGCCAATTTCTAGCTATTTCCAGTCCCCCCGTATAAAACCCGCTTTGGCGTGGCTTTGTGCATAGCGCAGCATCGGGCAGCTCCGCTTAATTGGGTTTAAACCATTCTCAGCTCCACAAAGTCTGCTCTTCACTTTTTCCCTTAGAACTGATCTAGTTCTCATAATAAACACCCTACTCCTACTCTAAAGCCTGGCACCTGCTCACTAAAGCAATTATATAAGTCAGCACTAAAAAATTAAAAGCACTACACCCTCACAAACTCCCCTTGAGTACCTTGTTCCCCATTGGCCCTTTTTTTCAATTATAAAGGAATTACCAATACTATTCTAGCATGTCCAAAGGTCAGTTGTCAATCTCCTCTCCGGTTCAGCTGGTGAATCTGGGAATCTTGAGGCAATGTTACAACTGCCTCATGTACACAGACAACCCTCTCCTCCTCCCAACAAATTCCAATACATGTGAGAGATGCAACCATATAGCCAAACTGGAGGCTAAGCTCTCTCAACTCAGTACTGGCGTAACCAGTCAGGAGAAGAAGGAAACCACATTCACTACAATTCCAGTCTCACATAGACCTACCACGACAGCAAACCAAACACATAAACACAAAAAAACATACTCGGAGGCTCTAAATAAAAATCTGCCTAAGCATCAGAGACCTCCAAAGCAGACACCCAAGCAACCGCTACCCCAAAACAAAACACGTGCAACACATAGCTCACAAAGCCAGTGTGCCGAACAGTCACAGCCCTTAAGGCTAAACAACACACCTGATACACTTGTAATAGGTGACTCTATCGTCCGGCACACTGACGTCCCGCTCACCAGGCTGAACAAGGAGAAGGTCACGGTGAGCTGCCTGTCTGGCGCTAGGATCCGCCACATAACACAAGCACTCAGGTCACTCCAAGGCAAGTATAAATATGACTCCGTCATTGTCCATGCTGGTGTGAATGACCTGAGACGTACCTCCCTGGACTACATGAAAAGAGACATAGAGGAGCTCTCTGAGCATGTAGCCCAGGCCGGTATAACCCTGACCTTGAGTAGCATCTTACTCTCACCAGCATCTTACTCTCACCAAGAATGATGCCACAATATGAAGACAAGATGATCAATTTCAACAATTGGCTTAAGTATTGGTGTCATTCAAAGGGGATCCAATGCCTGTCAGCCTGGGATGACATGCTCGACAAGCCACGATGCTTCGCTAGGGACGGCTTGCACCTGTCACTCCTGTGCTTTTGGATATTGGCAAAGACTCTTGCCACCCCCATAGTGTCTTTTTTAGGCAAGGCTCAAAAGACAAACCCACCTCCACAGGTATCACAAGGGATAAGAAACTAAGAGTAATGCTACTCAATGCCAGAAGTCTAAACCTCAAGATGCACACACTCGAAACTCTCCTTAGCATGGAGAACATCGATATCTGTGCAGTAACAGAAACCTGGTTCAAGGCTCCCGAGAGCACCCCAGCACTACCAGGTTATACCTCATACCATGCTTTTCGGCCCCAAAACTTGGACCGAACCACAAAAGGAGGGGGGAGTATCAATATTCATCAAAGATACCCACACCTCCAGGTTGGTGGCACAGCACGAAGCATCAGAGACTATCCATGTGCAACTAACAGTGGGTAAAAAGTACAGTTGTGTACACCTACCATAAATGTAGATGTTCGAGTGTCTTCACTGTTGCAGTCATGACTGTAGGGTTCTGCCCTGCTGGCAGGCAGCCCTCGGTCGGCCAGAATCCCAAAGTCTGGGTCCGGCGTCGGCTGTTCAACTATGCTCCCTGATGTCAGAGTGCCAGGAGTACAAAGCTGACAGCCGACGCCATCTTCTCCAGTTTTTCTTGCCCCAGATGTCAGGAGTCCCAAAATGAAAAAGGTCCCATAACCTTTGCAAATACACCTCAGAAGAATGGTGAAAAAAGGAAATACACAAAAGTAAAAATAAGAGGGGACAGGAGGGAGGGAAACCCACACTGCAACAGTGAAGACACTCGAACATCTACATTTATGGTAGGTGTACACAACTGTACTATATTCGTGTTTCACTGTTGCAGTCATGACTGTAGGGTAGAATCCCAAAGCTGAAAGAAAGGGAGGTGGTCATAAAGAGGAAGGGACGGCTAAAAGGCCCTGCAAGACTGCAGAGGCAAAGCCTGCCCTAGACTTAGAGTAGAGAGGTAGATTGTAGTGCTTAGAAAAAGTATGCACCGAACTCCAAGTTGCAGCTTCCAAAATGTCCTTGGTAGGAACTCCCCTGAGGAAGGCCGCAGAAGTGGCAGCAGCTCTGGTGGAATGAGTCCGTATACTCCCTGGGATTTGCTTTCCATGATGAGAATAACAAAATCTGATTCCATGAGCAATCCATTTAGAAATGGTCTGTTTTGAAATAGCTTTACCTTGGGAACTTGAAGCATAAGAAACAAACAATTGTTCTGATTTTCTGATGTCCTTAGTTCTGTTCAGGTAAAAACGTAGTTGTCTGTGTACATCCAAGGAATGTAAGATCCTTTCCCCTTTATTTTGAGGAGTGGGGAAAAAAGTTGGCAAGTGGATAGTTTGATTTAAAGCCACTTTGGAAACCACCTTAGGCATGAAGGTAGGATTAGTCCTCAAAGATACCCTGTCTTGATGAAAAATAATATAAGGTTCCACAGCCATAAGAGCTTGTAACTCTGAAATTCTCCTGGCAGAGGTTAGGGCTAACAGGATAGCTGTCTTCCAAGATAAAAACTTGATGTCAGAAGAGGCAGCAGGATCAAAAGGAGGCAAGGTTAGTTTTTCCAAAACATAGTTGAGATCCCAAGCAGGAATGGGAGGAGATCTAGGAGGTCTTAAGTTCTTAGCTCCTCTGAGAAACTGTCTCATGAGCTGGTGGGAAAAGATGGGAGGGTCTGAATTGTAATGAGCAGAAATAGCAGAGGCATGTGTCTTAATGGAAGAGAAAGAGAGACCCTTATGTAAGAGATCTGTCAAGTAAAGTAAAACTAAAGTAATGTTAGGAAGAAGAGGATCGGAATCCTGAGCCTGCATCCAGGAACAAAATCTTTTCCATTTTCCTGCATAAGATTTTCTAGTGCTAGGACGTCTAGCTTCTAAAATGACATCCATAACCTGCTTGGGCAGTAAAGAAGAAATCAAAGGCCCTGGATTAACCAGGCCGACAGGCTGAGAGTTCTGACATGAGAGTGTAGAACCTGATCCTGATGTTGGGACAGAAGGTTCGGAGACTGAGGTAAAACCCAAGGGGTCTCCAGGTATAGGTTTTTTAGAGTTGGATACCAAAACTACCGAGGCCAATTTGGAGCCAGCAAGATTATCCTCTTGGGCTTGTCCTGTTTTATCTTCAATAAAACCCGTGGAAGAAGAGGAAGAGGCGGAAAGGCATATCCCAAGAGGTTCCTCCAACTGAATGACAGGGCGTCCACTTTCCAAGCTTCTCTGTGGAAAGTCCTGGTGCAAAAATTCTGTAGTTGATGATTGAGATGGGATGCAAAGAGGTCTATGTGAGGACATCCCCAGACTGCTGTTATCATCCTGAATATTTTGGTGTCCAGCATCCATTCGTGTGGATCCGAAAGGTTTCTGCTCAGACTGTCTGCCAGGAAGTTTAGTTTCCCTAGTAGAAACTGAGCTTGAAGATCCAGATTGCAAGCTAGAGCTGTGTTCCATAGATCCATGGCTAGTCTGCAAAGAAGGTAGGAATGAGATCCCCCTTGCTTGTTTATGTACCACATAACTGTGGTGTTGTCTGTCCGTATTAGCAGTTTTCCTGGTTGTAAAAGATTGCTGAAGGCCAATAGAGTTTTCTGAATGGCTAACATTTCCTTTAAATTGATATGCAGGTGCTTCTGATCCTTTGTCCAAAGGCCCTACAAACAATTGCCCTGAAAATGGGCTCCCCAAGCATAATCCGAGGCGTCCGTGGTCACAATCAGAGTGGCAGGAGGCAGACGGAAGGGTTTCCCTTTGTTTAGAGCACATGCCCTGGACCACCAAAGAAATTCTTTTTGAAGGCAAGGAAGGACGGAGATCAGTATGTCTAAATGCTGAGACCATACACTTTTTAGGTACCACTGTATTTTCCTCATGTGTAGTCTTGCATATGATACGAGAAGAATGCAGGAGGCCATGTAACCCAAAGCCTGCAGGAATTTCCTTGCAGATAGTTGAGTTAGAGTTGCCAAGGTTCTGAAAGTTGAAGCCAGCTGTAATTGTTTTTCGGATGTCAGAAATGCCATCTGGGTTGAGGTGTTTAGAAGTGCACCCAGAAAAGTTATCTGTTGTGATGGTGTCAAATTTTACTTTTTTATGTTTACAGAGAATCCCAGGAACTTGAGGAGGCTCTGTACAAATTCTAGATGCTGGAGTAAGACATCCTTGCTGTCTGCCTGAATTAGACAATCGTCCAGATAAGGGTAAATTTGAATTCCCTTGAGTCTGCAGTAAGCTACTACTGGAGCCAAGCATTTGGTGAAGACCCTGGGCGCAGTAGACAATCCAAAGGGCAGCGCACAGAATTGAAAGTGCCTCGATCCGGCCTTGAACCTGAGGTATTTTCTGCGATCCTGCCTGATGGGAATGTGTAAATATGCCTCCTTTAAATCCAAAGTTACCATCCAAGCATCTTTGGACAGCATTGGAAGTAGCTGCTGTAGAGTAAGCATCTTGAATTTTGGAATCTCTAGAAAGGTGTTCAAGACCGACAGATCCAGAATGGGTCTCCATGTGTTTTGCTTCCTTGGGAGTAGAAACAGCCTGGAGTAAAACCTTTTCCCATCTCTGAAAGAGGAACCAGTTCTATGGCATTCATAGCCAAAAGATATTCCACCTGGTTTAAGGCCTCCGTCCATTGATGTTTTGGAAGGTCTGGCCATCCGCTTGGCCTTGGCAAGGTATGAAAATGGAATTTGTAACCTCTTAAAACCACATCCAAAACCCACTTGTCTTGGGTTATTTGAGTCCAATTTTGATAAAAAAGAGAGAGTTTTCCTCCGAGAGGGGCTTCCAGGCAAGAAGTTCCTGTAGCCCAACAGAGAGAGTCATTGAGTTTGTTTCCTTTGAGATTGTGACCTGTCCTCTCCTCCCCTAGGGGTGGAAGCAGTGTCCACTGTCTTGGTCTATAAGCAGCTTGTGTTTGAGGCCTCCCTCTGAGGCCTGTCTGAAGTGGGAAAGGACCAATTTTTAGAAGGCCAATTCCTGCTAAATCTAGGTGGCTGTACTTGTAAGAAATCTTTAACTGTTTGCATGGATTTCGCCTTATCCTCCATCTTTTTAATCACCTCTTCAGCTTTTGATCCAAACAAAACATTATGCTGAACAGGAGCATCCAATAATTTAGCCTTTACTTGTTCAGGTAAATTTTGTTCCTTTAGCCATGCATGCCTTCTAATGACTGTGCCAGAGGCCGCAGCCCTACAAGAAGCCTCCAAGGCATCAAATCCACAGTGTAAACCATGCTTCCCAACCTGTTCAGTGGCATGCAATAAGTCATGTAATTCCTTATCATCTGCATAGGCAGAAATGGAAGAAAGCTTTTGTTTTAAGACAGACAAGAGAAATTGCTGGTATTTAAACATATGAAACTGACAGTTTAAAGCCCTAATGGACAAAGTAGCAGAAGTGTACACCTTTTTGCCCCATCTTTCTAAGGATCAAGAATCCTTTTCAATAGGAATGGGATTTTTGGCAGAAGCGGCCTTAACTCCCTTAGGACCCTGAGAAATGGTTTCAGGGTCAGCAGAAGGGTTCTTGTATAAAAACTGATGGGAATCAGGAACCCTGTAATATCTATCAGGCTTAACAGGAGCAGGAGGAAAAGAGTCAGGGGTTAAGTTAGCCTCTGAAAAGGCATCATCCACAATATCCAAAACAGGAGGAATAGCCAGGGGTCTATGTTGGGGAAGAAGAAGAAAATCCCTCAGTCTTTTCTTGGATTCCAAATACTCCTGTCCTTCCCAGTGAAAAAGTTCCCTCATTTCATGCAAAGTTTCCCCAAAAGAGAAATCCTCAGGGGGAGAAGCTGAAGGAATGGATTCTTCAGCATCAGAATCCTCATAAGGAGGGAAAGAATATTCCTGATCAGAAGAAGAAACTGAGGAAACAGAAGCCTGATCAGAGGAATCATAATAAACATCCTGCCTTGGCCTTTTGTCTGGAGGGGGATGTGAACCCCTAATCATAGTAAGTAAATCCTCCGCCATCTTGAGTAACTGTTTCTGTGACTTGGGAGCCGGTTCAGAAGAGGCCTGTGTTGAAGTCTTTGATTTAGAAGGAGTCTTTGCCTTTGTCTTTGGCTTTGCCTTTACTAGTAGCTGAGTAGGCCTGAAAACCCCTTCGGAAGCCAGTACCTGCACAGCGGCTCCGGACCCATCCGAAGGAGCATTGTCCGAAGGTCCTGCAACAGAAATATTTAAAGGCCTGGTTGGCTCCTCATGAGTGTCCGTTTCGGCCGTCGGTTCTGAAATGGCCGACGACAGGGGCTGCAAAAGCGCCTCACTGACGACGGCCGAACCTGAAGCTGGCTCCGCTTGTGCGCTATCATCAGATTTGGACCTCGGAGGCCTGTCTTTATCCTTGCGACGTTTGTGAACTCCGGTAGCCGGGACCGTATCCGACAACATTTTGTAGTTAAAGCGTCTACGGAAGTAATGAAAAGCAAAATCGTACCTTCGCTTAATTGTACGTTGATTGAATCTAGCACAAAACCGACAACTAGCTACGTCGTGGTCACGGCCTAAGCAAGGAATACAGTAAGAATGAAAATCCTTATGAGGTATTTGCTTCCCACAAGAAATGCAATTATTAACTTTTTCTGACATCGGAGTGGAGCAAGAAAAAAGTTTCAACGGGTACTTAGCTTTGAGTGGAGAAGAAAGTCTTCGGACCGAAGTATATCAGAAAAATTCGTCAGGAGTCAGCCGACCGGCACTTGCGAACTGCTATCACCGCACGGCAAGAAAGACTGGAGAAGATGGCGTCGGCTGTCAGCTTTGTACTCCTGGTGCTCTGACGTCAGGGAGCATAGTTGAACAGCCGACGCCGGACCCAGACTTTGGGATTCTGGCCGACCGAGGGCTGCCTGCCGGCAGGGGAGAACCCTACAGTCATGACTGCAACAATGAAACACGATGAACATCTGCCTTCCAGTTTATAGCCTGCTACAGACCACCCTCCCAAACCCAGGAACCCCACTCGGCCTTCCTGAGAACACTGGAAAATGTGAAGGTCTCTCCAAACACCATTATATTGGGCGACTTCAGCTACCTAAACATAGACTGGGAGCATTACTCTAGCTCCAACACCCTAGCCCAAAGGTTCCTAGAATTTATAAACTCAAATGCTATGGAACAACTTGTTACCACTCCCACAAGAGGGGAAAACATACTGGACCTGATCATCACCAACATGGGGCGTCTATGCTCCAGACCAGAAGTGTATCCTCACTGGTAAGATCAGACCATAAACTAATCTCACTGGATATTCACATCCTGACCCCACCCCTGCCCAGAAAACCACAGTGAAAAACTTCTAAAGCAAATTTCACACTCCTCAAAACCGAGATGGAATCCTTCAAAGCCCCGGCCTGTGGAAAATACGCCCAGACCGCAGAATCCTTTATAAACGCATTCTATGAACACCTTCAGGAATGCATGGATCATGCAATCCCAAATAAAACCAAGACCCAATCCTCCAAAGGCAGGCGTCCTGTCTGGTGGACCCCAGCCATAAACAAACTATACAATAGAAGGAGGAAGCTACTACATGATAGAGCAAAATCCCAAAAAGGGAGGGCATCTCTGATCAGTATTAGCAAAAAACTACGGGCAATCATAAAATCGTCAAAGGCCAGCTTCGGAGAAAAATTGCACAGGACACTAAGGATAATCACAAGGCTTTCTTTAGTTATGTTAGGAACCTGGGTGGGAATTCCCAGATATGCTCAGAATTAGTCCAAAATAATAAAAAATACACCGAACTCACAGACATTGCTAACATCCTAGCTGACAGGTTCAGCGCAAGCTTCTCCCCCCCTCCCCACCAAAAGGGCAAATATCTATCCCAGCAGAGTGCTGCCCCCTGACATCTTAGATGCTCAGGTAAGAGCCGCTCTCTCCAAAGCAAAAAACACAGCATCAATGGGACTAGACGGTGTCCCGGGCTGCGTCCTACATGAACTCCAAGAACAGCTAAACCCAAACATAAAACTACTGTTCAATCTCAGCCTTACTACAGGATATGTACCCAAAGAGTGGCGTACAGCAACAGTGGTCCCTCTCAACAAAGGTGGTACTCAACAGATCCTGGAAACTATCGTCCTATAAGCCTGACTAGCTTGGTCTGCAAAGCTATGGAAAGGATCATCATGGACCTCATAAATAAAGATATTGGGGACCTACAGACACTGGATCCTAACTAGTTCGGCTTTGTTAAGGGCAGATCCTGCCTCTTAAACCTGGTTGATTTCTTTGAAACAGTCACCAAGGCCATTGACGAGGGGAAGGTGGTCCACACAGCCTACCTGGACCTCACAAAAGCCTTCGATACAATACCCCACTCGGGCATTATAGATAAGCTCACCACCTTAAATATAAACCTCTTTGTCACTAGATGGGTTGCAAACTGTCTCAAGGACAGAACCCACATGGTTAGAATTGCTGGAGCCATGTCAGACTCCAAACCAGTTAGAAGTGGCGTCCCACAAAGCTCAGTCCTGGACCTCTCTTGTTCGGTATATATTTCTCGGAGGTACAGGCCAACACGGAAGGACTGTGGCTGACCAAGTTCGCAGATGACTGCAAACTAGGCGCCATAATCGACTCTCCAGCTGACACAAGCATCCTACAAAAGGGCCTCATAGAAACAGACGACTGGTGCCAGAGCCATGGCCTCAAGCTAAACACCAAAAAGTGTATAATCATCCCCTTTGGCAAAAACAAAGTGCCCACAAATTACCACATAGGTGGTAATCCATTAAGTACGGAAGAAGTAATTAGGGACCTGGGGACCCAAGTTGATAGCAATCTCTCATTTGAAAACCATGTGGCCAAAATGGTTAGAAAAAACATTTTATATGGCCCACCTAATCATGAAGGGATTCACATCTAGATCAGGGGAGGTCATCGTGCCTCTTTACTCATCCCTCATCAGGCCCATAATTGAGTACAATACCTCTTTTGGGATGTACCTTACCAGACACCTGCAGTAACTGGAAAGACCCCAAAAGTACCTCACCAAGAGGATCAAAGGGCTCAAACAGATGCCATATGCTGCCCGGTTAAAGAAACTCCAGCTCTACTCAGTGGCATACCGCCTGCTCAGAGGCGATCTGTGCCTGATGTATAAAGCCATGTCCAATCCGGAATTAATGGATATGCTGCACCTCAGAAAATCCAAATCCCATCGAGCTACGCGCTTGAGAGACTTGAACCTCAGCACTGAAATAAATAGGACATGTTGGAGGGACAGATTCATAACCCAGAGGCTCCCTTCACTCTGGAATAAAATCCCAGTCCAGATTAGGCAGAGTCCCTCACTGACTCTCTTCAAGAGGAATCTTGATGAGTGGATGGGAGATCGTAGATTTACCCCGGGTATCGCTTCTGTGTCACTGTTAGACAGAGGCACAGTATACTAACCTCGAAAAAGGGCATAGCAAAATTCATTTAAAATGGGTGGCGAAAGCCAAACACACTCTGGCTAGGCTTATAAATGCCCTAGGGCAGATAGCCTAGTATGAACCTATGAATCTATAAGAAGCTGTGTATTTGTTAGCTGATGGGGTAGTTCTAACCAGTTTAGGATTTTTAGTGTTACACAGTGGTGGGTTCTTAAAGCAGATTTGCTGCAGATTTAGCAGGTTTGTTATGTCAAAGTTCAAGTTTTGCTTTTTGTGATGCCTGAAGGTTAATGAGGATGGCAGCACCATAAAGAAGTGTGGGAGGAGATAAATAGTGGCAAGCGTAGCTTTAGTTGCATTGGTGAGAAAGTTTTTGGCTCTATAAGGTATCCCTAGCTTTTGACAGTTTTTTTAGGTATATAGAAAGTAGTCTACTTGGAGTATAAAATATTTGTAAGGGCATTTCATCTAAGTTTAAAGAACTTGCACAACAGGGTACCTTGACTGGAAGCCAGCTAGACGATCTTCCATACTGCAAAAGTAATGCAGATTTCCCCCAACCCAGGTCTCACTGAAATCATAGTCTGCATTACCTGCTGGTATAACTAACAAGTCATTTGAAATGCCATTCCTGTTGCCTCACTGCTCTTAAAAAAAAAAAACCCACTGCATTTCTGTCCGGTGTCATGAAGACTTCTAATCCACTCTCATAGTTAAACAAGACTTTGATACATTAAATGACCAAATTGACGAAGACTATCTGCTGGCACTGGACCTGTATAATTAAACAAGATGTTCCTCTCATGCAATCCCACTAATTTATTTACTGGTGCTTGAACAACCAGTGCACCAAGTTAGATAACTCCACTAACCTACATGTTATCAGAGCTGCCACATTCTTCCAAAACCTGCAGGGATCAGTGCAATCCATGCAAGACAGCTGTAAATATTTAAAAAAATTGGCTGTCAGTCTTAAACCAAAGGATCCTCCAGAAAAGTTTACCAGTTTCCTGTAATCCAGCTATCTCTATCCAGAAACCAGGTTAGGAGCTTGCCACGACCAGAACTGTCTTGATTGGAAAACTTACATGCAAAAGAAGCAAATATGGTATGGCCAAACCACCCCATTCCATTAGCAAAATAAGCTTCTCTCAAGCAACTCTTGGCTTACTCTTCTCCAAAATGAAAATATGACGTCTTCCTAAGTACTGTAAAATAAAATGAGGACCTCAGTACAGAGGTAGTGCTGGAAAAACAAAGTACCAACAGAAAATGAACTGGTTGCTACTTAACTATATCTAAAAAAATGGAAGTTTGTGCTTTTTGGTCAGATCCTTAAGTCTTTCTGTTTAAATCCCAGAAGAATTTGCTTCTATATCCTTGACTCTGGGAACATCTGCACCCCAAGATACTTAATAGAGTTTTATGACATGGAAGTGTCAAAATCCTGTGAGTATCAGCAAGGCTGGAGTACTTCCTGCTCAGATTTATTTATTTGGTTTACCAGGATAGAGCACTGATCAGTTCTGACCAATTTCAGTCTCAGACGGGAAATGTGCACTACTGTGCAGTGGGGCTAACCACTGACAGTTACAGATGCAAAAACTTCAGTAGATAAATTTTCCCTTAGTAGCTGACCATGATCCAGGCGAGAAGTCCTTAAGTTAAGCTTAGCTGCTCAGACAGCACCTCAGCTGTACTTTTGCCTTTAAACTGTCCCAAAACCACCAAATCTACAATAGTCTTATACCATTTAGAGAACCTCAGCTAGTACAGACTCTTCACAGAGCACCCCATTAGTAGAAACCCCATTTAGAGCATCCAGTTATACCACACCCCTCCATTTTCTCTCCCCACGGTGAAAACTGGATTTTACCTAGCATTATGGATGGTCAGTTTCCCTCCATTTCTCCTACCAGCCTTACTGACATGGGTATCCTGAGGCAGTGTAGTAACTGCCTCATGTACACTGGCAACCCTCTACTCCTAAATCACCCAAGTGCAATTTGTGAGAGATGCATCTACACTAAGAATCTGGAATCCTTGCTCTCTTGTGCACAGAACAGTAACACTGAACAGGTTGTCAGCTCACATACTACACCTCCTATGCAAACCATGCACTCAACACATAAACCATCATATGCAGAGGTACTCACCAGAAACCTACCTAAACACCACAGACCTTCCAAACACAAACATGCTACACCTAATACAGTACCTGCTCACTCAATACTCACAAAAACACAAGCACCAGTGTCTCACCAAGTAAGCCCCTAAGGCAAAGCACATCTAAACCAAATTTTGTAGTCGCAGGAGGAGACTCCATTGTGAGACACACAGATATCCCTCTCAGCAGGCAGGGCAAGGAGAAGGTTACAGTAAGCTGTCTATCGGGTGCCAGGATCCATCAGATTCCACACGCACTTGAGTCTCTCAACAACAAGTATCGTTATGACTCCGTCAAAGTTCATGATGGCATGAATGACTTGAGATGTATCCCACTGGACTATATGAAGACAGACATAATTGAGCTCTATGAATATGTGTCCCAGGCAGGTATGTCCCTAACCTTGAGCAGCATTCTACTCTCACCTAGGATAATACCAGAATAAAAACAAAACATGACTGACTTCAACAATTGGCTTACTTTCTGGAGTCATTCTAAGGGGATCCAGTTCCTGTCAGTCGTGAACACTTACCATAAATGTAGATGTTCGAGTGTATTCACTGTTGCAGTCATTACATTTGGGTAATCTGCTGGCAGGTTGCCCTCAGTCGGCCTGATTAACAAAGTCTTGGGTCTTGCGTCAGTTGCTGATATATATATATATACTTTAAAACACAAAAAAGTATACCTCCAAACAAAAGCAAATACACCAAAAAGGCTTTTTAAGCATAGTAAAAGAAAGGAGAGGTATAGTACGAGAAAAACAGGGGGCTGGAGGGTGGGTAACGAGGACTCCAACAGTTACTCGAGCATCTACATTTATGGTAAGTGTACACAACTGTACTATGTTCTTTGTGTTTCACTGTTGCATTATTACATTTGGGTAGAATCCCAAAGCTATGGTTGGGAGGATAGATTTATACAGCATTAGGGGCAGCTATAAGGCCCTGCAGGACAGCAGTGGCAAAGCCAGCTCTGGATTTAGAGAAGAGAGGTAAATGGTAATGTTTGGTGAATGTATGAACTGAGCTCCAGGTAGCAGCTTCTAGAATGTCTCTGGTAGGAACCCCTCTGAGAAAGGCTGCAGAAGTAGATGCAGCCCTGGTGGAATGAGATCTGATCCCCTTGGGGATAGGTTTAGCATGGTGCATATAGCAGAAATGAACACAATGGCTTATCCATTTGGAAATAGTCTGCTTTGAAATAGCCTTTCCCTTTGCCCCTGCAGCAAATGCCACCAATAGTTGTTTAGATTTTCTTAAGAGATTTTGTCCTGTTTAAGTAGAATCTAAGTTGTCTGTGTACAGCCAATGAATGCAGAATCCGCTTACCCTTGTTCTGTGGATTTGGAAAGAAAGTTGGCAGATGAATGGTCTGATTAAGAGCCACGCTGGATACCACCTTAGGCATGAAAGATGAATTGGTCCTGAGAGGCACCCTGTCTGGATGAAAAATAATGAAAGACCCCACTGCCATAAGAGCCTGTAATTCTGAAATTCTGACTGCTAAAAGGAAAGCTGTTTTCCAGGAGAGAAATTTTAGGTCTGCAGGAACAGCTGGCTCAAAAGGAGGGAGAGTGAGTTTTTCCAAAACAAAACTTAGGTCCCATGCAGGAGTTGGTGCTCTCCTGGGAGGTCTTAAATTTTTGGCCCCTCTGAGACACTGCTTTAGCAGAGGATGAGAGAAGTGGGGAGGTTCTGTGTTGTAATGAGCTGAAGTGGCAGAGGCATGGATTTTTACAGACGAAAAAGATAGGCCCTTGTGAAGCATCTCAGTTAAGTATTGCAGAATCTAAGGAATATTGGGCATTGCTGTGCTTATTCCTTGTGATTGGTTCCAGGCACAGAATCTTTTCCATTTGTCAGCATAAGATTTTCTAGTACTAGGCCTTCTAGCCTCCAAAATGACATCCATCGCAGGTTTGCTGAGGGATGCCAAGGGTGAAATTAACTGATTAACCATGCTGCAAGATTCATAGTTTTGAGCTGAGTGTGCAGAATTTGGTAGTTCTGCTGAGACAGTAGGTACGGTGTCTGAGGCAGGTGCCACGGATAGGAAGGTGTGACACATTGTGAAGGAGTGGGTACCAGTATTGGCGAGGCCAGTCTGGAGCAATCAGAATTATTTTTGGTTTGTCCAGTTTGACTTTTAGTAGAACTTTGGAGAGCAGAGGCAGAGGGAGAAAAGCATAGACTGATAGGTTTTTCCAGCTGAATGATACAGCATCTACTTTCCAAGCTTTTTTGTGATGAATTCTTGTGCAGAATTTGTCCAACTGATAGTTCTGGGGTGAGGCAAAAAGTTCTATGTCTGGGCTCCCCCATTTGCGTATCAACATGTTGAAAACTTGTGGTTCCAGTTTCCATTCGAGTGGGTCCATAAGACTTCTGCTTAGTTCATCTGCCAGAGTATTTAGCTTTCCTAGCAGGAATTGAGCTTGTAGTTGTATTTGATAGGTCAAGGCCGTGTTCCACAATGCCATGGCTAGTCTGCAAAGGGGGTAGGAATGTATACCCCTCTGCTTGTTTATGTACCACATAACTGTGGTGTTGTCTGTCTTTATCAATAGTTGTCCTGGATGAAGGTAGTCCTTGAAGGCTGTCAGTGCATTCTGTACAGCTAGCATCTCTTTCTGACTGATATGTAGGTCCATTTGCCCTGAATGCACTTCCCTGCCAGATGAGCCCCCCAAGCATAGTCTGATGCGTCTGTAGTCGGGGTTTGGGTGGCAGGGGGTGGAGTGAATGGCAGTCCCTTGTTTTGGTGGCAGGCCTCTGCCCACCATAGGAACTCTAGTTGCAGGCAAGGTATAATAGGAATCATTGTTTCCAGCCTGTGACAATGTTGACTCCATAAACTTTTTAAGTACCACTGAAGTTTCCTCATATGCAGTCTTGCATATGGAATTAGAAGAATGCAGGAAGTCATGAACCCCAAGGCTTGCAGAATTTGTCTTGCAGATAGCAGGGTTTTTGTGGCCACCTGTTTGAAGTAAGTCACCAATTGAATTTGCTTTTCTAGCGTAAGTTAAGTCATCTGGGCAGTTGTATTCAAGCTTGCACCCAGGAATGTAATTTTCTGAGAGGGTACCAGTTGTGACTTCTTTTCGTTTATGGTGTACCCTAGACAAGTCAGAACCCTTTTTACAAAAGCCAGATGCTTTAGAAGAATGTCCTTGTTTTCTGCCTGAATTAGACAATCATCCAGGTATGGATATATTTGAATATTTCGTTGCCTGCAAAATGCAATTACTGGTGCCAGGCACTTTGTGAAGACCCTGGGTGCAGTAGATAAGCCAAAGGGCAGTGCAGAGAACTGGTAATGCACGTAGCCTGCTTTGAAGCGGAGGTATCTTCTGCAAGATTCCCTGATTGGGATATGCAGGTAAGCCTCTTTTAAGTCTAGAGTTACCAACCAGGCATCTTTGCCTAGCATAGGTAGTAAGTGTTGAAGAGTCAGCATCTTGAATTTTGGAATGTTCAGAAATGTGTTTAGAGTGGATAAGTCCAGCATTGGACGCCATGATTTGTCTTTTCTGGGTACCAGGAAAAGTCTTGAATAGAAACCTTATCCCTTTTCCTCTTCTGGTATTGGCTGAATAGCCTCCGTGTTCATGAGGGACAGAACTTGTTTCTGGGCCTCTGCCCACTGATTTGGGGGCAGATCTGGCTATCCGTTTGGGATTGGCAATGTGTGTAAATGAAATCTGTATCACTGGGATACTATATTTAAAACCCATATGTCCTGGGTAATAAGTTGCCAGTTTCATGCATGAAGTGCCAGTTTTCCCCCCAAAGGGACGGCTAAAAGGTAAGTGCTTGGTGATTGTAGAGGGAAGTCATTGAGACTGTTTACCATAGGGAGGTGCCTTACTGTTTCCAGATTTGGAGGTGGAGGCACCCCATTGTTTTGTTCTAAAAGTTCCTGGAGCCTTTGGAATGTCTTGTTTTGACTTGAGCGGCTCTTGAGGGGACTGGAAAGGACCAGTTCTTAAGTAGGCTAGTGCCTACTAAATCTGGGAGGTTGCACTTGTAAGAAATCTTTCACAGTTTGCATAGATTTAGCTTTATCTTCCATCTTTTTTAATACTTCTTCAGCCTTATTACCAAAGAGACGGTCCTGTTGTAAAGGAGCATCCAACAATTTTGCTTTAACATGGTCAGGCAGAGTTTGCTCTTTGAGCCAAGCATGCCTTCTTAGCACAGATCCAGTTACAGCAGCCCTGCAAGAGGCCTCCAAGGAATCAAAACCACATTGCAAAGTATGTTTTCCAACTTGTTCAGCTGAATGTAATAAATCCTGTAAATCTTTATTTTCCACACAGTCCGAGATTAACATAATTTTCTGTTTAAGTAGTCCCATGATAGCCTGTTGATATTTAAGCATATGAAATTGACAGTTTAAAGCCCTGATTGCCAAGGTTGCAGACGTGTAAACCTTCTTACACTATCTATCCAGCACCCTGGAATCTCTATCAGGAGGGGTAGGATTTTTAGCAGTAGAGGCCTTAATGCCCTTGGGTCCCTGAGAAATGGTTTCAGGGTCAGCAATAGGATTTTTGAAAAGGAATTTGTGGGAGTCAGGAACCCTGTAGTATCTGTCTGGCTTAGAAGTAGCCAGAGGCAGAGAATCAGGAGTCATACTAGATTTTGAAAACACATCATCAACAATGTCTAGAACAGGAGGTATAGCCAAAGGCCTATGCTGAGGAAGAAGAAGAAAATCCCTAAGTCTCTTTTTAGATTCAGAGAAATCCTGACTTTCCCAGTGGAAATGTTCCCTTAAGGCATGTAAAGTTTCCCCAAAAGAAGAATCCTCAGGGGGAGAAGCAGAAGGAATGGAATCCTCTGCATCAGAGTCCTCATTAAGTAGGAATAGACAAATCCTGTTCATTAGAAGAGTCAGAAGAAATGGAATCCTGTTCAGAAGATTCATAATCAATGTCTTGCCTAGGCCTCTTAGAAGGAGGGGGTTGGCTACCCCTGATCAAAGTAATTAAATCTTCAGCCATTTTGATCATTGTTTTTTAGGAATGGAGGCCTGCACATGTGGCCCAGGCGTCAGTTTTTTAGACATAGATTTAGATTTTGGCCTTAGTTTTGAAGATGGCGTCGGTCTAATATACAAATCTGTAGGCCTGAAAACAACCTCAGAAGCCGGTGCCTGCACAGCGGCTCTGGACCCATCTAAGGTAGAGACATCCGTGGGTTCCATAATTGAAGCATCTTGCGGCATACCGGACTCCGAATGGGTCTCATTAGAGGCCTCCAAATCAGAAGTAGCGGGTATCAGGGGCTGCGAAAGCGCCTCACTGAGTACCGGCGAACCAGCAACTGGCTTAGGAGAAGTGTCGTCATCGGGTTTGGACCTCGACGGTCTGTCTCTGTCTTTTTCTTTGCGTTTTTTAGGTATTCCAGTAGTCGGATTGCTAACCGACGACATTTCTAGGTAATTAAATCTTGAGCCAAAATATTTAGAAGCAAAAATATACCGACATTTAATCGTGCATTGATTAAATTTAGCACAAAGCCGACAGCAAGGCATGTTGTGGTCAGGGCCTAAACAAGGAATACAGTACAAATGAAAATCCTTACGAGGTATTTGCTTCCCACAAGTAATGCAATTATTAACTTTTACTGACATCGGTAAAGAGCAAGAAAAAGTTTCCCCAACGGGGTACTTAGCTTTTAGTTGAAGACTTCAGTTCTGAAACTCGAAAATGAAAATTTCAGGAGTCGGCCGACCGGCACTTGCGAACTGCTTCTGGCACCGCACTGCAAGAAAGACTGATGTAATGGTGTCGGCTGCATGTTTTATACCCCTGATGACCTGACGTCATGGAAGAAGGGACAGCAACCGACGCAGGACCCAAGACTTTGTTAATCAGGCCGACTGAGGGCAACCTGCCAGCAGATTATCCAAATGTAATGACTGCAACAGTGAAATACGAAGAACATGGTTGATAGACCACACTGCTTTGCCAGAGATGGTCTTCACCTGTCACCTCTAGGCTTTCAGTTACTGGCTAAGGCACTTGCCTCCCCCATAGTGCCTTTTTTATGCAAAGTCTCAATAACAAAATATCCAATGTGAAAATATCACCCACAATTAAATTAAAGGTCATGCTGCTAAATGCTAGGAGTTTAAATCATAAACTGCACTCTTGGAAGCACTCCTCTCCCTGGAGGATGTTGATGTCTGTGCAGCCACAGAAACTTAGTTCAGGGCCGCAGACAGTACCCCAGCCTTGCAAGGCTACAATGCCTTCCACACTTTCAAACCACAAAATGAACATGTGAGAACCAAAGGAGGAGGAGTAACTATCTTCATCAAAGATAAATACACCTCTAGACTGGTTAGACAGGAAGACTCCACATGGAGTTATTCCAAGTTCAAATAACTGTAGGTAAGACCCCCCCCCCTTCAAGTCATCATTAGCTATAGGCCCCCTTCAATGAATCAAGATACCCATGGGGTTTATTTGGACCTACTTGAGTCAATCAAATTACAACCAAACACTCTAGTCATAGGTGATTTTTAACTATCCCTCCATTGACTGGGAAACATATGAGTACCAACATGCTTGCACAAAGGTTCCTGGACTTTAACACTACTGCCCTGGAACAAATAGCCATCAACCCCACAAGGGGCTCAAATATTCTCAACCTGGTCTTCACTAACACTAGTGACCACTGCACCACCACAAGTACAGGACCCTCACTGGTTAAACCTGATCACACATTACTCACATTTGAAGTAGTTGTAACACTTGAACCCCTCTTAGGTGTAATTAGGCTAACAAATTTCACCAAAGCTAATTATACCCTCCTAAGGGATGGCATAAGTAATTTCCAATCTCCTTTTCCCACAGATGGCATTGACAACTATACTAAGGTATACACAAATGCCCTGTACAAACACTTATACAAATGTACTGACAAAGCTGTACCTGATGGGATTAAAACAAGATCCTCAAGAAAAAACAAGCCTCCCTGGTGGACATCTAGCATTAATAAGTTATACAATAGGAAGAAGTTGCTGTCTAAGAATAAAAAAGAGAGGTCCCAGCACTGGAAGAACACCCTCCTCTGCTTGAACAAATAAGACAACTTGTAAAGTCCTCTAATGACAAATTTTGAAAAAATTTAGCAACCATAGCTAAGGATAACTATAAAGCATTCTTCAGCTATATCCGTAACCTAAAAGGTAGGACTCTAGTGGTGGATGGCATCACACATACTGATCCTGCAAAAATAGCTAACCCCCCCATGTCCCCTCCAAACATTCCACAAAGCATTCCCTCTACATCTGCCCCACCTTGTAAATCTAAACAGCAAGTCATTAATGCTCTCTCCAAGGCCAAAGACACAGCCTCTATGGAACCAGATGGCATCCCTAGTTGCATTTTAAATGATCTAAAACATGAGTTAGCAACTCCATTAGGTACCCTCTTCAACCACAGCCTGAGTACTGGTTTAGTACCTACTGAATGGAAAACAGCAACCATCATCCCCCTTCACAAAAGGGGTACAGCAACAGACCTTGGGAACTACAGACCCACAAGCTTAACCAGCCTCAACTGTAAGGCCATGGAACAAATCATCATGGACCTTATAAATAAGGATATACGTGATCTCCAAATCCTTGATCCGACACAGTTTGGTTTTGTCAAAGATAGGTCATGCCTATTAAACCTGGTGGACATCTTCAAAAACATCACCAGAGCCATAGAAGAAGGCAAACCTGTGCATACAACCTACGTTGACTTAGCCAAGGCCTTCGACACAATCCCACATTCGGGCATTACTGATAAACTCTCTCAGTTGTATAACAACACATTTGTCATCAGATGGGTTACTAACTGGCTCATCGACGGAACACACTCAGTCAAAGTTGGGGGCTTTACCTCAACCAGCAGACCTGTCACCAGTGGGGTTCCATAGGGGTCAGTGATGGGCACCTTACTGTTTGGAATATAATTCTCAAATGTCCAGGCCAAAACAAAGGCTGACTAAGTTTGCTGATGACTGCAAATTAGGTGCAATCATTGAATCCCCAAATTATGTCAATATACTTCAAGAGGGACTTAAACAAACCAATGATTAGTGCCAAAGCCATGGACTCAAACTCAATGCAAAAAAAATGCATCATCCCATTTGGTAAAAATTATATCTCTACAGATTATCATATAAATAATAATACCCTAAGTAACAACTCAGTAGTGAGAGACTTGGGAACATAAGTTGACTGCAGCCTAAACTTTGACCACCATATGTCTACTGTTGTAAGGAAGGCATTCTACTTTGCACACCTCATTAGCAAAGGCATTGCCTCAAGAGCAAAAGAGGTCATAACACCCCTGTACTCGAACCTCATCAGACCAATAATTGAGTACAACGCTCCCTTTGGTATGTATCTTACCAGGCACCTGCAGCAACTTGAGAGACCTCAGAGATTTCTAAGAAAATTCCGGGTCTCCAGCACGTCATACACTAACAGACTGAAGTCACTGTCACTGTACTCAGTAGCGTACAGACTACATAGAGGAGACTTGCGCCTGGCCTACAGAGAAATTTCTGATCCAAACCTAATGGAAATGCTGCACATCTGCAAGTCAAATGGGACAAGGGTCACCCGCTCCAGGGAACTTAACCTGGCTTGTGACATAAATAGGACCTGCTGATGAGAGATATGTCTCTCAGAGGTTGCCACTCCTCTGGAATAGGCTACCAGTTCACATCAGACAAAGCCCCTCTATGTAGCCTGGATGACTGGATGGGATACTGTAAATTCCTGCCGGAGATTTCACCTATGACCCTCCTAGACATAGGCAGTCATTGCTAACTAAGAACTAGAGTTTAGGCAAGATCCTTTATATTGGGCACACACAGCTTGGCTTACACAGACCTTTGGGTCAAGAGTCCAGTAACCACCTATGATTATAAGGTAATAATTATATAATCACATTATGCTGTAAGTATACAATCAGAGTTACGATGCTTGCAGGATAAAATTATGTATTCCATTATACTTTAAGTAGAAACTGTAGGGAGACACAGACTATGTCTAGCATACAATTTATACAAATATATAACGTTTACAAAGAAAATAGAAAATGTGTGAGTATAAGTATAATTAGGTGTGTCACAGTTACATCAGTGTAGAGAAGAGAGAATGACAGGAAAAGTAAGTGCTTGTCTAGGTTATATGACCGGATGATTTGGAAGCACAGTTAGCTGAATTTTTGATATGAGAATTCAATGATGCACATCTTTAAGACTGGAAGGGAAGGATTCCCAGAGTTGAAGCCTGGTGTAGATAGCAAATGGTCAGAAGGATACAATTTGGATTGAGGGGTTTGAAGAAAAAGAATCTGAATGATTATAGTTTCTGAGATTGTATGAAGGTCCTTGTCTTATTAAGATGGAAGTCAGAAGAAGAAGACACTGTTCATGCTGAAAATTCAGTAACTAAGATCGAAGGAGCAGAACAAGTCTTTGCTTAAGTGAAAGTCAATTTGAGTTTTTCCAGAGTTAGGAAGTGGTGGTCATTTCTAGGAAATGGACAAAATGATTTTTATATATTTATATTTTTAACGTTAGTGCATTTTCTTTTAAATTTGCATAACTGAATTTTAATAATCAAACTAGCTATATGATTGGATGTTTTTTCATTATGTGATTAAGTACTATGTTTTTAAGTGGATGGGTGAATTAATTGTTTATTCTGAAGAAGTTTACTGAGTGGTGTAAATCATCATCATCATCTTTCGGCTATTCCCGTTAGGGGTCGTCACAGCAGATCATCTGTTTCCACTTCTTCCTGTCCTCTGCATCTTGCTCTGTCACACCAACCATCTGCACGTCCTCTCTCACCACAGACATAAACCTTATCTTAGGCCTTCCTCTTTTCCTGTTACCTGGTAGCTTCATCCTTAGCAGCCTTTTCCCAATATACTCAGCATCCCTCCTCAGCACACGTCCAAACCAACATAATCTTGCCTCTCTGGCTTTGTCTCCAAACCTTCCAACCTGGGCTGACCCTCTAATATACTTATTCCTAATCCTGTCCACCCTTGTCACACCCAGTGCAAATCTTAACATCTTTAACTCTGCCACATCCAGCTCTAACTCCTGCCTTTTTGTCAATGCCATTGTCTCCAACCCATATAACATAGCTGGTCTCACTACCCTCTTGTAGACCCTCCCTTTCACTCTTACTGGTATTCGTCTGTCACAAATCACTCCTGACACTCTTCTCCACCCACACCATCCTGCCTGTACTCTCTTCTTCACCTCTCTTCCACACTCACCATTACTCTGAACTATTGATCCCAAGTATTTAAACTCATCCACCTTCGCCACCTCTACTCCTCGCATCCTCACCATTCCTCTATCCTCCCTCTCATTCACACACATATATTCTGTCTTAGTCCTGCTGACCTTCATTCCTCTTCTCTCTAGAGCATATCTCCATCTCTTCAGGGTCTCCTCCACCCGTTTCCTACTCTCACTACAGATCACAATGTCATCTGCAAAGATCATAGTCCATGGGGACTCCTGTCTGATCTCGTCTGTCACCCTATCCATCACCATTGCAAATAAGAAAGGGCGAGTGGTGTAAATGAAAGGGCTTAATGAACTTATTGCAGTGGGGTGGCCATGGTGGTGCAGCGGTTAGCGTTGTTGCCTCACAGCAAGAGGTTCTCCGGTTCGATCCTCGGCTGGGATGCCTTCTGTGCAGAGTCTGCATGTCCTCCCTGTGGTCGCGTGGGTTTCCTCCCACATCCCAAAGACATGCTGTAGGTGGATTGGACATTGTAAATTGGCCCTAGGTGTGAGTGTGTGCGTGTGTGTGCCTTCTGTGGAAGGTTGGGCATCGGGCTGGCAACTCGACACTGTAAAACTCCACTGCCAATCATGAGCAGACTGGTGATCCACTGTGGCGACCCCTAACTGGGAAAAGCCAGAAGAAGAAGAATGAACTTATTACAGTACTGATGTGTTCTTTTGCAACTACTGCTGTATTTAGTGAAGACACCTAGTAACTACCTATGAACCAACCTAGCCAGGGAAAAATAACCTGCCAAAGAATACAAGACCATAAAAGAAGTTCAGGGAACTAGTTAGAAACTGTAGGTAGCAGCAAGCTTGATTACTTTTTCTGAAATGCCATCTATAAGAAAAAAACAAAGTCTTTACCTGTACATTTACACATTGTTAGTGCAAGGTAAATGGTCTACTGCCTTTCTCACTAGACCATAGACACACTGCATTACTCTAGCATTAAATCAGAGGCATATTCTATGCACAGTACTAGATCACCACACACACACACACATACACACACTTGGTTTTGTGTCTCAAATCACTCAGATATTGCAGCCAACCAGCTGCAATAACATATGCTTAAGAGGCAAGATCGTGTTTAAACTCTCAAGTATAATTAGAAGTTATGTACTCACCATAACGTTCCATCTGAGTAGGTGTATTCATTTGTCTGCAACCTGTGGGTTATGGATCCGACATCAGATCCGAACCGGCATGGTTTACCAGCTATGGATCCAAGCTCTCAGCTCCTCCCCTCACCCATAATGCCCTGCTCTACCCTCATGACCTCAGATCGAGTTTGCCAACAGCAAGAAAACCCTGAAAAGGGTAACACAATATATGCAGGAAACTGAAAGGCCAGGGGGATAGGAGGGCGGGATGGTTGCAGACAAATGAATACACCTACTCAGATGGAGCGTTATGGTGAGTACATAACTTCTAAATCTGAAGTAGGAGATTCATTTGTCTGCAACCTGTGGGACAGAGTCCCCAGCTACCTGAATCTTGGGCGCCATCATGGAAGGATATTCCGAGCACCGCTGAGCCAAAGGATGCTCTACCTCTAGATGTGAGATCCAACTTGTAGTGGGAAATAAAAGTATGAGATGAAGCCCACGTGGCTGCTGCACAAATATCATCTAAAGGAATCCTAGCCTTAAAGGCTGCCGAGGTAGAGACTGACCGGGTTGAATGGGCATGTACACCCTCCGGTGCGGGCCTTCCTGAAGCTTGATAAGCCAATAAGATACATTGCGAAATCCATCGAGATAGTGAGACCTTAGAAATTGGTTTGCCCAAATTAAATTTAGCAAAGGAAATGAACAACTGGTCGGATTGCCTATGACCAGCTGTTCTGTTTAGATAAAATCTAAGTTGCCTGTGAACATCTAAGGAGTGAAGCTTGTATTCACCTTTGTTTTCATATTTAGGAAAGAAGACAGGGAGGTTAATGGATTGATTAATGTTTGCTTCAGAAGCTACCTTAGGAAGAAAGGACGGGTTGGTCCTGAGGTAAACACGGTCCGGATGAAAGACCAAGTAAGGAGGTTTAGCTGATAATGCTTGAAGCTCTGAAACTCTCTTGGCCGAAGTAATGGCTACTAAGAAGGCGGTCTTGAAAGACAAGAATTTCAAATCTAATGGAAGAAAGGCCTGAAGTGCTAGCAACGCTAAGAGCACTGCTCTCATCTCTAGAACGTTGATATGCAGTAAGGTCTCCGAATCGTTCCACGTGCCTTGGATGGTCCGGCCTGCAAAATGCCCCCCCCCCCACCCGAGGCGGGAGGCGTCCGTGGTCACCGTGGCGAGAGGGGGAGAAGCACAAAATGGGCGGCCTCCGTGGAGATCTGGAGAGTGTAGCCACCACAGGAGGGACCGCTTGCAAGCCTTGCTGATCGCAATGGGATGATGCATAGGAAGAGCAAGATACGACCACTGTACTAGGAGTGTCCACTGGAGGATGCGCATATGGAATCTGGTGAGAGGAAGAAGTGCTATAGCAGCCGCCATGGACCCTAGAGCCCTCAGGACCAACTCTGCCGGAACTGAGCTTGAGTGGAGAATGGCCCGCACCTGGAGTTGCAGATTTTGAACTCTGTCCGCAGTGAGGAAGGCTTTTAATCTCCTTGTGTCTAAACTGGCACCTATGAAATCTATGAACTGCGTGGGTGCTAGGTTGGATTTTTTTGTGTTTATAGTGATGCCCAGATGGGGAGCAAGATGGAGAAAGGAGTCTCGCCAATAGGAGTAGATGCCTTGTTGGGGCGGTAAGGAGCCAGTCGTCCAGGTAGGGAAAGACCTGTACCCCCTGAAGCCTCAGGTGGGCCGCTACCACTGCTAATACTTTGGTGAACACCCTGGGGGCTGTGGTGAGACCAAAGGGAAGGACCCGGAACTGGTAGTGACTGGCTCCCAGCCGGAAGCGGAGAAACCTCCTGGAGCGCCTGTCCATTAGTATATGGTAGTACGCATCCTTGAGGTCTATGGAGCACATCCAGTGATTTTCTCCCAGAAGGGGGAGAATAGACTGCAGCGTGACCATTCAGAACTTCTCCTTGGGAACTGCCAGGTTCAAGAGTGAAAGGTCTAAAATTGGTCTTAGATCCCCCGTCTTTTTTGGCACTAAAAAGAGCCTGGAGTAGAACCCTGATCCGATCTGATCTGGGGGGACGGGCTGGATGGCTCTTTTCTTTAGCAGATGGCCAATTTCTCCCTTTGACCGGGTGGAACGTCGGGGAGGGATTTTATTTTTGGTAAGTGAAGAAAAAGGAAAACGGTATCCTATGGATATGATCTGGAGAATCCAGCGGTCTGATGTTATGGACTCCCATGCCACCAGGTGCTCCGAAAAACGTCCCCCGACTGCCTCCAGAGTGGAGCAGTCGGGCAACCCCTCAGGGCTGCTGCGGGCCGTTCAGAGAAGGGTTCTCTGGACCCGAAGTTCCTGGGAGCCCTCTGCCTCTAGGGCGGCGTCCTCCTGTCCTCCTCTGCCACGGAAGGACTGGTTGTCCGAGCAGGCTGGGATTGCTGCGACTTCGGAACCACATCTTCTTCTGACCCTTTTGGTTCCTAGAATAGGGCCTCTGGGGTGCAGAGAAGCGATTCCGATGGCAGACAGCGTCTTCCCGTCCTTCTCGCTCTGGGTCAAAGTGTCGCGAACAGTCTTGCCAAAGAGGGCAGAACCATCGAAGGGGGCGTTCGCAAATGACGCCTTAAAGGACTCTGAGAAATCACAATGACGGAGCCAGGCCTGACGTCTAGTAACTAGGCCTGCCCCTGCGGCTCTAGCGGCGCCTTCCGTAGCATGGGAGAGTAGCCGCATAGAGGTATTGGTAACGGACCTGAGAGTGGCCATGCGGGTGGAGTGCAGCACTTTGTCCTCCTCCGACATGGACTCTGGGGGGGATGCAGCGTATTCTTTAATAAGATCGCACTGCATCCTAATCACATGTGCCAGAGAGTTCAGCGCCCTTACAGAGAAGGTTGCTGAACTAAACATCCGCTTCCCCAAGGTTGCTGAACTAAACATCCGCTTCCCCAAGCGGTCCATCATCCGAGACTCCTTGCTCGGGGGATGGACTGAGGGACTCTCCTGAGCAAGTTCCCTCTTGGTGGCCGCCGCCGTCAACATGGCATCTACCGGAGGCCCCTTACTCCAATGGGCACGGTCAGCCGGAGGACTGAGAATACGGTCGGGCCTTTTAGGGATTGGCTCCAGGGTGTCCGGTTCCTTCCACGCCCTGGTGGTAATGAGGTCCACCAGGGGGTCGGCAGGAGGGGACACCCAAGAGGTAGACGGGCCCGCTTCAAATGCCTCCAAGAACATGGACTCGTCCGAGGAAGACTTGGGGCAGACCACCCCTTATGCGGAGCATTTCCATGATGTCTCCAAATGAGACATCCTCGGGGGTGACCGTGAGCCTTCCCATTCCTCCAAATCCGTGTCTTCTATGAGAGACTCGGGGAGTCAATGTGCCTCCTTTTGCGTATGCTTGCGGGGAACATCCTCTGGGGGCTGTCAGAGGACTCCTCAAGCAGTAACCTGTTCAGGGGAACAGCTTTGGGCACAGGAGCGGGCTATCCCAAGGGCCGGATGGTGGAAGCCTGACCCAGTGCAGAGGGAGCGGGGCGGAGCCGAAGCAAGTGCCGGGGTCCGGAGACCCTCAACAGGGCCCTCTCCACTACATCAAAAGCCGAAGGGAGCCGACCTCGACCAAAGGATCCGACAATCGGCTCCCCTCAGATCCGAGTGGATCGGGCGGTGCCAGCTCGGATCCGAAGGGACAGTGCACTCCGACACAGGCGGCGCCGAAGGAGCACTGATCCCCAGATCCGGCTCGGATCCAGGCTCAGAGAGGTCGGATCCGAAGCACTCGAGGGCAGGGTCGGATCCGAAGTGCCAAGTACTATCGGCGCCGACCCACCCCGGCTCGGCTGCTCGGCTCCAACTGCTCCGAACCTGGGTAGCGGGTGGGAGAAGGAGCAATTGGCTTGAAAAAAGGGGTCGAGCTCCCCCCCAGAGGGGGGGGGAGGCAAGAGCACTCCCATCTGCATCTGGGCCTGGATGAACCTTCTCATCATCCGGTCCAGATCAGCGTCTGACAAGCTATAAGTTGATCTCGACGAGGCTACCGAGGTAGGCCTTGAGTGCCTCCTCGATAGCCTCGACGGAGATCGGGTCTCCTCCTCCTCAGGTCCCGGTGAAAAACACACTGGAGACCGGAGCCGAGGAGGGGGAGAGCCAGCAGACAGGGAGGCCGGAGGAGAAGCCCGCTTGGCTGGCGGGGCCGAAACAGAGGTCTCGGCCCGCCGCTTATGGTGCTTCTCCCTCCGGTCCTTTTTCTTAGCTTCCCTCTCCTCCGAACCACTAAAGGGAGGTTGAGTCCCAGGAGGAGGAGGGGGAGCCGGAGAGGAGACAACCGTCGGAACGGTTACCCCCGAAGGAGCGGAGGCCGGAGCCGAGTCCGGTGGCAAAAGACCCGCCAAGACAAGCTTGGACCTCCGCTCCTTCAATGCCCTGGGGTTGAACCCTGCACAAATGGAACATCCAGATGTGAGGTGTTCAACCCCAAGGCATCTAACACACCGAGTGTGGCCATCAGCCGGGGAAAGCTTATGGCCACACTCGGAGCACTTAGAAAATACAGCTTTGGGCTGTTCTGACATCCCAAAAGCCAAAGAAAAAAACCAAGTTACTTAAACTAACTAAGGTAAGTAACAAACCACTCACAGGCCCAAACACACACTATGCTACCAGCGAGGGGAGGGATAAGTAAAAATAAATTTTAAAACACTAAAAGTATAATAAAATATAAGGGAAACCTACACTTTCACACAACTTTCAAACAAACTTTTAATTTTAAGCACTTTAAGAGTAGTAAAAAGTTGACTTAGCTGGAGAGCTTAGAGAACACAATCTGGTCACCATGCGCGGCAAACGAGATCTGAGGTCATGAGGGTAGAGCAGGGCATTATGGGTGAGGGGAGGAGCTGAGAGCTTGGATCCATAGCTGGTAAACCATGCCGGTTCGGATCCATAACCCACAGGTTGCAGACAAATGAATCTCCTACTTCAGATCATCTGTTTCTACAATTCTGACTTACTGTTATTACATAATTTTATCAGTCTACAACACTTTCCGGTAATAAGTTCTCATTTACTGTATGTGTATGTGCATGTACATTAACATACATACCCACCTACAGGCAAACCACTTAGTAAAATCTAAAAGAAAGTTCCAGCAAAGGTGAAGTTGCTTACCAAGTGAACTTAACAATTTGTGAACTTACAATTTGCCTAACACTGTGTCTTAATGACCAACAATTTAAATGTCTGTGTTACTGGCAAGCCTAGTACCTTCAATCCAGTTCTAAATAGCACATTCCATATGTTTGTTAATTTTTGTGATAGAAATTTTAGATCATTACTTAACAGGAAAACCAAATGCAAGTTTTTAATCATTCTTCACCTGAGGCTATAGCTTTGAAAGAATTAACTAAAATGACAAAAGTACAGTCTGTGAAAGCTGATAATGGTAATGGACTAACTCATTATGTTCCTGTCTGTTTACACAGATCACATGCTTGAATTACTTAATACAGATTATCTAGGACTATTTCTATGAGTTACTGTGGCTTTGACAATACCTTATTAGAATTAATACACTGACTGAGGCTACATTGACTTTTCATTATTTTAGTTTTTATCAGTGAAATATCATAGATTGGGAACCCTTTTTGATATATCCAAAATTCATAAAGATGAGGAAATCCATACTTTAGGCAAACAGTTGCAGCTGAGGGCTGCAATACAGAGGGTACTTCTATTCATTATGATTCCAAATTGAACCTTATAATACAGGGACATGGACATAGCACCTACATTCAAAGATTTGTGTTATTTTTGGATTTACTAAGAAATTATAAATCTCTTGGGTCAGAAAGTTTTTGTTGTGTGTCTTCTAACACATTTACTTATAACATACTTGTGTTTTTTTTTTTAATTTTATTAATTATTTTATATATATATATATATATATATATATATATATATATATATAAATATATCAATTGAGTTTTCAAAAACTCAAAATTCATATCAGTTAGAAGATATCATCGAATTTCTGAAAGCCCAAACATTAAAAAAAAAAAAAAAAATATCTAAGATTTTTACATTTTTGGAGGGGGGCAAGACCCCCTGCACTCCCCACCCCTGCTAATTACATCCCAACTCCGAGATCACACTACATTGAAGAAAACTGTACATTTCCAGATCCTCAATGTACTGGCAGATAGGTTCAGTCATCCCCTAAACGGCCGATCTCTATACTGGAAGAATGCAAAGTACCTGTAATCACAGCTGCACAGGTAAAAAAAAACACTCTCCAAAGCCAAGAACACAGCATCCATGGGACCTGACAACATCCCAGGCTGTGTTCTACAAGACTGCAGTGGCAAAACCAGCTCTGGATTTAGAGAAAATTGGCAAATGATAATGCTTGGTGAAAGTATGTACAGAACTCCAGGTAGCAGCTTCTAGGACATCCCTTGTAGAGATGCCCCTGAGAAAGGCTGTAGAGGTAGATGCAGCCCTGGTTGAATAGGGTCTGATGCCCTGTGGGATAGGTTTTCCATGGTGCTTGTAGCAGAAATGAATGCAGTGGCCTATCCATTTTGAAATGGTTTGCTTTGAAATAGCTTTCCCCTCTGTCCCTGCAGCAAATGCCACCAGCAGTTGTTCAGATTTCCTTTGAGATTTAGTCCTGTCCAAGTAGAATCTAAGTTGTCTGTGCACATTTAAGGCATGCAGTATCTGTCCCCCTTTGTTCTGTGGGTTAGGAAAGAAGGTAGGCAAATGAATGGACTGATTAAGAGCAACACTGGATACCACCTTGGTCATGAAGGAGGGATTGGTTCTGAGGGACACCCTGTCTGCATGAAAGATGATGAAAGGCTCCACTGCCATAAGGGCCTGTAACTCAGATACCCTTCATGCAGAAGTGACTGCTAGAAGGAAAACTGTTTTCCAGGAAAGGAATTTTAAATCTGAAGTAGCAGCTGGCTCGAAAGGAGGAAGAGTGAGTTTCTCCAAGACAAAGTTAAGGTCCCAGGCTGGAGTTGGAGCTCTCCTGGGTGACCTTAAATTTTTGGCACCTCTGAGGAATTGCTTGAGCAGTGGGTGAGAGAAAAGGGGAGGCTCTGTGCTATAATGAGCTGAAAAGGCATGAATTTTGATGGAGGAAAAGGACAAGCCCTTATGAAGCATTTCAGTCAAGTATTGTAGAATCTGAGGTAAATTGGGCACTGCTGCGCTCGTCCCTTGAGATTGGTTCCAGGTACAAAATCTTTTCCATTTTGCAGCATAAGATTTTCTAGTAATAGGTCGCCTAGCCTCTAAAATGATATCCATCACTGATTTACTGAGGGGTGGTAAAGGAGAGATTAGGTAATTAGCCAGGCTGCTAGGTTCAGGGTTTGCAACTGAGGGTGCAGAATCTGTTTCTCCTGCTGAGACAACAGGGAAGGAGAGTCTGAGGCAGGTGCCATAGGGCCAAGCGTGACACACTGCGCAGAAGGGGGTACCAGTGTTGGTGTGGCCAGTCTGGTGCAATTAAAATCATCCTTGGTTTGTCCTGTTTGATCTTTAGAAGTACCTTGGAGAGCAGAGGTAGAGGAAAGGCATAAACTGATAGGTTTTTCCCACTGAAGGATAGAGCATCCACTTTCCAAGCTAGTCTGTGGGGAATCCTTGGTTCCCCCATTTGCTTGTCAACAATCCTTTGCTCCAGTGTCCACTAGTGTGGGTCCATGAGGTTTCTGCTTAGTCCATCTGCCAGTGCATTTAGTTTTCCTGGCAGGAACTGAGCTTGTAGATTCACTTGGTAGCTCAAGCCTGTGTTCCACAATGCCATGGCTAGTCTGCAGACGGGGTAAGAGTGTGTACCCCCCTGCTTGTTTATGTACCACATGACAGTGGTGTTGTCCGTCTTTACCATTAGTTGTCCTGGAAGAATGTGGTCCTTGAAGGCTGTCAGAGCATTCTGTACAGCTAACATTTCCTTTTGATTTATGTGTAGGTGCATTTGACTTGGGTTCCATTTGCCCTGAATGCACTTCCGTGCCAGGTGAGCCCCCCCATGCATAGTCTGATACGGCTGTTGTTATGGTTTGGGCGGCAGGGGGTAGTGTGAATGGTAGCCGCTTATTTTGTGGCAGACCTCTGCCCACCAAAGGAACTCTAGGTGTAGGCAAGGTATGATAGGATTCATAGCTTCTAGATCCTGTGAATATTGACACCATAGGCTTTTGAGATACCACTGCAGTTTCCTCATATGCAGCCTTGCATATGGAATTAGAAGAATGCAGGAGGCTATGAACTCCAAGGCTTGCAGTATTTGCCTTGCAGATAACTGGGTTTTTGTGGCCACTTGTTTGAAGTAGGTTGTCAAATAAGTCCATTTCTCTGGCGTGAGGAAAGCCATCTGGGAAATTGTATTCAAGCTTGCTCCCAGAAATATAATTTGTTGACAGGGTACCAGGCGTCATTTCTTTTCATTTATGGTGTACCTCAGAGAAGTCAGTACCCTTTGAACAAAGGCCAGATGATTCAAAAGTATGTCCTGGCTTTCTGCCTGAATTAGACAATCATCCAGGTATGGGCATATTTGAATATTTCTTTGCCTGCAGAATGAAATGACTGGAGCTAGGCACAGTGTGGATACCCTGGGTGCAGTAGATAAGCCAAAGGGCAGTGCAGAGAACTGATAGTGCATGTAGCCTGCTTTGAAGCGTAGGTATCTTCTGCAAGACTCCCTGATAGGGATGTGCAGGTATGCTTCTTTTAAGTCTAGTGTTGCCATCCATGCATTTTTGCCTAGCATAGGAAGCAGCTGGTGAAGAGTCAGCATCTTGAATTTTGGAATCACCAGAAAGGTATTTAGAGTAGAAAGGTCCAGGATAGGGCGCCATGTATTGCCTTTTCTGGGTACCAGAAAAAGTCTTGAATAGAAACCTTATCCCTTTTCCTCTTCTGGTACCAACTGAATAGCCCCCATGCTTAAGAGAGAGAGTACTTGATTTTGGGCCTCTGCCCACTGATTTGGGGGTAGGTCTGGCCACCCGCTTGGTGTTGGAAAGGTGTGGAAGTGAAATCTGTATCCTTGGGACACTATATTTAAAACCCATTTGTCCTGGGTAATGTATTCCCAGTTTTTGGCGTGCAGACCAATCTTTCCGCCTAAAGGAGCACGCAGATGGGAAGTGCTTGGAAGTTTTAAAAGCAAGTCATTGAGACAGTTTTCCATAGGGGGGAGTCTTACTACTCCCTGATTTGGGTGCGGAAACCCCCCACTGCTTAGTCTTGTGTGCCCCCTGGGACTGAAACCTGGGGTTTCTGCTGTGCCTGGGTTTGGCTTGAGAAGACTTGGAAGGGGCTGGAAAGGACCAATTCTTAGACGGCCAGTGCCTACTAAATCTAGGAGGCTGAACTTGTAAGAAATCATTAACAGTTTGCATAGATTTAGCTTTATCTTTCATCTTTTTAAGAACTTCCTTCACCTTGTTGCCAAACAGGTGGTCCTGATTTAAGGGAGCATCCAACAATTTAGCTTTAAAATGATCAGGCAAAGATTGCTCCTTAAACCAAGCATGCCTTCTGAGCAGAGACCCAGTAACAGCAGCCCTGCAAGAGGCCTCTAATGAATCAAATCCACATTGCAAAGTATGTTTTCCAACCTGTTCAGCAGAATGCATTAAATCCTGTAATTCTTTATTTTCCGCACAGTCAGCAATCAACATCATTTTCTGTTTAAGCAATCCAATAACATGTTGCTGATACTTTAACATATGAAACTGGCAGTTTAAAGTCCTAATGGCCAAGGTTGCAGAAGTGTAAATCTTCTTACCCCATCTATCCAGTGCCCTGAAGTCTTTATCAGAAGGAGGAGGATTTTTAGCAGTAGAAGCCTTAATGCCCTTAGGTCCCTGAGAAATAGTCTCTGGATCCGCAATAGGATTTTTAAAAAGGAACTTGTGTGAATCGGGAACCCTGTCATATCTGTCAGGTTTTCTGGGAGCAGGAGGCAAAGAATCAGGGGCCAAACTAGATTCCGAAAAAGCATCATCAACAATGTCTGGTAGAGGAGGAATAGCTAAAGGCCTATGCTGAAGCAGGAGTAAGAAATCTCTAAGCCTCTTTTATGAATCAGAAAAATCCTGGCTTTCCCAGTGGAAATGCTCCCTTAGAGTATGTAAGGTTTCAGCAAAAGAAAAATCCTCTGGAGGGGAAGCAGAGGGAAAAGAGTCCTCTGCATCAGAATCCTCATAAGTAGATAAGGGCAAATCCAGATCATCAGAAGAATCAGAAAAATCAGAATCCTGGTCAGAAGATTCATAAACAACTTCAGTCCTAGGTCTCTTAGAAGGGGGAGGTTGGCTTCCCCTGATTAGAGAAATAAGATCTTCAGCCATTCTTATCATTTGTTTTTTAGACATGGAGGCCTGAGCATGCGGCCTGGGTGCTGGTTTTTTAGGCATGGTTCGAGATTTAGGCCTAAAAGAAGAAGGAGGTGTCGGTTTAATAAGCAAGTTTGTATGCCTGAATACACCCTCAGAAGCTGGTGCCTGCACAGCGGCGCTGGACCCATCCATGGTACAGACATCCGCGGGTTCCATAGTTGAAGCATCTCACGGCATACCGGACTCCAAATGGGTCTCAGTAGAGGCCTGCAAATCAGAAGTAGTGGGTATCAGGGGCTGTGAAAGCATTTCACTAAGTACTGGCGAACTGGCAACTGGCTTAGGAGAAGTGTCATCTGCAGTTTTGGACCTCGGCGGCCTGTCTCTGTCTTTATCTTTGCGTTTTTTTCAAAATCCCTGTAGTCGGATGGCTAACCGATGACATTTCTGGATAATTAAACTGAGAACCAAAATATTTAGAGGCAAAAATATACCGACGACGGATAGTGCGCTGATTAAATAAAGCACAAAACTGACAGCAAGGTACGTCATGGTCAGGGCCTAGGCAAGGAATACAGAACGAATTAAAATCTTTATGAGGTATTTGCTTTCCACAAGTAATGCAATTATTTACTTTTATTGACATCGGTAAAGAGCAAGAAAAAGTTTCCCCAACGGGGTACTTAGCTTTAGTTGAAGACTTTGGTTCTGAAGCTCGAAAATGAAAATTTCAGGAGTTGGCCGACAGGCACTGGCAAACTGCTTCTGCTTCGGGCACTGCACGGCAAGAAAGACTAATGTAATGGCGTTGGCTGCATGTTTTATGCCCCTGATGACCTGACGTCATGGAAGAAGGGACAGCAACCGACGCAGGACCCAAGGCTTTGTTAATCATGCCGACTGAGGGCTACTGCAAGCAGATAACCCAAATGTAATGACTGCAACAGTGAAACACGAAGAACATCGTAAAAACAGATTATTATTAACAATTGAAAAATTACACATTTAAACAGTGATCTATTTAATGTAGTCAGTTCTATGCCATGTTTTGTGTAAAAGAAACAGATTATTTTAAGAAGAAGAAGAAAAAAAGATTGCTTTGAATTTTTATTAGAGAGGCACAGGGTTGAAACTGATCGGTTAGCAGTCAATAAAATGGATGGTACCTTTCCTTGCCATTTTTGCAAGCAATGTGGGTACATTAATGAAGCCAGTACCTTAGTGTTCAACTGTTTCAATAAGTGTTATACTGTTAAAGGAAATATTAATCACAATATCTCATGTACAGTTTATGATGCCACATGTTCTACTTGTAAAAGCTTCTATGCTGATAAATCCACTAGAAAACGATCTAAATGCATCTATGAATATGTTTTCACCATCCAAAATATGTATAATGCTTTACATAAGCATTTATTAAATTGTATTGATTTAAAAATGTTTTCAAAGTTATTTGCACTATCCATGACAGAGGTGGGGATATTAAAAGTCTTTTGGAGCTTAAACACATTCAATGCAAGTTGTTGCTACCGGACTATAACAACCCTCCAGGTTTAAATGACAGTATTGATATTAAATGTATTTTGAAGCAAAATGGATATATTTATTTTTTCACAGTATGATTTAAACAATTAATTATACTTGCATAACAAACACTTAAGTATTTATTTTGTTAGGTTTATGTTATTTTTTATTGTTTTGGTATAAATACTGATGATTTTGTCATAACTGGTTAAGTCTGCTGTGATTCAGTCAGGTGATATGTCACGTTTTTTTTTAATAATTTAACAGTTAGTTTAACATTACAATTAGTTCTGATGATGTTCCTTTTTATTATTGGAATGAAAGCACTTACCTAGTTTACTAAACATGTTCTTGGTACTGTTTTTTTTATGTTTTTATGCTTTTATCCTGTCCTTAGCAGCAACTGAGCCTTGTTTTTTGTTTTTAGTTTTCACTAATACTGCAAACTATAGATAATGGAGGAACATGAGAAATGTGGAAATGACCCCTTAAGGAAAAACAGTGTTTTGGGGTCATTTTACATATATCCAATGGGCCTCCACTACAGGAGGTTTAAGGTATTACACAACGAATACTTTAGCTTTGCTAGGTTTCTCTTTTGCTTTTACTAAGTGCTTTGCCTGTGTGACATATTTGCCCCTTGGACTGGATGTTACTTAGAATATATATTTCAGTCACCCTAACATTAAGGACATAAGGCTTGTTTTAAAGCTCTGTGTGTCTAAAGTTTGACCAAAATGCAAATCTGCTATATTGACAAGCTCAAAAAAAAATGCATGATTACACCCAGTAGAGGTTGGTTTTATTGCCTGGGTGTACCATTAAAAACTAAACAGTGACATTTAAAATTTGTGGACATTCAGATGCCATTTAGCTGAAACACTGGCATTCCTTAAGGGGTCATTTGCATATATCTTGTGAACCTCCATTACTGGAGGTTTAAGGTATTTTACAGTGAAGACTTTAGTTTTGTTGTGTCTTTCTTGTAATATGCAGACACACACACACACACACACACACACACACACACACACACACACACACACACACACACACACACTACATGAATTATTTATTGAGTGAGTATCAAGACTTTCAATTCCTGGGAAACGTAAATTCTGTCTAGCCTAGCCAAGTTTTTATATCTTGGGTAATAATACTCTAAGTAAATTCATTCCGAACTCCTAATACTAAAATTCAAATGTACTCCTTTGTTATACTTTCCCTTCTGGGCCCGCAGACACATCTTCATTGTCGCAAATCAAATTCCAGTCCCCACCTATAAGTAATATTCCTTGCTGAAAACTGATTATTTCTCTCAGAATTTTGTTAAACTCCATTATAGCAGTTTTAGGTAGAATATAAATACATGTCAGTGTAATCCTTCTCTCTTGCCAGTAACCCCATGGCACTACAAATCTGCCATTATCTTTTTTATCCTGTTCTATTACTATTGGAGCTCCTGTTGCAAACAGACTCCTTAATGTTGGCAACTACCTTTACCTCTGCATTTGTTTTTGCTGAAGTAGCATCATTCATCACTGGCTTGCGCGTTTTTGTAAAGACCCTCTAAGGAGGGTGCTGGAACTTTATACCCACAACTCTCAGGATCTGCCCTGCTCTTCCATACATTTAAAGTGCGAGCTAATCTTGTCACTGAAGAGGAGAGGTTCTGTTATGGGGGATCCAAAAATGCTGCTTTTGTATCTTCTACAAAGTTGATGAGCCTGAGCAACACATGCTGAAACACTCACAGTTATATTACATTACATTACAGGGACCATGTCATTTGTCAAGTTGGAGGAAGCCACCCTAGCCTTGATCTTTTCTTCTGGTAACCACCTAGCAATCCCTCTGCCACCTGCAGCATTTAGTTAGTGAATTCTCTATGGAAATAGCCCATATGGACTAAGTTATCATAGTAGTCAAATGAGACTTCCTCTTCGAGTATAAAGTGGAAGACGCGAACACTAACTTCCCAAACAGATCCATCATCCTGAAATGTGTTATCTGGTTGATGAGCAGCCGGCCTCTGAGATGTAGGAGCCCTTTTCAAGGCTGTTGCTGATACACTGGTGTCTCGTTTGGGTGCCTTTGACAAGACTGCCCAATCCCTGGGTAGGAAAACATCCTGTCTGCCTTTCTAGGCATGGGGGTTACTGTGTTTAGTTTGTCCCATGCAGCTCTGTAGGAATCTTTTGGGAAATCCACCAAGGGTGAAAACTTTCATGTTTCTTGCAACCTCTTCTGGGGTGAGAGAACTAGATTTGTGGGCTTACTCCATTTTTCTTGTATTAGATGGAGAAACTATTAAAATTTTACCTGATGGGATGTTAAAACTCTTTTTTTTTTTTGCCTAGGTCATTGATGTGTGACTTCGATCCATCTGATATTTTGTCTTATGCTGGGCCTTACATGGTCATTTGGAGGCTATGATGATTAAGGTGGCCTTTTATTGCCTTGTTTTGTCTAGAAGGACTGCAGAGATCTTTTTGTTGACGTACATAATATGATGTGGTTCATCTCTATGTGGTCCACAAATATGGAAGTTTGGACCCGTGTAAGCATTTGAGCTGGCAAGGTTTACTGAATCAACATCTGCTGCACACCACTTAGTATACAGTTGCTGATACTGGTCGAAAGGAAGTTGAAATAGCAAAGGTTGGGGCAATGCTGAAGGAAAAAGGTTAGATATTGATGTTAGAAAGATGGGAAGGTCTGGTGCTGGCAACAGGCATTGAATTCTGCATCAAGTGCTGACATCACTGGTGGAGTGATTCACTGTTGTATACTGTGGCTAATGGGGTATCAGTAAAAGACTGGTGAATTTCAAAAGAAAGGGTGAGGCTGACTGCTCTATGGTCATCACTGGCAGGGATTTTGGGCATGGCACCTTGAGAGCTGTCAGCATTAAGTTGCTTGCTGTTGCATACATAGCTGACTGGGTTGGAAAAATAGGCAGCTCCAGCAGCAGAGCAAAGCTATACTGGTGCCCTTTTGCTGCAAAGCCAGTAGAGGTGACTGACAACCATTTTGTCCTTCACTTTCCATTTAGCTCTAGCCAACTAATTGTAATCAGCCTTTAGCTCAGCCGGGGCCTTAGCCAATGATCCCCTCATAGAAGGTTCTTGTTGTCACAGAGGAGAATGCTCCATCAATGTATTTGTCTCCTGCTAATATATAAACACTGATACTTGAACATCTGTAATGCTGGCATACACTTGCAATGAAGACTCTAGTGATGACACCTGTTTTGACATGGATGACCGAGGGTCCTAAGTAGAATATTTAGAATAATATGCCTAGTCTATCATCTGTTTCAGCACAGTTTTAAACCACTGAAGAGGTTTCTCAGTTGGACAGGCCCAGGAGGAGCTATGTTTCTTATGGTAACTAACAGTACTGGGTGTGACTTTACTGAACAACATGCAAAAGTGGAATATGATTCAATTAGAAAAAAGGTATCCCAATGGTGTACTAAAGAATGTTAAAGGAAAAGTGAAGGATGTTAAAAACAAGAATGTTGTGTCATATTTAGGTAGTGATAAGAGGAGAAATGTGGCTGTTATGAACAACAAAAAGAGGTTTAAGTCAAGTACATATACTTCTGTGAGTAGAGAAACAGAAAGTGTACTTAGGCAGTATTGTATAGCAGCAGTAGGGCTACTGATTAGAGAAGAATATCTGTAGTTCATTTACCGACATGGAAGAAATAGTTTAATACAAAGCAATTTAATAATGTAATCATGAAACAAGACATGAATGGTGCATACGTATGTAATAAATGCAGCATGTGTAATTTCATAAGATGAACCAATGCATTTGTGCTTCCTGAATCAGGAATGAAGTATTATTTTAAAGGGAAGGCAAAGTGTAAAAGTATACTTTTAGTTTATGCTGCAACAGGTGTATATATGTATGAAATTTTATACAGGAAATATCAAAAAACATTACACAAACAGCATGTACAAGGTATAAGAAGGGTAATGACAGGAATGCATTAGCTGCACATTGAGTGACATCATCATCAACAAGCACCCCCCCCTTTCCCCATTTTCTACATGGGGTTGGAGTATAGAGTCAGCTGTAGCCACACTACTTTATTCAGTGTCACTTTCTTTCTTCGGTCACGTCTATCGCAGGTCTTTTCTCACACTATCAGTCACTCATTTCATCTTGCCTTCTTCTTGTCTCTCCTGTGAGGAATGTGAAAGCGTTCATTTCCAGATGGCAGAACTGTTATGTAAAGCTGACTGGGGTGATGTTAAAAACTGATTTCTAAAAACAGAAAGCCGATGGCAATCACATCCCAATGCATTTACAGCCATGTGTCTTGCATGATAGCATATGTATACTATCAAGTTTGAGATTAAAGCAAAATTTAAAATTTAGTTTATATTTATGATTAATCATATTTTTTTAAGTTCTGCAAGCTATATAGACGTAATTACTCTTAATGTTCATTGCTAATTGTTTAAAACTTGTCATGTGATATTTGGTGGAATCTGAAACAGTGTGTGATGTGTATGTTCTTAGGTTGATACTAGGCTATCTGCCCTAGAGCATTTATAAGCCTAGCCAGAGTGTGTTTGGCTTTCGCCACCCTTTTAGATTAGTTGACTGTGCCTCTGTATAGTAGGTCACAGAAGATAGCCCTTTTGAGGTTAGTTTATTGTGCCTCTGTCTAGTAGGGACACAGAAGAGATCCCAGGGGTAAACCTACGATCTCCCATCCACTCGTCAAGATTTCTCTTGAAGAGGGTCATCGAGGAACTCTGCCTAACATGGATTGGGATTTTGTTCCAGAGTGAGGGGAGCCTCTGGGATATGAATCTGTCCCTCCAGCATGTCCTATTTATTTATGTGCTGAGGTTTAAGTCCCTGGAGCGTGTAGCTCTAAGGGATTTGGATTTCCTGAGGTGGAGCATGTCCATTAATTCTGGGTTGGACATGGCTTTATACGTCAGGCACAGATCGCCTCTGAATAGGTGGTAAGCAACTGAGTAGAGCTGGAGTTTCTTTAGCCTAACTGCATAGGGCATCTGTTTGAGTCCCTTGATCATCTTGGTGAGGTACTTTTGGGGTCTTTCCAGTTGCTGCAGGTGTCTGGTAAGGTACATCCCAAATGGGGCATTGTATTCAATTATGGGCCTGATGAGTGATGAGTAGAGGGGCACAATGACCTCTCTTGATCTAGATGTGAACCCTTTCGTGATAAGGTGGGCTATATAGAAGGTCTTTCTAACCACTTTGGCAACGTGATTGTCAAAGGAGAGATTGTTATCTACTTGGGTCCCCAAATCCCTAATTACTTCTTCCGTACTTAATGGATTACCACCTATGTGGTAATTTGTGGGCACTTTGTTTTTCCCAAAGGGGATGACTATGCACTTTTTGGCATTTAGCTTTAGGCCATGGCTCTGGCACCAGTTATCTGTCTCTGTGAGACCCTTTTGGAGGATGCTTGTGTCAGTTGGCGAGTCGATTATGGCACCCAGTTTGCAGTCATCTGCGAACTTGGTCAGCCATAGTACTCCCATGTTAGCCTGTACCTCAGAGAAATATATACCGAACAAGAGAGGTCCCAGGACTGAGCCTTGTGGGGCGCCACTTGTAACTGGTTTAGAGTCTGACATGGCACCTGCAATTCTGACCATGTGGGTTCTATCCCTGAGCCAGTTTGCAACCCATCTTGTGACATAGGGGTTGATATTTAAGCTGGTGAGCTTATTTATGATGCCCGAGTGGGGTATTGTGTTGAAGGCTTTTGCGAGGTCCAGGTAGGCTATGTGGACTACCTTCCCTTCATCTACGGCCTTGGTGACTGTTTCAAAGAAGTCGACCAGGTTCAAGAGGCAAGATCTGCCCTTAACAAAGCTGAATTGGGTAGGATCCAGTGTTTGGAGGTTCCCAATGTCTTTGTTTATGAGTTTCATGATGATACGCTCCATAGCTTTGCAGACCAGGCTTATAGGGCGATAGTTTCAGGGGTCCATTGTGGCACTACCTTTGTGGAGTGGGACCACTGTTGCTGTACGCCATTCCTTGGATACATATCCTGTAGTAAGGCTGAGATTGAACAGTTGACTATGTGAGGGTTCAGTTCTTCTTGGAGTTTGTTTAAGACGCAGCCCGGGACACTGTCCGGTCCCATTGATGCTGTGTTTTTTGCTTTGGAGAGGGCAGCTCTCACCTGTGCATCTGTGATGTCAGGGAGGCTACACTCTGTTGGGATAGACATTTGCTCTTTTGGGGGAGTTTGCACTGAACCTGTCTGCCAGGATGTTGGCAATGTCTGTGGGTTCAGTGTATTTTTTGTCATTTTGCACTAACTCAGAGCATATCTGGGAGTTGCCACCCAGGTTCCTGACATAACTAAAGAAGGCCTTGTGATTATCTATAGCATCTTGTGCAATTTTTCTTTCGAAGCTGGCCTTAGATGATTTTATGAGGGATCGTAGTTTCTTGCTAGTACTGATCAGAGATGCCTTCCCTTTTTGGGATTTTGCTCTATCATGTAGTAGCTTCCTCCTTCTGTTGTATAGCTTATTTATGGCTGGGGTCCACCAGACAGGTCTCCTGCCTTTGGAGGAGTGAGTCTTGGTTTTATTTGGGATAGCACAATCCATGCATTCCTGTAGGTGTCCACAGAATGCGTTTGTAAAGGATTCTGCGGTTTGGGACATATTTTCCACTGGCCCGGGGGCTTTGAAGGATTCCACCTCAGTTTTGAGAAGTGTGAAGTTTGCTTTTGAGAAGTTCTTCACCGTGGTTTCCTTGGCTAGGGGTGGGGACGGGATATGGATGTCCAGTGAGATTAATTTATGGTCAGATCTTACCAATGAGGGGTATATCTCTGGTATGGAACATACAGTCCCCATGTTGGTGATGATCAGGTCCAATATGTTTTCCCCTCTTGTGGGAGTGGTGACCAGTTGTTCCATAACATTTGAGTTTATAAATTCTAGGAACCGTTGGGCGTGGGTGTTGGGGCTTGAGTAGTGCTCCCAGTCTATGTTTGGGTAGTTGACGTCAACCAATATAATGGTATTTGGAGAGACCTTCATATTCTCCAGTGTTCTCAGGAAAGCTGAGTGGGGTTCCTGAGTTTGGGAGGGTGGTCTGTAGCAGGCTACAAACTGAAAGGCAGTTTTGCCCACTGTTAGTTGCACATGGATGGTCTCCGATGCTTTGTGCAGTGCCACTAACCTGGAGGTGTGGGTATCTTTGATGAATATGGATACTCCACCTCCTTTTGTGGTTTGGTCCGAGTTTTGGGGACGAAAAGCATGGTATGAGGTATAACCTGGTAGTGCTGGGGTGCTCTCGGGAGCCTTGAACTAGGTTTCTGTTACTGCACAGATATTGATATTCTCCATACTGAGGAGAGCCTTGAGTGCGTGCATCTTTATACTGTGGCATCATTCTTGGTGAGGGTAAGATGCTACTCAAGGTCAGGGTCATACCGGCCTGGGCTACATGATCAGAGAGCTCCTCTATCTCTCTTTTCATGTAGTCCAGGGAAGAACGTCTCAGGTCATTCACACCAGCATGGACAATGACGGAGTCATATTTGTACTTGCTTTGGAGTGACCTGAGTGCTTGTGTTATGTGGCGGATCCTGGCACCCGACAGGCAGCTTACAGTGACCTTCTCCTTGTTCAGCCTGGTGAGTGGGACGTCAGTGTGTCTGACAATAGAGTCACCTATTACAAGTATATTAGGTGTGTTGTTTAGCCTTAAGGGCTGTGACTGTGTGGCACACTGACTTTGTGAACTATGCGATACGTGGGTATTGTTGTGGGGTAGCGGTTGCTTGGATGTCTGCTTTGGAGGTCTTTGCTGCTTGGGCAGATTTTTATTTAGAGCCTCCGAGTATGTTTTTGTGTGTTTATGTGTTTGGTTTTCTGTTGAGATAGGTCTATGTGGGACTGGATTTGTGGTGTGTGTGGTTACCTTCTCCTCCTGACTGACTGCGCCAATACTGGGTTGAGAGAGCTCAGCCTCCAGTTTGGCTATACAGTTGCATCTCTCACATATATTTGAACTTGTTGGGAGGAGGAGAGGGTAATCTGTGTACATGTTGCATATGAATTTCAGAAAGAAGTTACTCTGCATTTATTAATGAATCCCTTTTACAGTTTGATGAACTGATCCTTGCTAGTATGTTGATATTATGCACTGAGGTTTTCAAAACATACACACACAAATTTCATACAATTTAATGCATCCCTGATACCTGTACTTAATTCTGAAAGTCAGAAACTCTATAACAAGATCAAAATAAATGGTGACTTATAAATTATCATTCAAAATAAGGAAATTATCCTGTGAACTGTGTAAATATGAAGTAAACTTTTATACATAAAAAGAACTGTAATACACACAAAGAAAGTAAAAAAAACGGTGACTGCTGGGCTCTGTAACACCAGATTCTTGGTATAGTATGTAAATGTGACTTAATTTGTTTGAACCTGATTGGTCACCAGATTCCATGGCAAATTATGTAAAAGCAAAATATGCAAAACATTTCATTCTGTGTATTAATGTAATAAAACATTTTTGTTTTATTGGCATTATCTATTCAAATCACTACTATTTCAGATGAAAAATTATTACGCAAAGCAGACCATCTGGTATCCGAATTCTGTCATTTTGGATACATCTAAGTGAATTATCAATGTGTCTTCCAATAGCACCATGTTCTAAAATCTTTAATTATTTTTTCATCACTGCTACAGTTCCAAATTTCTTTCTGAAAACAGTCTTTATCAGTCTTTGAGAAAAGCTTCCATCTAATCAAGCGACTCACTGCCCTAGTATGTATAAAACTCTTGTGCTCCTTGTGATTCCTGAAAAAGTTATCAGTCTGCTTTTAACGCGATGAAAAGAAACTTCCATAAAAAATAAAAACTTCCTCTACAATTACATCTAAAACAGTCATATCCTGTACTGATTTATTATCAGACAGTATCTCTTATTCCTGGCCTGGGGTTCACATTTGCAACTCAGACACTGAAGTAAAGATTAGAGGCAAAAACATGACTCAGGAGAATGAAACTACAGAACATAAAAAATCATAAGCAGGTGGTTGAAGTGGGGACATCTAATCCATCCAGAATAAGAAAAACTCTGAATTCAGTGTAGCAGAAGCCTAACATACATCCACATGCCTAAATAAAAAAATAAGTCACATTTTATATCCTGTACATCTAAGGAAAATCTTGCTATGCTAATTCTACAGCTAACTAAAAATTTCATTTGGTGAGAAAGCTATTTTTATTTTTGTTATGCTGCTCATGGATGTTTCTTGCTTTCTCTTTTACTCCATTGCCTTATTCTCTTAATGACTATCTCACACTCCTTTTTGGACTGTGTCTTTCACTTCTGAACATGTGGAACAACATTATGCAACAACCTTATCCCTCATTCGTTGGCTTAAACCAGCTGAAGAAGGGGGGGGGGGGCAAAAGTTAGAGGTCATCATGCTGGCCAGCAATTTCTGCTGAGACTATTCTGTCTCATCAGCATTAACGACCTGGTATACCACTAAGTTGTGCTGCTAACTGGCAAATTATTCTACAGGAAAGAGCTTGCTGTTTGTTCTCTTGTAATGCATAGTGTTCTGGAGCTTGCAACCCATCCCTAATGTTGCTTTGTAATCCATTTTCTGTAACCCCTCTTTTCCAAATGTCATTTTCCTTTTCCATCCCCCAAACCCATTGTTAAGCACTGGAACCTGGAAGTGCTCTCTCTGAGCAGTGTTCCCTACAGCTGCAGGTACTTTTGCAAGGATTTGCAGAAAAGGGTCATGCTAAGTTCTATTTTCTTTATACATAACACAACTTTTGAGGTAGATAATAACTACAGTGACAATCTTGCTCACTTACCTGCTGATGCAAACAGCACTTCTGATCTCTTACTCAGTGTACATGCTCACACTAATTACCTCAAGTAGGCATGGGAGCTGTAACCAACTTCAAACCTCTCCCAGCCCCAACTCCATACCCCCTAATCACCCAGTTTATAATCCTCCCACCTCATGCCCATCTTAAAGTCACACTAATGCTTCCACTATTCTGCACATAGCCTGTACTCATCACAACCAAACATCAATTAATTCTATCATTCAAAATCTATCTACATAAGCTAAATCCCCAAAGATGTTTGAGTGTATTCACTGTTGCAGTCATTGCATTTGGGTTATTTGCCTGCAGGTAGCCCTCAGCCGGCCTGAATATCAAAGTCTTGGGTCCTGCTTCGGATGCTGTCTCTTCTTCCATAACGTCAGGGGTATAAAGCATGCAGCCGATGCCTTTACATCAGTTTTTCTTGCCACAGATGTCAGGTGCCCCCATAATGGGAAGCAATTATATATAAGGTTACACCTCCAACAAAAAGCAAATACAACAGAAAGGTGAAATACACTAAACAAGAAGAAAGATACAGCCAAGAGAAGTCACGGGGCTGGAGGGAGGGTAAAGTACAGTTTTGTACCTACCATAAATGTAGATGTTCGAGTGCTAATACAGCTGCAGTAATCACAGATGGGTTTTCTGCCATCAGGCGGGTCCTCGGTCGGCCGAATTCCAAAGTCTAGGTCCGGCGTCGGTTGCTGTCGCTTTCCTTCCTGACGTCAGTGAGGCAGGGGTATATAAGACACAGCCGACGCCATTTTCTTCAGTCTTTCTTGCCCCAGATGTCAGGTGCCCCCAGTAGGAAGGCAATACATAAATTATATTTATATACATGCAATGCAATATAATCAAAAATCAGTAGTTGCAAGCAAATATACCATAGAAGGATAACCCAATCAGGTTGTATGAGGAGGGGTTAGGCCCTAGGCCTTTACCAAGAGGGGAAGGAGGGAGGGAAAACTGTACTGCAGCTGTATTAGCACTCAAACATCTACATTTATGGTAGGTACAAAACTGTACTATGTTCATCGTGCATACAGCTGCAGTAATCACAGATGGGTAGAATCCCAAAGCTACGCACAGGGTGGTAGGCACTAGGTGGAAATGGGATGAGCCAGAATGCCCTGCAACACAGCAGTGGCAAAGCCTGCTCTAGTTTTGGAATATAAAGGCAGGTGGTAGTGTTTTGTGAAGGTATGCACAGAACTCCAAGTGGCTGCCTCCAAAATATCTTTGGTAGGAACTCCTCTGAGGAAGGCTGTAGAGGTAGCTGTGGCCCTGGTGGAGTGGGATCTGATGCCTGTAGGGACAGATTTTCCATGATAGGAGTAACAAAACCGTATGCAGTGGCCTATCCATTTTGAAATTGTCTGTTTGGTAACTGGCTTCCCTTAAGCTCCTACAGCATAGGACACAAAAAGTTGTTCAGATTTCCTGAAAGGCTTTGTTCTGTCCAAATAATAACGTAGCTGTCTATGGATGTCTAAGGAGTGTAGCAGCCTTTCCCCTTTGTTTTGAGGATTGGGGTAAAAGGTAGGTAAGTGTATGGCTTGATTTAAAGCTACCCTGGATACCACTTTAGGCATAAATGACGGGTTGGTTCGAAGGGAAACCCTGTCCTGATGGAAGATGAGAAAGGGATGCACAGCCATGAGGGCTTGTAGTTCCGAAACCCTACGAGCTGAGGTAATTGCCAGAAGGAAAGCTGTTTTCCAGGACAAATATTGCAAATCTGTTGAGGCAGCTGGTTCAAAGGGAGGCAATGTTAATTTTTCTAGAATGTAATTAAGATCCCAGGCTGGCACTGGTTGTTTCCTTGGTGGTCTTATATTCTTAGCCCCTCTGAGGAACTGTCTTAAGAGTGGGTGAGAGAATACGGGTGGATCCGTGTTGAATTCTGCAGAAATGGCTGAGGCATGGATTTTTATGGAGGAAAATGAAAGTCCACTGTTCAGCAGCTCAGCTAGATACTGTAATACCTGAGGCAAATTCAGTTTTCTAGGGTCCTGGCCTTTTTTCTCATTCCAAGAGCAAAACCGTTTCCATTTTGCGGAGTAAGCCTTTCTAGTAGATGGCCTTCTGGCCTCCAAAATGACATCCTGCACCTCTTTGGGGAGTAGGGTCTGTTGTGGTGTTAAGGAATTTTCCATGCAGTGAGACTGTGTGTTTTCAGCTGACTGTGAAGAGTTTTGTAGCTGTGCTGAGTCAGCAGAAGAGGCATTAGAGGTAGGGGCCAGGGAGGAGCATGTGTTAGGCTCCTCAGGAGTGGGTACCAGTGTTGTCTTGGCCAGTCTGGAGCGATCAGTATCATCTTCGGTCTGTCTGCTCTTGCTTTCAAGAGCACCTTGGGCAGAAGAGGCAGAGGTGGGAAAGCGTAAACTGTCCATGCTGTCCAACTGAATGAAAGGGCGTCCACTCTCCAGGCCTTTGGATGAAAGGTCCTTGAACAAAACTTTTCCAATTGATGAGTCCTGTGGGAGGCGAAGAGATCTATGTCTGGCCTCCCCCACGCTTGGATTATCTTTGTAAACACTTGAGGATGCAACTTCCATTCGTGTGGATCTGTCATATTTCTGCTTAGATTGTCTGCCAGCGTGTTTTCCAAGCCTGGCAAGTACTGTGCTTGAAGTTCGATTTGCCATTCCAGAGCCAAGTTCCAAAGTGTCATGGCTAGTCTGCACAGGGGGTATGAATGTGTTCCTCCTTGTTTGTTTATGTACCACATTACTGTGGTGTTGTCTGTTCTTATCAATAATTGTCCTGGATGCAGGAGGTCCTTGAAAGCCGTAATTGCATTTATCACTGCTAGCATTTCTTTTTGATTGATGTGAAGGTGCTTTTCCTTTTGGGACCATTTGCCCTGAATGCACCTGTCTGTCATGTGCGCCCCCCAGGTGTAATCTGAGGTGTCTGTTGTGATGACTTGATTTGCTTGAGGCTTGCAGAATGGGAGACCTGTGTTTGTTTGACATGCTTGAGCCCACCATAGAAATTCCTTTTGCAAACATGGAATTATTGGTATTACTGTTTCCAAACTGTGGCTGTGTTGAGACCATAAGTTTTTTAGGTACCACTGAAGTTTCCTCATATGCAACTTTGCACATGGGATTAAAAGAATGCAAGATGCCATGAAGCCCAGAGCCTGCAGGATTTTCCTTGCAGTAAGCCTGGTACAATTTGCTAGTGTTTTGAAGTACTGAGTTAGTTGCCCCTGTTTTTCTGGCGTAAGATAGGCCATCTGGGTGTTTGTGTCCAAGTTGCCACCCAGGAAAGTTATTTTCTGAGATGGTGTTAGCCTGGATTTCTCTTTGTTGATTGTGTATCCCAGAGAATTCAGTAACCGTGTTGCATAAGCCAGATGTTCCAGAAGTATGTGCTTGCTGTCCGCTTGGATCAGGCAGTCGTCCAAATAAGGATAAATTTGTATCCCTTGAAGTCTTCAGTAGGCAATTACTGATGCCAGGCATTTCGTGAATACTCTGGGCGCAGTAGATAAGCCAAAGGGCAATGCAGAGAATTGATAGTGGATTGAACCTGCAAGAAATCTGAGGTATCTTCTGCAGCTTTGTCTGATTGGGACATGCAGGTATGCCTCCTTGTGGTCCAATGTTACCAGCCAAAACTCCTTGCCCAGCATGGGAAGAAGCTGCTGTAATGTGAGCATCTTGAATTTTGGTGCAGTAAGAATGTGTTTAGGATGGATAAGTCCAAAATGGGTCTCCAGTCGGTTCCTTTCCTTGGTACCAGAAATAGCCTGGAATAAAAACCTTGACCTTGTTCGTGAGTAGGTACCTCTTGAATAGCTTTCATGTCTATGAGCTTTGAAATTTGTAGTTGTACCTCTGCCCTTTGATTGTGTGGCAGGTTTGACATGCCTCTCATTTTTGGGAGAGTGTGAAAATGAAATCTGTAGCCTCTGTTTATAACGTCCAGGATCCATTTGTCTGTTGTGACAATATGCCAATTTCTTGTAAATAATGCCAGCTTTCCTCCCAAGGGTGCTGCCAGTTGAGACTTGCTTGACATGAAAAGGGGGAAGTCATTGGGTTTGTTTCCTGTATTGTTGTGCACTGTCTTCACCACCTCTTGGTGCTGGAGTTTGCCATTGCCTGCCTCTATATGATCCTTGTGATTGCCCTCTGCCCCTTGTGCGCCTGTATCTACCTCTTTGGGGCTTGTCCGTGGCTGGAAAGAACCAGTTTTTAGAAGGCCAATTTCTGCTAAAACGTGGTGGTTAAACCTGTAGAAAAGCTTTGACAGTTTGCATAGATTTGGCTCTTTCTTCCATTTTCCGTAGTATCTCCTCAGCATTAGTACCAAATAGCACATCCTTTTGTAAAGGAGCATCTAGTAGTTTAGCTTTCACATGATCAGGCAAGATTTGTTCCCTAAGCCATGCATGTCTACGAATGACTGAACCTGTAACAGCAGCTCTACTTGAGGCCTCTAGGGCATCATAGCCACATTGTAAGGTGTGTTTACCCACTTGTTCTGCACTATGCATCATATCCTGCAACTCCTTCAAATCTGGTTGTTCAGGTTGAGACATTTTATTTCTTAATTGTGATAACAGAAACTGCTGATATTTAAGCATATGAAACTGACAATTTAAGGCCCTCATGGCTAGGTGGCGAGGTATATACCTTTTTCCCCACCTTTCTAAGGATCTTGACTCTCTTTCGAAGGTAGTGGATTCTTAGCAGTAGAGGCCTTCATTCCCTTGGGGCCTTGAGAAATGGTTTCAGGGTCAGCATTATGGCTTTTGTAAAGAAATTGGTGAGAGTTAGGAACTCTGTAGTACCCATCAGGCTTGACTGGGGCAGGAGGCAGGAATCCGGATTAAGGCAAGCCTCCGAATAAACATCATCAATGCGTCCAAGACAGGAGGTATCGCCAGAGGTCTGTGTTGAGGTAACAAAGAAATTCCCTAAGTCTTTTCTTGGAATCAGAAAAGTCTTGGCCTTCCCAATGGAAGTGTTCCCTCAAGGTGTGCAAGGTTTCCCCAAAAGAAAAATCCTCAGGAGGAGATACAGAAAGAATGGACTGCTCTGCATCAGAATCTTCAAAAGGGAGTAAGAGTGTTCCTCTACATCAGAATGTTCTGAAAAAATGGAGCCCTGATCAGAAGAGGGAGAATCTTCCTCCACTCTGGGTCTCTTGTCTGGAGGGGGTTGGGAACCCGTGATAAGAGTAATTAAATCCTCAGCCATTTTAAGCATCTGCTTTTTAGGCATGGGGCCTGGGGATGGGCCCTGTGCAACAGGCCTCTTGGGATGCCTGGCTGATTTGGACTTAGTAAAGGCCTTAATGGAAAAGGAAGATGAGGGTCTAAAGACACCATGGGTGGAAGTGGACCTGTCCACATTAGGAGGCTCAACACTCACAGTGGCTTCGGTGGTTGTAGTCTGGGTATGGGCCGAGGTACCTGCGGTCTCGGTTACAGAAGACACCGCCAAAGAAGTGTCGTCGGTAGTCAGGGACTGCATAGGCGTCTCGCTGAGAACCGGACCACGTGTAGCCGGTTTTGGCGTGGTGTCGGTGGGGACCGTGGACCTCGCGTGTCGGTCCTTGTCCTTGCGTTTTTTGGACAAAATGGTAGTCGGAGTCTCCGACGACATTTTATAATCAAAGGCTTTACCAAAAAAGTGCTGGGCGAACTCCGCCCGACGCTTAATAGTGCGTTTATTGAAAGTAGCGCCAGCGACAGCCCGAGACGTCGTGGTCTGGGCCTAAACAAGGTATGCAGAGGGAATGGAAATCCTTATGCGGTATTTGCTTCCCACAAGAAATACAATTGTTAACTTTTCTGACATTGGTCTGAGGCAAGAAAAGTTTCAACGGGTACTTAGCTTTAATGAAGACTTCGGTTTCCAATTTTTTGTAAATTCAGGAGCTGGCCGACCGGCACTTGCGAACTGCTTCTGCTTCGGGCACCGCGTGGCAAAAAAGACTGAAGAAAATGGCGTCGGCTGTGTCTTATATACCCCTGCCTCACTGACGTCAGGAAGGAAAGCGACAGCAACCGACGCCGGACCTAGACTTTGGAATTCGGCCGACCGAGGACCCGCCTGATGGCAGAAAACCCATCTGTGATTACTGCAGCTGTATGCACGATGAACATCCAGGACTGCAACAGTGAATACACTCGAACATCTACATTTGTGGTAAGTGTACACAACTGTACTATGTTCTTCGTGTTTCGCTGTTGCAGTCATTACATTTGGGTAGATTCCCAAAGCTAAGGAAGGGAGGTGGAATTTAGAGAGCATTAGGACCAGCTATTAAGCCCTGCAAGACTGCAGTGGCAATACCAGCTCTGGATTTAGAAAAAAACAGGCAAGTGGTAATGCTTGGTGAAGACATGTACAGAGCTCCAGGTAGCAGCTTCTAGGATGTCCCTGGTAGGGACACCTCTGAGAAAAGCTGCAGAGATAGATGCAGCCCTGGTGTAATGTGATCTTATCTTCTGTGAGGTAGGTTTTCCATGGTGCTTATAGCAGAAATGAATGCAATGGCCTATCCATTTAGAAATGGTTTGCTTTGAAATGGCCTTCCCCTCTGCCCCTGCAGCAAAGGCGACTAGCAGCTGTTCAGTTTTTCTGACAGGCTTAGTCCTGTCCAAACAAAGTCTAAGTTTTCTGCGCACGTCCAAAGAGTGCAGTATTTGTTCACCTTTGATCTGTGGACTAGGAAAAAAAGGTTGGCAAATGAATGGACTGATTAAGGGCCACTCTGGATACCACCTTGGGCATAAAGGAAGGATTGGTACTGATGGACACCCTGTCAGCATGGAAGATGATGAAAGACTCCACTGCCATGAGGGCCTGTAATTCAGACACTCTTCTTGCTGAAGTGATGGCTAGAAGGAAGGCTGTTTTCCAAGAAAGGAATTTCAACTCTGCAGTTGCAGCTGGCTCAAAAGGGGGTAGAGTGAGCTTTTCCAATACAAAGTTAAGGTCCCAGGCTGGAGTAGGGGCTCTCCTGGGTGGTCTTAAATTTTTGGCCCCTCTGAGGAATTGTTTCAGCAGGGGGTGAGAGAAGAGGGGTGGCTCAGTATTATAATGTGCTGAAATGGCTGTGGCATGGATTTTAATTGATGAGAAGGAAAGGCCCTTGTGGAGCATCTCTGTTAAGTATTGAAGAATATGCGGTAAGCTGGGCACTGTTGTGCCCATCCCCTGAGTCTGGCTCCAGGAACAGTATCTTTTCCACTTTTCAGCATAGGATTTTCTAGTACTAGGACTTGTTGCCTCCAGAATGACATCTAGCACCTGCTTACTGAGGGATGCTATTGAAGAGCTCAGGGAATTAGCCAGGCTGCAAAGTTCAGGGTTTGAAGCTGGTTGTGCAGAATCTGCCCCTCCTGCTGGGACAGCTGGGAAGGGGTCCGAGGTAGGTGCTATGGTTCCAGCAGTGACATACTGCGCAAGAGGGGGTACCAGTGCTGGTGTGGCCAGTCTGCTGCAATTAGTATTGCCCTTGGTTTGTCCTGTTTGATCTTTAGCAGAACTTTCGAGAGGAAAGACAGAGGGGGAAAGGCATAAACTGAGAGGCTTTCCCAGGTGAAGGACAGGGCATTCACTTTCCAAGCTTGACTGTGGGAAGTCCTTGTGCAGAATTTGTCCAGTTGGTAGTTCTGAGGGGAGGCAAACGGGTCTATCCCTGGGTTCCCCCATTTGTTTCTTAAAATGTTGAATATCTTTGGTTCCAGTTTCCACTCATGTGGGTCCATGAGATTTCTGCTTAGGTCATCTGCCAATGAATTTAGCTTGCCTGGCAGGAATTGATCTTATAGGTGCACTTGGTAGCTCAAGGCTGTGTTTCACAGAGCCATGGCTAGTCTGCAGAGAGGATACGAGTGGGCCCCCCCCTACTTGTCTATGCACCACATAACAGTGGTGTTGTCTGACTTTACCAATAATTGTCCTGGAAGGATGTGGTCCTTGAAGGCTGTCAGGGAATTCTGTACAGCTAACATTTCTTTTGACTGATATACAGGTGCATCTGACTTGTGTTCCATTTGCCTTGAGTGCACTGCCCTGCCAAGTGAGCCCCCAATGCATAGTCTGATGCGTCTGTTGTTAGGGTTTGGGCAGCAGGGGGTAGAGTGAATGGCGGACCCTTGTTGTGGTAGCAGGTCTCTGCCCCCCCAAAGGAGCTCTGTCTTTATACAAGGAATGATAGGAATCACTGATTCCAGGTCCTGAGAATGCTGACACCATAGGCTTTTTAGATACCACTGTAGTTTCCTCATATGCACTCTTGCATATGGAATTAGTAGAATGCAAGAGGCCATGAACCCCAGGGCTTGTAGGATTTTCCTTGCAGATAGCTGGGTCTTTGTGGCCAGTAGTTTGAAATAGGCTGTCAAATAAACTTGCTTCTCTGGAGTGAGGTAAGCCATCTGGGAAGTTGTGTTCAAGCTTACTCCCAGGAATACAATTTGTTGGCAGGGTACTAGATGAGATTTTTTTTCGTTCATGGTGTACCCCAGTGAGGTTAGAAGTTTCTTTACAAATGCCAGATGATTTAGTAGCATGTCCTGGCTTTCAGCCTGAATTAGACAATCGTCCAGATATGGGTATATCTGAATATTTCTTTGCCTGCAAAATGCAATGACTGGAGCTAGGCCCTTTGCGAATACCCTAGGAGCAGTAGATAAGCCAAAGGGAAGTGCAGAAAACTGATAGTGCATGTAGCCTGCTCTGAACCATAGGTATTTCCTGCAAGATTCCCTTATTGGAATGTGCAGGTAAGCTTCCTTTAAGTTTAAGATTGCCAACAAGGCATCTTTGCCTAGCATAGGAAGCAGCTGATGAAGTGTTTGCATTTTGAATTTTGGGATTACCAAAAAGGTGTTTAGAATAGAGACGTCTAAGATAGGATGCCAGGAGCTGTCTTTTCTGGGTACCTGGAAAAGCCTTGAGTAAAAACCTTGTCCCCTTTCTTCTGCTGGGACAGGTCGAATAGCCCTAATACTTAGAAGAGAGAAAACCTGCTGTTGAGCCTCTGCCCACTTATCTGGGGGTAAGTCTGGCCAACCGTTTGGGGTTGGTAAGGTGTGGAAGTGGAATCTGTATCCTTGGGAAACTATATTTAAAACCCATTTGTCCTGGGTAATGAGTTCCCAGTTTTTTTTGCATGCAGGGCGATCTTTCCCCTAGGAAGCAGGCTGTTGAGCAGGGCTTGGAAGGTTTAAGGTTAAGTCATCGTGACAGTTTTCCATAGGGGGTGTCTTACTACTTCCAGCTTTGGAAATGGGAGCCCCCCACTGCTTAGGCCTGTGAGTACCTTGAGACTGTAGCCTAGGTGGTCTGCTGTTCCTGGGTTTGGACTGAGAAGGCCTGGAAGAGACAGGAAAGGACCAATTCTTAGAAGGCCAATGCCTACTGAATCTGGGAGGCTGTACTTGCAGGAAATCTAACAGTTTGCATAGATTTAGCTTTTTCCTCCATCTTTTAAGGACGACTTCTGCTTTGTTGCCAAACAGGCGGTCTTGGTTTAAGGGAGCATCCAGTAATTTAGCTTTAACATGATCTGGCAAATTTTGTTCCTTAAGCCAAGCATGCCTTCTAAGAACAGACCTAGTGACAGAAGCCCTGCAAGATGTCTAGAGTCAAAACCACATTGCAAAGTATGTTTACCAACTTGTTCAGCAGAATGCATTAAATCCTGTAATTCTTTATTTTCAGCAGTCAGGAATCAACATCATTTTCTGTTTAAGTAGTCCCATAAAATGCTGCTGATACTTTAACATATGAAACTGGCAGTTTAAGGCCCTAATGGCCAAAGTAGCAGAAATGTATACCTTCTTACCCCATCTGTCGAAGGCCCTGGAATCTCTATCAGAGGGGGTAGGGTTTTGGCAGTAGTAGCCTTAATGCCTTTAGGTCCCTGGGAAATGGTCTCTGGGTCCGCAGTAGGATTCTTGAAGAGGAACTTGTGGGAGTCAGGTACTCTGTAATACCCGTCAGGTTGCCTGGGAGCTGGAGTTAAGTGTTTGGGGCCAGGCTGGATTTCAAGAAGGAATCATCTACAATGTCCAGGACAGGATGGATAGCTAAAGGCCTGTGTTGAGGTAGGAGTAAGAATTCCCTAAGCCTCTTTTTGGAGTCAGAGTAATCCTGGCTTTCCCAGCGGAAATGCTCCCTAAGAGTGTGCAAGGTTTCACCAAAAGAAAAATCTTCTGGAGGGGAAGCAGAGGGGATGAAGTCCTCTTTCATCAGAATCCTCATTTGTAGATAAGGGCAAATCCTGGTAATCAGAAGAAACAGAATTTTCAGAATCTTGATCAGAAGAATCAGAAGGAAAATCAGTCCTAGGTCTCTTAGAGGGTGAGGGCTGGCTTCCCCTAATTAAAGTAATAATGTCTTCAGCCATTTTTATCATTTGTTTTTTAGGCATACGGGCCTGACCATGCGGTTTGGACATCAGTTTTCTAGGTGTGGGTCGAATTTTAGGTCTCGAAGAAGAAGAAGATGGCATTGGTTTGAAATGCAAGTCAGTAGGCCTGAATACACCCTCAGAAGCCCGTGCCTACACAGCGGCTCCAGACCCATCCAAGGTAGAGACATCCGCAGGTTCCACGGTCGAAGAAGCATCTCGCGGCATACCGGACTCCGAATGGGTCTCAGTAGAGACCTGCAAATATGAAGTAGTGGGAAAGTGCCTCACTGAGTACCGGCAAACTGGCGACTAGCTTAACGAAAGTGTCGTTGGCAGCTTTGGACCTATGCGGTCTGTCTTTATCTTTACGTTTTTTCAGAATGTTGGTAGTCGAATGACTTAGCAAAGCCATTTCTGGATAATTAAACATAGTACCAAAATAGTTTGATGCAAAAATGAACCGACGACAAATAGTTTGAGGATTGAATAAGACACAAAATCGACAGTGAGGGACGTCATGGTCTGGGCCTAAGCAAGGAATGCAGTACGAATGAAAATCTTTATGAGGAATTTGCTTTCCGCAGGTAATACAATTGTTAACTTTTACTGACATCAGTTTAGAGCAAGAAAAAGGATCCTCAAAGAGGTAGTTAGCTTTTTTGAAGACTTTGGTTCTGGAACTCGAAAACGAAAATTTCAGGAGTCGGCCGACAAGCACTTGCGAACTGCTTCTGCTTCGGGCACTGCACGGCATGAAAGACTGATGTAATGGCTTCGGCTGCATGCTTTATACCCCTGACGACCTGACGTCATGGAAGAAGAGACAGCATCCGACGCAGGACCCAAGACTTTGATATTCAGGCCGGCTGAGGGCTACCTGCAGGCAGATAACTCAAATGTAATGACTGTAACAGTGAAACATGAAGAACATCTAGTTGCCCTTTACTTTTCACACTCTTACATCCAACAACCATTTAATATCAGCATCAACAAATACAACATATTAATATTTCTGTTGTATAATGCAGCAACCCCTCTAGTAATTCACTGTTTTACTCAACAATCCATCAATCCTCGTATACCTTACCCACAGGAAACACCATCATCTTCTCTATAATCTTCATAAATAGCTACCCACACAGCTACAATTACTATCTCAACTCTGCTACTTCACTTCCCAATCCCCCATCCCAATGTGGTATTATAAAATTCCCACACTACTATATCTTAACTCATTTAGTATTACTTTATAACGATGGCACAACAAATAATCACATACACACTTTTCCACATGCTTATTCAACACCAATAAAAACACCTCAAACATTACCCCTTCTCCTACCTTCTCACAGACTACTCAACCATGTACCTTTCCACAATTCTTCCACCACTCCTACAACCTCCAAAAAAAAAAAAAAAAAAAAAAACATAAACCCATATCCATTCCACACACATACACTAGATCACTAGTTCTCTTCAAAAACTACTAAAACTATAAAAGACCTTACCCAAACGTACATCTGTCCATAGTTTATCTAAATAATCCTGTCTTGGTTTGTGACTTAGTGATCTTTACTGTTAAAAACAGGTGCAACTGCGAGAGATAGTGAAGAAATTCCTGCTTTTGTGTGACTTTTACAACTTGTATGGTTAGAGCTACAACTTTACTATACTTAATTTAATATTCAGTTGTACATTGTGTGATTATTCTCAAAAAGTTGATTAAAATTCTCTTTGAATTCTATGATAAGTGATTTTGATTATTCTTTTTTTTTTTAGAATTTTTCTTTATCTGCAGCTGAATATGGATTCCTTAAATGAGTATGCAATTAATTATCTGATAAAGCACAAACATCTTGTACAATGTAATAAGTACTTTGTATATTTAAAGTAACACCTGACTTAACGGATATGCAGCAACTCCATCAAGGCTGGCCTTGTATGCCAGACACAGGTCACCTCTGAGCAGTCTGTACGAGACTGAGTAGAGGGACAGGCCTTTTAGCATATATGTATAGGATAGGTGTTTGACACCCTGAATTTTCTTGGTCAGGAACCTCTGTGGTCTCTCCAACTGCTGCATGTGCTTGGCAAGGCACATGCCAAAGGGGGCATTGTACTCAAGAATAGGTCTGATAAAGGAGGAGTACAGGGATGTTATGACCTCCTTGTTCCTAGAAGAAATATCCTTACTTATGAGCTGGGCCATGTAGAAATGTGGTGGTCAAAAGTCAGGTTGCTATCAACCTGGGTACCCAAGTCCCTCATGACTGACTGCTTGCTTAGTACATTGTTATTAATGTGATAATTACTGGGGATGCCATTTTTTGTAAATGGATAATGATGCATTTCATGGCATTCAGTTCGGGGCTATGCTTCTGGCACCAGTCATTAGTTTGGGTAAGGCCCTCTTGGAGGATGTTCACACCACTAAGAGAATTTAAGACAGCACCCAGCTTGCAGTCATCTGCAAACTTGGTAAGCCACAGACCACTGGTTTTGGCTTGCACCTCAGGAAAGTATATCCCAAACAGTAGAAGCCCCAAGACTGATCCTTGGGGTATGCCACTCATTCTACTACTTAGAGGTGGCTTCCCCTATTTTGACTGAGTGAGTTCCATCAGAGAGCCAGTTAGCTACCCATCTGGTAACATATGGGTTAATGCCTAGGTGGGAGAGTTTATCTATTATCCCCAAGTGTTCAAGCAGATTTCCTCTACCTATGGGATTAAAAACAAAAGCCTACTACTTAACACACCCACAACAAAATACATGGTCTTACTGCCAAACAGAAGCTTCACAAATTTCATTCTCAGCCACAGATATTTGACCAAAACAGCATTGCCTTAGAAAGTCCTAATACTTTTAAATACCTGGGTCTGTGGTTAAACCAGTCTCTTTCAGCTTCACTCTGTGTCTTGACAAAACAGGAAAAATGTTACCTCACTAGTAGTCTGGCCCAACAAAATGTCCCCATTACTCTTCCACACATCCAAATCAGCTATTGTTAAAGGCATAATTTCTCCACTGGAGTACAGCCTCCCTCTGGTAGCATTTTCTTCAGATAGAAATACCACACTCATACATTCAACCCCAAATAAAATCTGCAGGTTCATTACTCTCTCCCCTAAACATGAACACCACTGCAAAACCCAAAAAAAAAAAAAAAAAAAGTCTCCCAGTCAAGCAATGAGCTCACTTCCTGTTATTGTCCCAGATATTCAAACATATATACAACCAAACATTGCTCCCTTAGCAGCTAAATTAATATGACATCCCCTCATCTTACAACCTCAGAAATCATGATAATTCAGTTCTCTAGCTATAAGCCCCCAAAAGCATGCTTCGGTGCACAGATCACTGTTTCTCTATTCTCAGCTCAAAACCCTGGGAATCTACTCCCTTTATTCTGAAAGAAATATCATCATTCCCAGTCTTCCCAGTACAACTAAAAGCTAATCTTCCAAACCTTGCTAACTGCTAATGATATATCCCTGCCCACATTACCCAAGCACACCACAGTCTCTGTCTCTCTCTCTGCCTAAAAGCCTTATTCTCTATACCCTGCTACCTGTATATCTTAACATTTCACTCTTGTACATTGTGTATTTAACTTGTTAAACTGCATACGTTGACATCAACTTCAGTCCTTTGTACCACGTAAAGAATTTCCCATGCTGTGTACTGTGTGCTGAACTATATTGACCTTATTGCTGCATTACCCTGTTGTTTATGCTGTAGTTCACTGTCAAGTTGTCTGCATTCTACACTATACTGTTACCATATTACTTTTCTGCAGGCTGAGACAGAAATTGGTCATTTGTGATCAGTGTTTTACCCCAGCTGACAAATTCAAATAAAAAAATAAACAGTTCTGTAGCTTCTCTTTAAGCATGAAAAAATAAAAGTTATCAGTATAATACATTTCTGAGGAGATCTGAGACTGCACTTTTGTCACATGAAAGATCAGTAAGTGGAATTTCAAGTTTGATAAACATGCTACTTTCAGTTTTACTGCACAGTACCTGATATTCATCCTGCATTTTTAGACATCATGGCATTGGCAAATTTGCTGCCACTCAAAGTTATCTTCTACTTAAAACTGATACTTACTTATCAGTCTGTGATCTATTCTTCAGAAATTTGTGAACCTCAACTGAAGCCTGAGGGCCTTGCAGCTTTTGCCCGTTCAACATTTCTTTTTCTAATTCCTCGATAGTCTAGAAAAGTCAACATGAAGTAATAAGTACCACTTTACTGGATACAGAAATGTCACTAATTCCTAAGTGCTTTGTTATACACACCTTTCCAGTTCTCACAAATGCTTCTGCTACTTTCCTGTTGCGCCCTCCGTAGCATGTAGTGACAAGATCAGCAATGCCACAGCTCTCCAGGAAAGTGGTAGACTCCACTGTACCTTTACTAAACATTTTTGCGAATGCCACCATCTCCATCAAGCCCAAACGAATGACTGCTGCCTTTGTGTTGTCACCACAGTCCATTCCATCACAGAATCCAGCACCCACGCCTACGATGTTCTATTAAGCAATACACACAATGACATCTGTTACTTAGAATCTCAATTAATTTTCCTCACACCCTTTTATCTGAAGTGGCACCACAATATTAAAAAAGAAGAAACGTATTTACCATAATGTTCCAGCTGAGTTGTTGCTTTTCATTTGTCTTCAACCTGTGGGACTCCGATCCAGCACGTATCTGACTTGGCCATATACTCCAGCAACGGAGCTGAAATCCAAACTCCTCCCCTACCCATAATGTCTTGCTCTCCCTCCTCCCCTCAGATCAAGTTTGTTGCAGAACAGCACCAACCTCTCACAGCATAAAAGCATTTCATCCCTGACCAAAAAAGGCACTGGCACACAGACTCAGCTCTAGTCAAGAAGAAGCCTACGGCTGCTCTGTTCAGTCCAGTACACAGTCAAAAAGGGCAGGGGGGAAGGAGGGAGAGACGGTTGAAGACAAGTGAAAAGCAACAACTTATGAAACATTATGGTAAGTACATATCTTCTTTATCTGAAGTTATTCTTTTCATTGGTTCTTCAACCTGTGGGACAGAGTCCCTAGCTACAATAACAATGGGAGGCCCTCATGGAATGATGTTCCAGAGCACAGCTGAGCCAAAGGATGCCCTGCTCCTGGAGAGAATATCCACTTTGTAATAGGAGATAAAAGTAGGTAAAGAGGACCAGGTAGCAGCTGAACAGATATCATCAAAAGGAACCCTGGACCAAAAGGCCACAGAAGTCGATACTGATCTGGTAGAATGCACCCGGACTGGACTTGGTAGAGACACACCTTTGCAAAGATAGGCCGTGGAAATACAACTAGCAATCCAATGAGCAATAGTAACCTTAGAGATAGGCTTTCCCAGACATGGCTTACAGAAAGACACAAAAAGCTGATCTGACTGCTGCAAACATTTGGTTCTATGCAAACAGAAACACAGCTGCCTGTGAATGTCAAGTAAATTTAATTTGTATTCCCCTTTGTTCTGGTAAATCGGGAAGAAAACTGGTAAATTAATCACCTGGTTAATGTTTGCTTCAGAAGCCACCTTTGGTAAGAAAGATGGGTTAGTCCGAAGAGTCACTCTCCCTTTATGGATAAGAAGATCAGGGGGCTTGATAGATAATGCCTGTAGTTCAGAAACCCTCTTGGCCATGGTAATATCCACCAAGAAGGCTGTTTTCCAAGATAACAAATGTAAATCAACAGTGGCAGCTGGTTCAAAAGGTGGATAAACCAAGGCCTGCAAAAGCAGAGTTAGATCCTAAGGAGGCCGAAGAAGAAAAGTACCCTTCAAAAAGGCCTTGCAAAGCTTAGACGAAGCCAAGGAGGCCAAATTCTCACCCAAATGGAAATTACAAATTGCAGCCAAATGAACTTTAATTGTAGAAAAACTACTGCCATTGTGAAAAATATGAGCTAGAAAGTCCAAAATGGCAAGTACTGGAGCTGTAAACGGATCCAAATTATGCTGAGAAGCCCAGACAGAAAAACGTTTCCACTTGCTGGACTAGATCTTCCTGGTGGAAGCCTTATGAGCTACAACCAAGATCTTTTTGACAGGTGAAGACAGTCCGGGAGTCCTGGCCATCAAATAAATTGGAGCAGCCAAGCGGTGAGCTTCAGGCTTACTTAAATCTGGGTGAGGGATCCCTGATGGGTGCGTGAGGAGATCCAAAACCGGATCCAGAGTCCAGGAAGGACACACTAGATGAGACCGCAGAGTGGGGAACCAAGCCTGATGAGGCCAGAATGGGGCAAGGAGGATGACTTTGCTCAACCATTGTGCTTTCTGAATAAACTTGGGGATCAGAGGAACAGGAGTATAAGCATAAAGTAGACTGGAGGGCTAAGCATGTACTAGTGCCTCTCTGGGTGACTCACCCGGAGGAGGGATCAGAGTGAAATGCTCGCTGCACTTTGCGTCGGAAGGAGAGGCTAAGAGATCGCAGTAAGGATGGCCCCATTTTTGGAAGATCATGTCCACTACCGAAGGATTCACAGACCACTCATAAGGCATCAGAATAGTTCTGCTGTGCCTGTCCTCTAGAATGCTGGACTTCCCCGGAATGTGTGTTGCCACCAGAAACCGGTCAGAAGAGATCGCCCACTCCCACAATCTTATGGCCTCTTGGCAAAGGGGATAAAATCTGGTCCCCCCTGTTTGTTGATGAACCAGACTACTGACCTGTTGTCCATTTGGATGGCAATAGTCCCGGTAGGAAGAAAGGCATGGAGGGCTTGCAACGCCAAAAGCACCACCCTCATCTCCAGGACATTGATATCCAGACTGGTCTCCAGGGAGGAACACGTACCTTGGACCGTCCGTCCTATGCAATGCCACCCTCCCACCTGAGCAGGGAGGCACCCGTGGTCACCATGTCAAGGGGGAAGGAAGAAGAAGAGGATCTGGGGACTGAAGCCACTACCGAAGACAGTCCTGCCAAACACGGAACAGAAGTTTGAGAAGAGACTACTGTACTCCTAAAGTCCATGGAAGAATTCTCATGTGAAGGCATGCGGTTGGTAGAAGAGTGAACGTGACCGCCATGGACCCCAACACCCGAAGAACCATGCTTGTGGGGGAAGATGGGTCTGAAGAACAGACTTCACATGTTATTGAAGTGACAATAACTTGTCTGGAGGCAGAAACACCCTGCCCTGTATCGTATCCAACTGGGCACTATAAAGTCCAGCATTTGAACAGGTACCAGGTCTGACTTTGCTTGATTGATCGTGATGCCCAGGGAGGGGGCTAGAAGGAGAAAGCAATCCCTGGCCTGAATTAGTCGATGCATGGAGGGAGAGGAAAGGAGCCAATCGTCCAGGTAGGGGAAGACCTGAAACCCCTGCAGCTGCAGGTGAGCCGCCACTACCACCATCACTTTGGTAAACACCCAGATGGCAGTGGTGAGTCCAAAGGGGAGCACTCTGAACTGAAAATGATTGGCTCCCAGAAGGAAGTGGAAGAACCGTCTGGAGCATCTGTTCATGTTCACATGATAGTATGCATTCTGAAGGTCCACCGAGCACATCCAGTCATTCATCTGCAGAAAGGGCAGAATGGACTGTAGGGTAACCATCAGAAACTTTGTCTTGGCAACGGATAGGTTCAGAGTACACAGATCCAGAACAGGTCTTAAATTCCCCGTTTTCTCTAACACCAAAAAGAACTTGGAATAAATGCCTGATCCAGACTGGTCTGGGGGGATGGGATAGATGACTCATTTCAATTTCTATGGCTGTCGCCTCCCATTGACCAGGTGGAATGTCTGGGGGATGTCTCATTGGAGAGTGAGGATGAAGAAATGGGATGGAGTAACCTCTGGATATGATTTGCAACACTCAACGATGGTTTGTGATGGACTCCCATGCTGTTGGATGCAGAGAGAGACTTCTCCCAGGTTTACCTCCAGAGAAGAGCAGTCAGGCAATCCCTCAGGATTGCTGAAAGGGTATGTCTGAGAATGAATCTTGAGACCCCTGGTTCCTCGGACCCTCTCTACCATGTGGGTGGCATTTGTCATTTCCCCCTCTGCCCGTGGGGAAGACTGACCCTGACTGTCCTGGGAAAAACCCTGAGACTTCAGAATCCTGAGACTTCAGAAACCACATCTTCTTGACCCATGCTGATTCCTCGAAAAGGGTCATTGTGAAGTAGAGAAGTGGATCTCGACGGCAGACAAGGTCTTCCCGTCTTTCTCGCTCTGGGTAAGAGTGTCACAAACAGTTTTACCAAACAAAGTTGAACAGTCAAAGGGGGCGTTTGTGATTGATGCCTTGAAAGGTATCAAAAAAGCACAAAACTGGAGCCAGGCAACGCCCATCCCGGCAGCCCTAGAAGCACCCTCAGTCATGTGAGAAAGCAGCTTCATGGATGTGTTCGAAATCGCAGTTAGGGCGGCCATACGGGATGAGAAAACCTTTTTCTCCTCTGCTAAATGGACCCTGGGGCAGACTTAGAGACATCCTTAACCAAGTCCCTCTGCAGTCTGGTGACATGGGCCAAATTGTTCAGCACACACAGAGCAAAGGTGGCTGAAGCATACACCTGCTTCCCAAAGTAGTCCATCGTCCTAGATTCACTGTCTGGAGCATGGACCGAGGAGCTCTCCTGGGCCAGCTCCTTCTTGGTGGCCACTGCAACCACCATGGCATTGAGTGGGGAACCCTTTGACCAATGGGGCTTGTCCAAAGGAACACTGAAAACCTTGTCTGGGTGCTTAGGAATGGGCTCAACCATGTCCAGTTCCTTCCATGCTCTACTAGAGATCAAATCCACCAAGAGATCCGCAAGGAGGGACACCCAAGATGTAGACAGTCCTGTGCCAAACGTTTTCAGGAATACAGACTTGTCGGGGTTTGGCTTGAGGGTAGACCACCCAACTCTCGGGCGCAGCAGTTCCATGATGTCCCCAAAGGAGACGTCATCAAGGGATGATTGAGGGGAACCATCCCCTTCATCCAAGTCTGTATCATCCATGACGGATTCCAGTAGGGAATCTAAGTGCCTCCTCTTGTATGTATGCTTCTGAGGTACCTTCTCAGGTGGAAACTCCGGGGAGGACTCCGAACCTTCGGAAAATTCCTGAAGAGGAACCTCCAAGGTCGATCTGACAGCAGGCTGTCCCTGAGCGGACAGGATAGAAGACTCCGGCCCAGAAACAGAAGGAGCCAGGGTGGAATCCGAGGATGAAAGTGTCAAGGCTCTTGAAGGAGCTGATAGGATTCTCTCTGCCCCTTGAATACCAAAGGTGAGCAGACCCTAGATGGCAGCACAGCCAGAGCTGAAACCATCTGCGTCAGAGCCTGACAGACTGCTTCATCTGGCGCTGAGGGGGAAGTCGTAGCAGAGCTTCCCAGTGCTGAAACCTCAAGGGGAAGGGACATCTATGAAAGTCTTGCAGCTGACACCAGACCCTCTGAGCAGATGCCAAAGCTACAGCTCTGAGAGTCAGTCTGCTCCGACAACATTGGAGCCGAAACGGTCAAGGTAACTGTTGGTGTCAAGATACAAAGGACCATTGGCACCAACACCTCAACACTAGGAAACCTTGGACCCAAGGACTTCAAAGCCGAAGGTCAGATCAGAGAAGGATATCGGGAGGAAACCAGACTGCATGCTCATGGCTCCAGAGGGGGATGGAACAGGTAAGACTCCCAGCTGAATCTGGGACCAAAGAAATTTCAACATCATCCTGTCCACCTCAGCTTCAGCCAGGCTCTGAGTGAACCGGAAAGAGGAAGATACTGACTCCAGCCAGGAATGGTGCCGAGGGGAGGCAGAGGCAGGAGACCTAGCTTGGGAACTCTCTGAGTCCAGGGAGAAACAAAGAGACCAGAGCCGAGGAGTACCCTAGGCCAGTTCAGGTCTAGACTTGGCAGGCGTTACAACAGAGAAAGACCAATCAGGAGATCTCTTCCTCGGCCGATCCCACTCTTTGTGCCTGACGCACTCTCCTTCCCTGGGCTTCTTGGCAGGAGCTCGAGTCCCAGAGGAAGGGGAGTGGAAGTAGAGGCCTCAGCGAAGGGAGCTAGTAACCCCTTCAAGATAAGCTTATTCCTACTGTCGATAAGTGTGTGGGGGTTGAAGCCTGCACAAATAGAGCAGGAGGAATCAAGATGGGGAACACCCAATCACACCACACACATAGTGTGGACATCAGATGGAGGAATCTTGTGCCCACACTACGTACACTTCTTGAACCCCTGCTTAGGAGTCTTGGCCATGGGAAGAAGAAGTAGCAACACACACACACACACACATGAAGAGAGAAAGGACAGAAGATAGCAAGAATTTTTTTTTGTTTCACTGAAAACGGACCAATGTTGGGATAGAAAGGGAGAAAGAAAATGGGTAGATAGACAGAGAGAAGAAGAAAAATACCAGAAAACAAGAAGTGACTCTAAAAACTGGAGAAGCTTAGACCAGTGGTGACCTATGCTGTTCGAAACGAGTGCTAAATGAGATCTGAGGGGAGGAGGGACAGCGGAGCATTATGGGCAGGGGAGGTGCCTGGACTTCAGCTCAGATGCTGGAGTAAATGGCGGAGTCGGATCTGTGTCAGATTTGAGTCCCACAGGTTGAAGAACAAATGAAAATAACTTCACATCTTATGTATAACTTAGCCATTTTAAGCCAGCCATTTGATATAATGCAACCAGTATTTCAAATTATCAGATTAGAAAATGTATCAAGTCCATACCAAAACTCACCCCAACAATCGCAACAAAATTAAAGTATTATGTAATTCTTGTTGGTGCCTGTTATGAGCTCTTTTCCCAGCTTGGCCTGCCTCTCACTAGTTTACTCCTACAAGAACTGCTACATCTGTAGTAACCATATACATACAGTAGAAATTACAACATATGAAGTGTTGTGACAAGGATCTCAAAATCCTGATTTCTCCACATGGTTGATTATAAACCTTCTCAAAACCAGACTTGTGTTTTAGGGCCTTCTATCTCTAGTTAAGGCTCCAAGTCTCCACAGTTTACTACCCTCTTTGATATGGGAAATTCTTACCCACATAATGTAACCTTGGTCTGTAGCACTTAGAATATACCTTGTCTGTCCCCAGATCACAAGTATATTTATGTTCAATATTCTTTTTATTTAGTATGAAGCAATTGCTAGGACAGAATTCAGGAGTCTGTGTTACAGTCATTTTAATTATTACCTTCTCCATTGGCCTAGACTAACATTCAATTATTTAAATATATAAAAAATTAAGGTCTGGGCAGCACTAACAGAAAATGTATCCTGACATGAGCCTTCATTTTCACCACCTTCCACTTCACATCAGATTTAACCTGCTAGTGCTTACCTCATTTGAATGCTATGTTGCAGAACTGCTGAGGCAACTAACACAATGACTGCAGTAACTATGTGGCACATGGAATAGTTCAACAGCATTTTGCTAACTTGCCCTTCATTCTCAAAATGAGATATAAAATGAGAATGCCAACAAGGAATTAATTTCCCTTACTGACAGGCAAGCTAAGTCATTCAATGGCATGTTGACATATGACACACACAAAAACAAAATGTAAACTAACAGGTAACATTTTCAGTGAAGTGCCTGGAATGATTTACTACAATATGTGATATTGTTCAACAGTTGGTGGCATTGATTATGTCAGAAGCTGCATTGACATAATTTCTGCATTATCTTAACCAGTTCATAAAATCTGCTACTGAAATGGTGAGCAGAAAGCCAGCAACTACTGCCAGGATACACTTTTTAAATATGCAGATGTTTGTTAGGCAAAACTAGTAAGTACAATAACAAGATAGCTGCTTATGCTGTGAAATGTTTTTCTTATACAACTGGAGCAGATGATAATATTGAACTATATACATTATGCAGCACAGTTAATCTACCTACTACATAAACAGCAGGTCTTTTTCCATTTAGCCATCAATCAGATAAATTTTGCTGCATACGACAAAAGCCACTTTCATGCTGTAGCCAGAAATAAACTGTGATATTTGTTTAGAAACCAGACAATCTGACTGACCCATAAGGACCACTTATGAACCATACCCTGGGCCAAACACAGACAACTTAAATATATATCGGCAAAATGCATAGACACAATATTGCATAGTAGGCGTATGTGTGTCTATTCCAAGTAAATTGAATACGACTACCATTCTCTAACAAGAAACTATACAAGCTAACTTCCATAACAACATGGATGTACTACACCTAGTCAGTTCTGTCTGTATTATTCCAGACTAAATAAAATGCTCTCTCTAGTCTAGGACAAAACATGGAAAATACCCTATATGCTGATCTGAAACTGTATTTTACCATATTCAGAAGATATTCCAAGTTCCCAAATACACAGCTATACTGTAAGTATGGGAAGATTTAAGCAACTACCCTAGTGTAAACATTCAAATGAATTCTTAGTAAGTGTGTAGTACAACCAATAACTTAAACATATGGCCTTTTGCTGAACATAAGTGAAACATTAAACAACCACATCATATGCCAATGAACTGAAACATTATTTTTGAACACTATTCACAAGATAATCCCAAATAGATTATGAAACAACTACCTGGCTTACATAAGTACAGTTTTTTTTTAGAATGTTCTTCCACTACTGAAAGAAAATACCTTCCAGAAGATTACTTTTTAAACCTGATGTGTTCCACCCTCCCACAAACCACAATACTACAATGTATAGAAATAATGTAGCCTAAAATGAAATTAATTTTCTATTTTCATTTGTAACTCTCTGTGATCCATAAAGATCTTAATGTGGTATGGGGTTTGTGCACACTCAGTCCTTAGGGTTGTGTTGGCTACAGATTTATGCTTTTGGTAGGATCACTCTTGGCAAACTGGTCCAAGAGGAAGGACTGGAAAAAAGCAATCCACAAAATGACTCCAAGTGATGGCTCTTTCAAAGGGCAAGGGAACCTTGCCTGGAACAGGGATATCATAATCTACCCTTGGAACCAGGCCTGGAGTGGTGTTTGACAATGAACACTTGGTATGGCCAGTTGACACAAGTACTCTTGCCTGGCTCAAGCCAAAAATGTAGGAAACTAAACTAAGAATTCATCATCTTCAAGGTAAAGGGTGAGGCTGTTTGTTATGCCATTCACGTGGTGGTCATGAGTGGGATGGATTACATGAAATGTCACATCACTTTTGGGGAAGGAACCAGAGCTTGTGCAGGTCGTCAAATGTACAAACTACATATAGCTGGTCCTACCTTTCCCATACTGCTGGTTCTGGGACTAGTTTTTTCATTCAGGGTAGTTTGTCTCCTGCTCTGGATTTGTCCCTTGTGAAAGCCACCAAGTTACGTGGGGATACTCTCAAGCTTCCAGATGGGTATCAAACAGCTGAAGATTTTAACAGTAGATGACAGGAACACCTCAGTGTGACTGCAAATCATTGCTTTTTGTTTTCTGTTTGCTCGTATGCACTAGGCAACTATCCGGACCATTGGGACTTCCTGAAGATCAGGGGAATGCTACTTGATAGGGTACCACGAAATGGGTCTCTAAATCCCATCAGAAGATTTCAATCCTAAATTGGGGAAATATGGAAATATCAGGAGAGTTGCGGCTACAGGGGATGGCTTATCTGTGTCCGACCTGAATGAGAAAAAATTGTTAGCGGACATCTTTACTAACCAAGGATTGTCAGTGATGTGTAATTGTTCCCGACACCAGAAAACACTGAGTCTAAGGCTGATGGATGACTTTACAATTATGTCATCAGACATGAAGGCATACATTCTGGATACTTAAATCGAGAAATGCGTTGAGCTAACTGATTACCAGCAGACAGCGAATTGAGTTCATGACTGTGGCTAGACAGACTCACAAAATCCACATGTGTAAGGTGGGCGTCTTAAGAATAACTGGCAAACACTTCTGTGCTAGATGATTTCAACTACTAGCTTTGGAATACCTTCTTCCACATTCCAGGAGACATGGGGAATGACGAGTATGAATGGACCTTGTGGCAGGAACACTCAGAAGAGCTGTTTATCTAAGAAGCTGAGTTAGTAGTAGTAAGAATGTGTAGCCGAAGGGTGATCAGTGTTTGTCATGGTGGTAGCCCAGGCACATGTTGGTGAGCACAAGCAGTGAAGGAAGTCATTGAGTTAAATAAAGAGTACTTCTGATTTGGCTGATAGGTACAGGCAGGGGCCAGGAAAGCAGAAGCTACATCAGTCACCACTGAAATTAAGGGCCATGTGTCAGTGCAATTTGGCAAAGACATGAACAGTGACTTTTAGGTGGCCTCAAACAGGTCCTGGCAAACTATCCGGTGACTTGTATGGGGCAGTACACTGCCCAGGCTTTCCACATTTGTTGTAGAGAAACACTTAACCTTCAGCAGAGACATCGATGGAAGGCAGCAGGAACATTCAGAAGAGCTGTTTATCTTAGTAGACCTGTTTTTTTTTTTTGATGAGGAAGACCCAGACACTACTGGTGGGTATGGATCCATATCTTCAGATGAAGTCACAACTGAAACTGAGCAATTCAGAGGTGGAAGAGCCAGGTTAGTGGAAACATTCAGACATATTTTCAAAGTTTTGTGGAAGAGTGGAAAATAAGGACAGTGCCCTTGTCACTCCAGTTTTCAGAAATGGGAAATCATAGGACATTACTAGGCTATTGGCCCTGAGGCCCTTATAAGCCTAGCCAAGAGTTTAGCCCATGTAGCACGTATTCCAGTTATACAGAGTAATGCTCCTCTGCTTCTATGAAAAGTTTATGCCTTGGTACTGGAAAGAAGGCTCCATCCCACAGTTCTGTTTTTCTATTAGGAGGAGTAATGCAGATTCCATCTTGGACATGGAAATTTAGATCAACGTCTTGTCCCTGCATGGATACTGGAGGGATTGTTGGATTCTTACACCATGGCCAACATATGTTTTACAGTCCTAGAAAAATACATATGATTATATACACTAGAATCCCCTGTGGGAGGTGCTACAAAGTACAGTTTTGTACCTACCATAAATGTAGATGTTCGAGTGCTAATACAGCTGCAGTAATCACAGATGGGTTCTCTGCCGTCAGGCAGTCCCTCGGTCGGCCGAATTCCAAAGTCTTGGTCCAGCGTCGGTTGTCGTCGCTTTCTCTTCTGACGTCAGTGAGGCCAGAGTATATAAGACACAGCCGACGCCATGTTCTTCAGTCTTTCTTGCCCCAGATGTCAGGTGCCTCCAGAAGGAAGGCAATACCTAAATAATGCTTATATACATATACAAGCAATGCAATATAATCCAAAATCAGTGGTAGCAAGCAAATAAAACATAGCAGGATAACCCAGTCAGGTAGTATGAAGAGGTTGTTAGCCCCATGCCTTTACCAAGTGGGGAAGGAGGGAGGGAAACCTGTACTGCAGCTGTATTAGCACTCGAACATCTACATTTATGGTAGGTACAAAACTGTACTATGTTCATCGTGCATACAGCTGCAGTAATCACAGATGGGTAGAGTCCCAAAGCTATGCACAGGGTGGTAGGTACTAGGAGGAACTGAGTTGAGCCAGAATGCCCTGCAAAACAGCAGTGGCAAAGCCTGCTCTTGTTCTGGAATATAAAGGCAGGTGGTAGTGTTTTGTGAAGGTATGTACAGAACTCCAAGTGGCTGCCTCCAAAATATCTTTGGTAGGAACTCCTCTGAGGAAGGCTGTAGAGGTAGCTGTGGCCCTGGTGGAGTGTGATCTGATACCTGTAGGAACAGATTTCCCATGATAGGAGTAACAAAACCGTATGCAGTGGCCTATCCACTTTGAAATAGTCTGTTTTGTAACTGGCTTCCCTTGAGCCCCTACAGCATAGGACACAAAGAGTTGTTCTGATTTCCTGAAGGACTTTGTTCTGTCCAAATAATAACGAAGCTGCCTATGGATGTCTAAGGAGTGCAGCAGCCTTTCCCCTTTGTTTTGAGGATTGGGGTAAAAGGTAGGTAGGTGTATGGCTTGATTTAAAGCTACCCTGGATACCACTTTAGGCATAAATGATGGGTTGGTACAAAGGGAAACCCTGTCCTGATGGAAAATGAGAAAGGGCTGTACCGCCATGAGGGCCTGTAGTTCAGAAACCCTACGAGCTGAAGTGATGGCCAGAAGGAAGGCTGTCTTCCAGGACAAATATTGCAAATCTGTTGAGGCAGCTGGTTCAAAAGGAGGCAAAGTTAATTTTTCTAGTATGTAATTAAGATCCCAGGCTGGTATTGGTTGTTTACTTGGTGGTCTTATATTCTTAGCCCCTCTGAGGAACTGTCGTAAGAGTGGGTGAGAAAATAAAGGAGGATCCGTGTTGAATTCTGCAGAAATGGCTGAGGCATGGATTTTTATGGAAGAAAAAGAAAGTCCACTGTTCAATAGCTCCGCTAGGTACTGTAATACCTGAGGCAAGTTCAGTTTTCTATGGTCCTGGCCCCTTTTCTCATTCCAAGAGCAAAACCGCTTCCATTTTGTGGAGTAAGCTTTTCTAGTAGCTGGCCTTCTGGCCTCCAAAATGACATCCTGCACCTCCTTGGAGAGTAGGGTCTGTAGTGGTGTTAAGGAATTTTCCATGCAGCGAGATTGAGTGTTTTCAGCTGACTGTGAAGAGTTTTGTAGCTGTGCTGAGTCAGCAGAAGAGGCATTAGAGGCAGGGACCAGGGAGGAGTATGTGTTAGGCTCCTCAGGAGTGGGTACCAGTGTTGCCTTGGCCAATCTGGAGCAATCAGTATCATCTTCGGTTTGTCTGTTCTTGCTTTCAAAAGCACCTTGGGCAGAAGAGGCAGAGGTGGGAATGCGTAAACTGTCCATGCTGTCCAACTGAATGAAAGGGTGTCCACTCTCCAGGCCTTTGGGTGAAGGTTCTTTGAACAAAACTTTTCCAATTGATGATTCCTGTGGGAGGCAAAAATCTATGTCTGGCCTCCCCCATGCTTGGATTATTTCTGCAAACACCTGAGGATGTAACTTCCATTCGTGTGGATCTGTCATTTTTCTGCTTAGATTGTCTGCCAGTGTGTTTTCCAATCCTGGCAAGTACTGTGCTTGAAGTTCGATTTGTCTTTCCAGAGCCAAGTTCCAAAGAGTCATGACTAGTCTGCACAAGGGGTATGAATGTGTTCCTCCTTGTTTGTTTATGTACCACATTACCGTGGTGTTGTCTGTTCTTATCAGTAATTGTCCTGGATGCAGGAAGTCCTTGAAAGCTGTAATTGCATTTATTACTGCTAGCATTTCTTTTTGATTGATGTGAAGGTGCTTTTCTTTTTGGGACCATTTGCCCTGAATGCACCTGTCCCGTCATGTGCGCCCCCCAGGTGTAGTCTGAGGCGTCTGTGGTTATGACTTGCTTTGCTTGAGGCTTGCAGAATGGGAGGCCTGTGTTTGCTTGACATGCTTGGGCCCACCATAGAAATTCCTTTTGCAAACATGGAATTATTGGTATTATTGTTTCCAAACTGTGACTGTGTTGAGACAATAGGTTTTTTAGGTACCATTGAAGTTTCCTCATATGCAGCTTTGCAAATGGGGTTAAAAGAATGCAAGATGCCATGAATCCCAGAGCCTGCAGGATTTTCCTTGCAGTAAGCCTGGTACTTTTTGCTAGTATTTTGAAGTACTGAGATAGTTGCCCCTGTTTTTCTGGTGTAAGGTAGGCCATCTGGGTGTTTGTGTCCAAGTTGGCACCCAGGAAAGTTATTTTCTGAGATGGTGTTAGCCTTGATTTCTCTTTGTTGATTGTATATCCCAGAGAAAGCAGTAACCGTGTCACATATGCCAGATGTTCCAGAAGTATGTTCTTGCTGTCCGCTTGGATCAGGCAGTCGTCCAGATAAGGGTAAATTTGTATCCCTTGAAGTCTGCAGTAGGCAATCACTGATGCCAGGCACTTTGTGAATACTCTGGGCAGTAGATAAGCCAAAGGGCAATGCAGAGAATTGATAGTGGATTGAACCTGCAAGAAATCTGAGGTATCTTCTGCAGCTTTGTCTGATTGGGACATGCAGGTATGCCTCCTTGAGGTCCAATGTTACCGGCCAAAACTCCTTGCCCAGCATGGGAAGAAGCTGCTGTAATGTGAGCATCTTGAATTTTGGTACGAGTAGAAATGTGTTTAGGATGGATAAGTCCAAAATGGGTCTCCAGTCGGTTCCTTTCCTTGGTACCAGAAAAAGTCTTGAATAAAAGCCTTGACCTTGTTGGTGAGTAGGTACCTCTTGAATAGCTCTCATGCTTATGAGCTTTGAAATTTGCAGTTGTGCCTCTGCCCTTTGATTTTGTGGCAGGTTTGGCATGCCTCTCATTTTTGGAAGAGTGTGAAATTGAAATTTGTAGCCTCTGTTTATAATGTCCAGGATCCATTTGTCTGTTGTGACAATATGCCAATTGCTTGCAAATAATGCTAGTTTCCCTCCCAAAGGTGCTGCCAGCTGAGACATGCTTGGCATGGAAATGAGGGAGTCATTGGGCTTGCTTCCTGTATTGTTGTGCACTGTCTTCGCCACCTCTTGGTGCTGGAGTTTGCCATTGTCGGCCTCTATATGATCCTTGTGATTGCCCTCTGCCCCTTGTGCGTCTGTATCTACCTCTTTGGGGCTTGTCAGTGGCTGGAAAGGACCAGTTTTTTGAAGGCCAATTTCTGCTAAAACATGGTGGTTGGACCTGTAAGAAAGCTTTGACAGTTTGCATAGATTTGGCTTTTTCTTCCATTTTCCGTAGTATCTCCTCAGCATTAGTACCAAACAGCACATCCTTTTGCAAAGGAGCATCTAGAAGTTTAGCTTTCACATGATCAGGTAAATTTTGTTCCCTAAGCCAGGCATGTCTGCGAATGACTGATCCTGTTGCTGCCGCTCTACTTGAGGCCTCTAGGGCATCATAACCACATTGTAAGGTGTGTTTACCCACTTGTTCTGCACTATGCATCATATCCTGTAACTCCTTTAAATCTGGTTGTTCAGGTTGAGACATTTTGTTCCTTAATTGTGATAACAGGAACTGTTGATATTTAAGCATATGAAACTGACAATTTAAGGCCCTCATGGCTAGGGTGGCTGAGGTATATACCTTTTTACCCCACCTTTCTAAAGATCTTGATTCCCTTTCTGCAGGAAGTGTATTTTTGGCAGTGGAGGCCTTCAATCCCTTGGGGCCTTGTGAAATGGTTTCAGGGTCAGCATTATGGCTTTTGAAGAGAAATTGGTGAGAGCTGGGTACTCTGTAATACCTATCAGGTTTGACTGGTGCAGGAGGCAGAGAATCCGGGTTAAGACAAGCCTCCGAATAGACATCATCCAGTATGTCCAAAACAGGGGGTATAGCCAGAGGTCTGTGTTGAGGTAACAAAAGAAATTCCCTGTCTTTTCTTGGAATCTGAAAAGTCTTGGCCTTCCCAATGGAAGTGTTCCCTCAATGTGTGTAAGGTTTCCCCAAAGGAAAAATCCTCAGGAGGGGATACAGACGGAATGGACTGTTCTGCATCCGAATCCTCAAAAGGAGAGTAAGAGTGTTCCTCTGCATCAGAATGTTCTGATAAAATGGATCCCTGATCAGAAGAGGGAGAATCTTCCTCCACTCTGGGTCTCTTGTCTGGAGGGGGTTGAGAACCTCTGATAAGAGTAATTAAATCCTCAGCCATTTTAAGCATCTGTTTTTTAGGCATGGGACCTGGAGATGGGCCCTGTGCAACAGGCCTCGTGGGATGCCTGGCTGTTTTGGATTTAGTAAAGGCCTTAATTGAAAAAGAAGATGAGGGCCTAAATACACCATGGGTGGAGGTGGACCTGTCCACATTAGTAGGCTCAACATTAGCAGAGGCTTCGGTTGTAATCTGGGAAAGGGCCGAGGACCCAGCGGTCTCAGGTACAGAGGACACCGCCAAAGGAGTGTCGTCGGTAGTCAGGGACTGCAAAGGCGTCTCACTGAGAACCGGACCACGTGTAGCCTGTTTTGGCGTGGTGTCGGCGGGGACCGCGGGCCTCGCGTGTCGGTCCTTTTCCTTGCGTTTTTTGGACAAAACGGTAGTCGGAGTCTCCAACGACATTTTATAATCAAAAGCTTTACCAAAGTAGTGTTGGGCGAACTCCGCCCGACACTTAATAGTGCGTTTATTGAAGGTAGCGCAAAAGCGACAGCCCGAGACGTCGTGGTCTGGGCCCAAACAAGGTATGCAGAGGGAATGGAAATCCTTATGCGGTATTTGCTTCCCACAAGAAATACAATTATTAACTTTTTCTGACATCGGTCTGAGGCAAGAAAGGTTTCCCCAACGGGGTACTTAGCTTTAATGAAGACTTCGGTTTCCAAAATATTCGTAATTCAGGAGCTGGCCGACCGGCACTTGCGAACTGCTTCTGCTTCGGGCACCGCGCGGCAAAAAAGACTGAAGAACATGGCGTCGGCTGTGTCTTATATACTCTGGCCTCACTGACGTCAGAAGAGAAAGCGACGACAACCGACGCCGGACCAAGACTTTGGAATTCGGCCGACCGAGGGACCGCCTGACGGCAGAGAACCCATCTGTGATTACTGCAGCTGTATGCACGATGAACATCAAGTATGATATCCCAGGGGACTGTTTAATCCACTCAGTTCCTGTATTTATGAAGAGTAAATTAAATCTGTATTTTTAACATTAAGTAGAATGCATTCATTGTACGCCCATGCCTCAGCCAACTGCATCTCTTATCTCTCTCTCTTTCTGTTCATGATCTTCCCAAACAACATATTAAGGCACAGCTAATGTCAATCTGTGAAGAATATCCAGTCCAAGGACATAAGGGCTACATTTTTGTTGTTTGCAGACAATGTTATCCTCTTGGCCTCAAGCGACTGTGATCTCTGGCATGTAATGGAGATATTCACCCCATCCTCTCCTACATCACAAACTGTGGCAATGGTAGAATGGATGAGACCAAACACAAATGTCAGAAATGAGGCTTACTCACAGGATTACTGGGTCCACCTTCCAGAATGAGTGATGAAATCAGCAATTGTAGAGAGGGGGTTCTCTGAGAACAGCCATGAATCCTTAGTGTTGAGAGAAGCATGTTAAGGCGCTTTAGACACCTAGTTAGGATGGCCCTTTGGTACCTTCCTTAGGAGGTGTGACAGACACAGCCTACTGCAAGGAGGCCATAGAGAAGTCTCAGGACTTGCTGAAGAGACTGTATTGCCCAACTCTCCTATAAAAACCTGGGGATCCTGCAGGGTGAGCAGAGAAATATTATCTGAATAGGCAAATCTTCTATCTTGCTCTGCTTGCCATCACCATGACCCTCACTGTTTGAAAGGGGTGTATGAATTTCTAGTGCATACGTAGTTAAAGTATGAGTAGTAGTTTTGTCAAATTATGCCTCAGCACACGCTTTGTAAGCAAGTTTTAATATACGCTCATGAAGTTGCGAGTGAAATGAGTGCTGTAAAATATTTACATTTTTGAACATCTCATTTCTATTTTCTCAACATAAAATGTAGGCCCCATTAATATGTTCCTACATAAATGATTTTCTCCATTATTTAAAATACTGTTTTCTTATGACTGTTTTTCAGGACTGAGTGGATCTTCATGTAAAGGACTAAGAGAGGGTTCCTTGAATGGTTTGCTCCTAACATATGTCCCATGGCCAGTCATAATTATAAACTATATGAGTCTGGTCAGTACAACACCAACCACATCCTGCAACAAACTGCAGATCTGGGATTGCACAGTGCAAGGGGAAGTCAGGCTTATACTCTCTATGCCTAAACTAAGTACTTCTAGAGCAATTCAAGAACATAATGAGTGGCTCTGCATAGTGGCCAAATGAACTATACTGCATTGTGACATACAGATGATACTGCTCATAACACTGCAGTTCTAGCAAAATGCACCACTTTGTTATGAATCTATGAACACCATTCAGTCACAGTACTACCACTTAATGCGTAAAAGAAAAAGACTGATGCTGCTGACTAAAGTTTCTAATATACTTCAGTAACACAATGTCAGATACTGTTATAACACAGAAAGAAAAGTACAGCTGTGTACACTCACCATAAATGTAGATGTTCGAGTGTGTTCACTGCTGTAGTCCTAACAACTGGTTATCCATGCTGTGGTAGCCCTCAGTCGGTCCGAATACCAGAGTCAAGGTTTTGTGTGTTGGCTGCTGTCGCTTGCTGGCTGATGTCTGGTCATCCAGGCTATAAAGGAGAGCAGGCGATGCCATTATCTCAGTTTTTCTTGCCTTAACCAACCAAAGAAGTTGAACGTAATAATTATTAGTAGGCCTGGGGTCAGAGACCCCCACAGAAATATGTCTCTCTCTCTCTAAGGAAAGCAGATATCAGGGGGAAGGAGGGAGGGAAAGCAGTGAACACACTCGAACATCTACATTTATGGTGAGTGTACACAACTGTACTATGTTCTTCGTGTTGCACTGCTGCAGTCCTAACAACTGGGAAAATTCCCAAAGCTGAGGAGAAGGGTGGAAGGTTAACAGAAACTTAAGACTGGGTGAGCATGCCCTGCAGAATTGCAGAGGCAAACCCAGTCCTAGCTTTTGAGAATAGGTTCAGATGGTAATGCTTGGTGAAAGTGTGGACTGAAGTCCATGTGGCAGCTTCCAGGATGTCCTTGGTGGGGACCCCTCTAAAGAAATCTGTGGAAGTAGATGTTGCCCTGGTGGAATGGGTTCTGATGGTCCTAGGGGGTGATTTTCTATGCAAGGAATAGCAAAACTGTCCATGCAAGGAATAGCAAAACTGGATGCAGTGTGCTATCCATTTGGAAATGGTCTGTTTGGATATTGGCTTCCCCTGTGCCCCTGTTTTAAAGCTGACCAGGAGCTAGTCAGTTTTCCTGAAAGATTTTGTATGATCCAGATACAATCTTAGTTGTTTGTGCACATTCAATGACTGTAGTATCATTTCCCCCTTGTTCTGAGGGTTTGGGACAAAGGTGGGCAGGTGGATGGCCTGGTTGAGGGTAACATCCAAAACCACCTTTGGCATGAAGGAGGGCTTGGTTTTCAGGGAGACCCTGTCAGCATGGAAGATGATAAATGGCTCAATGGCCATTAAGGCTTGAAGCTCTGACACTCTCCTGGCTGAAGTAATAGCCAGGAGAAAGGCAGTCTTCCAAGAGAGGTACTTTAATTCTGAGAATGCTGCTGGCTCGAAGGGAGGCACAGTAAGTTTTTCTAAAACATAGTTTAGGTCCCAGGCTGGGGTGGGCTGTCTTCTGGGAGGCCTGATATTAGAAGCTCCTCTAAGGAATTGTTTGATTAGAGGGTGGGAGAACAGTGGCTGTTCCGTATCAAAGTGTGTCGAGATGGCAGAGTCATGGATCTTTATGGAGGAGAAGGAGAGACCATTATTAAGAAGCTCAGCAAGATAATCAAGTATAAGAGGAATGGAGGGCAGATGTATGTCTGCCCCTTAGACTGGCTCCAGAAGCAGAATCTTTTCCATTTTCCAGCATAAGATTTTTCTAGTGCTGGGCCTTCTGGCTTCTGTGATGATGTCAAGGACTTGCTTGCTTAGCATAGATTCCTTGTTTGTTCTGGCAGAATAAGCTGAGAGCTTGAGTGTCTGTAGGTCTGGGTGCAGCATTGTTCCCCCACGGGATAGCAGCTGAGGTATCAGAAGTAGCTGCCAGGGGGGCTGATGAGATAGGCTGTGCAGCAGTGGGTACCAATGCTGTCTGGGCCAGTCTGGGGCAATGAGTATTGCTTTTGGCCTTTCCTCCCTTACCTTGATTAGTACTTTTGTGATGAGAGGTAGTGGTGGGAATGCATACATAAAGAGGGCATTCCTAGGGAAGGTCAGGACATCGACCTTCCAGGCCATGCGATGGTACTCCCTGGTGCAGAATTTCTGTACCTGGTGATGTAAATGAGAGGCAAAGAGGTCCACCTGGGGGGGTCCCCATGTGTGAGTAATTTGCAGAAAAATGTCCCTGTGAATTTGCCATTCGTGTGGGTCCAGCAGGTTTCTGCTTAAGTGGTCGGTCAGGGTGTTGTTGATGCCTGGTAGGTATTGGACTATGAGATGTAGTCCCATGGATGAGGCTGTTAGCCACAGGTTCATGGCTAGTCTGCACAGGGGGTAAGATTGAGTCCCTCCCTGTTTGTTGATGTACCACGTGACTGTGGTGTTGTCTGTTTTTATGAGAGGAACCCCTGGTTTGAGGTAGGGTTTGAAGGATGCCTCAGCGTTTTGCACTGCTATCATTTTCCTTTGGTTGATGTGCAAAGGTAGTATTTGTGCGTCCCAGAGACCTTGGGCACATCTGCCTTCTAGGTGGGTGCCCCATGCTATGTCCGAAGGATCTGTTATGGTTTGGTGTGATGGGCGGAAGGAGAATGGAAGTCCCTTGTTCTGAGCACAGGCCTGGGCCCACAAGAGGAACTCGGACCTTATGCAAGAGATTACAGGCAGGAAGGTGTCCAGAGGTTGCGAGTGTTGACACCACAGTTTCTTTAAGTACCACTGTATCTTCCTCATGTGTAGCCTGGCCAGAGGTACCAGGAGGATGCATGAGGCCATGTACCCTAGAGCTTGTAGGAACTTCCTGGCAGAAAGTTGGGTTTGGGAGGCCAGAGTATTGAAGTATTTTGGTAGGAAACTTTGCTTTTCTGGGGACAGAAAGGCCAGTTGCTGTTCTGTGTCCAGTAGGGCCCCCAGAAAAATGATTTTTCTGGAAGGTGTCTGCTTTGATTTATTTTCGTTGATAGTGAATTCTAGAGAGATGAGTAGGGTTTTCACAAAGGAGAGGTGCTGCAGGAGCTGTTCCTTGCAGTCTGCCTGGATGAGGCAGTCGTCCAGTTAAGGGTAAATCTGTACATTGTTTTGCCTGCAAAAGGCAATGGCAGGAGCTAGACATTTGGTGAATACCCTGGGAGCAGTGGATAAGCCAAAGAGCAATGAGGTGAGCTGAAAGTGGTGTGTCCTGCTCTGAAGCCTAGGCATTTTCTGCATGATTCCCTTATTGGGATGTGCAGGTAAGCATCCTTTAAATCTAAAGTGGCCATCCAAGCTCTGTTTGGCAGGATTGGTAGAAGCTGTTGTAAGGTAAGCATTTTGAATTTTGAGATTACCAGGAAGGTATTGAGAAAGGACAAAAAGGATAGGTCCAGGATGGGGTGCCAAGTTCCTTCTTTCCTGGGAACAAGGAATGGTCTGGAATAAAACCCTTTTGCAACTTGTTCTGGAGGTACAGGTTCTACTGCCCCTAGGGATATTAGGTTTTGCACTTGTTTTAGTGCTTCTGCCCACTGGTTTGGAGGTATGTCTGGGTACCCTCTTGGAGGTGGTAGTACTTGGAAATTGAATTTGTACCCCTGTGAAATTATTTTTAGGACCCACTGATCTTTTGTTATAGAGTTCCAATTTTCTCTGCATAGAGGTAGCCTCCCTCCTAGCTTTTGGTGTGGAGAGGCAAGCAGAGATGGGTAAGGTAGTCATTGAGAGTTTTTTCCATACAGGGTTGTTTTTGAGCTCCCTGCTCTAGAGTTAGAGAAGGGCCACTGTTTTGCTCTTTGCTGGCCCTGAGTTTGAGTCCTGGTAGGTCTGTCCCTACGGGTTTTGCCTTGTACCTGCCTGTTTGGTGCTGGAAAGGACCAATGTTTAGAGGGAAAATTTCTGCTGAACCTAGGAGGTTGCACTTGGAGAAAATCTTTAACAGTCTGCATCGATTTTACTTTGTCTTCCACCTTTTTAAGTATCCCTTCAGTTTTCTGTCTGAATAATCGGTCTTTGTCAAGAGCTGCATCCATGATTTTAGCTTTGACATGATCAGGGAGAGGTTGTTCCTTCAGCCATGCATGTCTTCTGATAACAGATCCTGTCAATGCTGCCTTGCTTGAAAGCCTGTAGGGCGTCAAAACCACAGTGCAAGGTGTGCTTTGCCACCTGAGAGGAAGAGTGCAGTAATTCTGCTATCTCTTTATTGTTGGCATAATCAGGAAAAGCAGACATTTTCTGTTTCAAAGTTCCAAAGTGTGCTGCTGATATTTTAACATATGGAACTGACAGTTAAGAGCCCTTATAGATAAAGTAGCAGAGGTATATACTTTTTTACCCCATCTGTCTAGGGCTCTGGATTCCTTGTCTGATGGAGTATGGTTCTTTGCAGAGGTAGCCTTAACTCCCTTAGGTCCCTGAGTAATTACCTCTGGGTCTGCTGTAGGATTTCTGTAGAGGAAGTTATGTGAATTAGGTACTCTGTAGTACCTGTCAGGCTTTCTGGGGGCAGGTGGAAGGGTGTCAGGGGTAAGGCTGGATTCTTGGAAAACATCATCTACCAGCTCCAAGATGGGTGGGATGGCCAGAGGCTGTGCTGGGGTAGATCCAGAAACTCTCTTAGTCTTTTCTTGGATTGAGTGAAATCCTGTGATTCCCATTGGAAGTGTTCCCTTAGGGTGTGAAGTGTTTCCTCAAAGGAAAGGTCCTCAGGAGGTGATGCAGAAGGAATAGATTCTTCTGCATCGGAGTCTTCATAGGCAGTAAGAGGATTTTCCTCTTCATAAACAGAGGTGTCAGATCCCTCTGAGTCTAAATCAGATTGGATGTCTGGAGAAGGTTCCCTTCTCCTTTTGGCAGTTGTGGCCTGATTACCCCGGATGAAAGTGATGAGATCCTCCTCCATTTTAAGCATTCTAGTTTGAGGACGGGGAGGAGTAGTGGACTGGACACTTTTTGCTGTTTTCTATGGAGTAACTCTAAGCCTGGCCTGAAGAGTATCCCTTGATGTTATCGGTGTGGTAGTCAGAAGAGAGGGTGAAGGGTTTGAAGTGAATTTCGAAGTGTGAGCAGTTTCCTCGGAAGCCGTTGCCTGCATAGTGGCTCCAGACCCAACCGAGCCAGAGACAGCCAAAGGCTCAGTAGACGATGCAGTTTTCTGCGGCATACAGGACTCTGAAAGGGTCTCAGTAGAGGCCTGCAAAGTAATCCAATCAGGCATCAGGGGCTGCAAAAGCACCTCACTGAATTCCGAAGAACTGACAACCCTTTTAGCTGTGGTGTCATCGGAAGACTTAGCCTTATGCAGTCTGTCTCTATCCTTATCTTTACGTTTTTTCAGAAAAGCTGCAGTTTGCTGACTGACAGATGCCATACCAGTAATCAGAGATGGAAGATGGAAATAACTGGCTGCAAACAGAGCCTATGACAAATAGTTCTAGCATTAAAGAAGGCACAGAACTGGCAGCGTGGGACGTCGTGATCTGGGCCTAAGCAAGTAACACAGTAAGAAGTCTCGGTGTGGTATTTGCTTTTCACAGGTGAGACAGTTATTGATTTTTCAGACATTGATTAGTGCAAGAAAAAGGAAGGATCCCCAACAGGGTACTTAGCTTTAGAAGTTTTCAGCTGAAGTTCGAAATCTGGAAACAGCTGACTGTCACTGTTGCGAATCACTTCTGCTACAGGCACCATGGCAAGAAAGACTGAGGTAATGGCGTCTGCTCTCCTTTATAGCCTGGACGACCTGACATCAGCCAGCAAGTGACAGCATGACTCTGATATTCGGACCGACTGAGGACTACCACAGCATGGATAACCAATTGTTAGGACTGCGGCAGTGAAACACGAAGAACATCTGCATTTCCTTACTTTTATGGAGGCATGCCAGTCCATCAAAGGCCAGTCTATCAAAATACAAGTTGTCGAAAGTAAAGTATTAAATTCACCTTAAAACAGCGCGTTTTCCTTGGGAGGGGTGCAAACCCTCTCACCGCCATGCAAGGGACCTCCAGACTTAATATAATTACTTCTGTGGTCACTGTGCCTGACAGAAAAAGGTAAACCTTAAACAAAAAGTACAGTTGTGTACACTTACCATAAATGTAGATGTTCAAATGTATTCACTGTTGCAGTCATTACATTTGGGGTAATCTGCTGGCAGGTTGCCCTCAGTCGGCCTGATTAACAAAGTCTTGGGTCCTGCATCGGTTGCTGTCCCTTCTTCCATGACATCAGGGGTATAAAACATGCAGCCGATGCCATTACATCAGTTTTAATTGCCCCAGATGTCAGGTGCCCCCCAAATGGGGAGCAAAATATATATATATATATATATATATATATATATATATAATTTAAAACACAAAAAATATACCTCCAAACAAAAGCAAATACACCAAAAAGGCTTTTAAGCATAGTACAAGAAAGGAGAGGTATAGCAAGAGAAAAACAGGGGGCTGGAGGGTGGGTAGCCAGGACTGCAACAGTGAATACACTCGAACATCTACATTTATGATAAGTGTACACAACTGTACTATGTTCTTCGTGTTTCATTGTTGCAGTCATTACATTTGGGTAGAATCCCAAAGCTATGGTTGGGAGGATGGAGTTATACAGCATTAGAAGCAGCTATAAGGCCCTGCAGGACAGCAGTGGCAAAGCCAGCTCTGGATCTGGAGAAGAGAGGTACATGGTAATGTTTGGTGAATGTATGAACTGAGCTCCAGGTAGCAGCTTCTAGAAGGTCTCTGGTAGGGAACCCTCTGAGAAAGGCTGCAGAAGTAGATGCAGCCCTGGTGGAATGAGATCTGATCCCCTTGGGGATAGGTTTACCACGGTGTATATAGCAGAAACGAATATAGTGGCTTATCCATTTGGAAATAGTCTGTTTTGAAATAGCCTTTCTCTCTGCCCCTGCAGCAAATGCCACCAATAGTTGCTCTGATTTTCTTAGAGATTTTGTCCTGTTTAAGTAGAATCTAAGTTGTCTGTGTACATCCAATGAATGCAGAATCCGCTCACCCTTGTTCTGTGGATTGGGGAAGAAAGTTGGCAGATGAATGGTCTGATTAAGAGCCACACTGGATACCACCTTAGGCATGAAAGATGGGTTAGTCCTGAGAGCCACCCTGTCTGGATGAAAAATAATGAAAGGCTCCACTGCCATAAGGGCCTGTAATTCTGAAATCCTTCTAGCTGAAGTGACTGCTAAAAGGAAAGCTGTTTTCCAGGAGAAAATTTTAGGTCTGCAGTAGCAGCTGGCTCAAAAGGAGGGAGAGTGAGTTTTTCCAAAACAAAATTGAGGTCCCATGCAGGAGTTGGTGCTCTCCTGGGAGGTCTTAAATTTTTGGCCCCTCTGAGATCCTGCTTTAGCAGAGGATGAGAGAAGAGGGGAGGTTCTGTGTTGTAATGAGCTGAAATGGCAGAGGCATGGATATTTATTGGAAGAAAAGGATAGGCCCTTGTGAAGCATCTCAGTTAAGTATTGCAGAATCTGAGGAATATTGGGCATTGCTGTGCTTATTCCTTGTGATTGGTTCCAGGCACAGAATCTCTTCCATTTGTCAGCATAAGATTTTCTATTACTAGGCCTTCTAGCCTCCAGAATGACATCCATGACAGGTTTGCTGAGGGATGCCAAAGGTGAAATTAGTTGATTAGTCATGCTGCAAGATTCAAAGTTTGGAGCTGAGTGTGCAAAATTTGGTAGTTCTGCTGAGACTGTAGGTAAGGTGTCTGAGGCAGATGCCACGGAGGAAGGTATGACACATTGCGCAGGAGTGGGTACCAGTGTTGGCGAGGTCAGTCTAGAGCAATCAGAATCATTTTTGGTTTGTCCAGTTTGAATTTTAGTAGAACTTTGGAGAGCAGAGGCAGAGGGAGAAAAGCATAGACTGAGGTTTTTCCAACTGAATGACAGAGCATCCACTTTCCAAGCTTTTTTGTGATGAATTCTTGTGCAGAATTTGTCCAACTGATAGTTCTGGGGTGAGGCAAAAAGATCTATGTCTGGGCTCCCCCATTTGCGTGTCAACATCTTAAAAACTTGTGTTTCCAGTTTCCATTCGTGTGGGTCCATAAGATTTCTGCTTAGTTCGTCTGCCAGAGTATTTAGCTTTCCTGGCAGGAATTGAGCTTGTAGTTGTATGTGATAGGTCAAGGCCGTGTTCCACAATGCCATGGCTAGTCTGCAAAGGGGGTAGAAGTGTGTACCCTTCTGCTTGTTTATGTACCACATAATTGTGGTGTTGTCTGTCTTTTATCAGTAGTTGTCCTGGATGAAGGTAGTCCTTGAAGGCTGTCAGTGCATTCTGTACAGCTAGCATCTCTTTCTGATTGATATCGCAAAAGCCTTCGATACAATACCCCACTCGGGCATTATAGATAAGCTCACCAGCTTAAATATAAACCCCTATGTCACTAGATGGGTTGCAAACTGGCTCAAGGACAGAAACATGGTTAGAATTGCTGGAGCCATGTCAGACTCCAAACCAGTTACAAGTGGCGTCCCTCAAGGCTCAGTCCTGGGACCTCTCTTGTTTGGCATATATTACTCGGAGGTACAGGCCAACACGGAAGGACTGTGGCTGACCAAGTTCGCAGATGACTGCAAACTGGGCGCCATAATCGACTCTCCAGCCGACACAAGCATCCTCCAAAAGGGCCTCATAGAAACAGACAACTGGTGCCAGAGCGATGGCCTCAAGTTAAACGCCAAAAAGTGTATAGTCATCCCCTTTGGCAAAAACAAAGTGCCCACAAATTACCACATAGGTGGTAATCCATTAAGTACAGAAGAAGTAATTAGGGACCTGGGGACCCAAGATGATAGCAATCTCTCATTTGACAACCACGTGGCCAAAGTGGTTAGAAAAACATTTTATATAGCCTACCTAATCATGAAGGATTCACATCTAGATCAGGGAGGTCATCGTGCCTCTTTACTCATTCCTCATCAGGCCCATAATTGAGTACAATGCCCCTTTTGGGATGTACCTTACCAGACACCTGCAGCAACTGGAAAGACCCCAAAAGTACCTCACCAAGAGGATCAAAGGGCTCAAACAGATGCCATATGCTGCCCGGTTAAAGAAACTCCAGCTCTACTCATTGGCATACCGCCTGCTCAGAGGCGATCTGTGCCTGACGTATAAAGCCATGTCCAACCCGGAATTAATGGACATGCTGCACCTCAGAAAATCCAAATCCTATCGAGCTACGCGCTCGAGAGACTTGAACCTCAGCACTGAAATAAATAGGACATGCTGGAGGGACAGATTCATATCCCAGAGGCTCTGGAATAAAATCCCAGTCCAAGTTAGGCAGAGTCCCTCATTGACTCTCTTCAAGAGGAATCTTGATGAGTGGATGGGAGATCGTAGGTTTACCCTGGGTATCACTTCTGTGTCACTGTTAGACAGAGGCACAGTATACTAACCTCGAAAAAGGGCACAACAAAATTAATTTAAAATGGGTGGCGAAAGCCAAACACACTCTGGCTAGGCTTATAAATGCCCTAGGGTAGATAGCCTAGTATGAACCTATATGAAAGTGCATTTGATTTGGGCTCCATTTGCCCTGAATGCACTTCCCTCTCAGATGAGCCCCCCAAGCATAATGTGATGCGTCTGTAGTCAGGGTTTGGGCAGCAGGAAGTGGAGTGAATGGCAGTCCCTTGTTTTGGTGGCAGGCCTCTGCCCACCATAGGAACTCTAGTTGCAGGCAAGGTATAATAGGAATCGTTTCCAGGCTGTGACAATGTTGACTCCATAAACTTTTTAAGTACCACTGAAGTTTCCTCATATGCAGTCTTACATATGGAATTAGAAGAATGCAGGAGGCCATGAACCCCAAGGCTTGCAGAATTTGTCTTGCAGATAGCAGGGTTTTTGTAGCCACCTGTTTGAAGTCAGTCACCAATTGAATTTGCTTTTCTGGCATAAGGTAAGTCATCTGGGCAGTTGTATTCAAGCTTGCACCCAGGAATGTAATTTTTTGAGAGGGTACCAGTTGTGATTTCTTTTCGTTTATGGTGTACCCTAGACAAGTTAGAACCCTTTATACAAACGCCAGATGCTTTAGAAGAATGTCCTTGCTTCCTGCCTGAATTAGACAGTCGTCCAGGTATGGATATATTTGAATATTTCTTTGCCTGCAAAATGCGATTACTGGTGCCAGGCACTTTGTGAAGACCCTGGGCACAGTAGATAAGCCAAAGGGCAGTGCAGAGAACTGGCAATGCAAGTAGCCTGCTTTGAAGTGGAGGTAACCTCTGCAAGATTCCCTGAATGGGATATGCAGGTAAGCCTAGAGTTACCAACCAGGCATCTTTACCTAGCATAGGTGGTAGCTGTTGAAGAGTCAGCATCTTGAATTTTGGAATGTCCAGAAATGTATTTAGAGTGGATAAGTCCAGAATTGGATGCCATGATTTGTCTTTTCTGGGTACCAGGAAAAGTCTTGAATAGAAACCTTGTCCCTTTTCCTCTTCTGGTACTGGTTGAATAGCCCCCATGTTCATGAGGGACAGAACTTGTTTCTGGGCCTCCGCCCACTGATTTGGGGGCAGATCTGGCCATCCGATTGGGATTGGCAACATGTGGAAATGAAATCTGTATCCCTGTGATACTATATTTAAAACCCATTTGTCCTGGGTAATAAGTTGACAGTTTCGTGCATGAACTGTCAGTTTTTCCCCCAAAGGGGCGGCTAAAAGGTAAATGCTTCATGATTACAGAGGGAAGTCATTGAGACTGTTTACCATACGGAGGTGCCTTGCTGCTTCCAGATTTGGAGGTGGAGGCACCCCATTGTTTTGTTCTAAAAGTTCCTTGTGACTGAAACCTGGAGCCTTTGGACTGTCTTGATTTGACTTGAGTGGCTCTCGAGGGAACTGGAAAGGACCGGATTTTAGTAGGCCAGTGCCTACTAAATCTTGGAGGTTGCACTTGTAAGAAATCTTTCACAATTTGCATAGATTTAGCTTTATCTTCCTTTTTTTTTTTTTAACACTTCTTCAGCCTTATTACCAAAGAGACGGTCCTGTTGTAAAGGAGCATCCAACAATTTTGCTTTAACATGGTCAGGCAGAGTTTGCTCTTTGAGCCAAGCATGCCTTCTTAGCACAGATCCAGTTACAGCAGCCCTGCAAGAGGCCTCCAAGGAATCAAAACCACATTGCAAAGTATGTTTTCCAACTTGTTCAGCTGAATGTAATAAATCCTGCAAATCTTTATTTTCCACACAGTCAGAAATTAACATAATTTTCTGTTTAAGAAGTCCCATGATATGCTGTTGATATTTAAGCATATGAAATTGACAGTTTAAAGCCCTGATTGCCAAGGTTGCAGATGTGTAAACCTTCTTACCCCATCTATCCAGCGCCCTGGAATCTCTATCAGAAGGGGTAGGATTTTTAGCAGTAGAAGCCTTAATGCCCTTGGGACCCTGAGAAATGGTTTCAGGGTCAGCAATAGGATTTTTGAAAATTAATTTGTGGGAGTCAGGAACCCTGTAGTATCTGTCTGGCTTACAAGGAGCCGGAGGCAGAGAATCAGGAGTCATACTAGATTCTGAAAAAACATCATCAACAATGTCTAGAACAGGAGGTATAGCCAAAGGCCAATGCTGAGGGAGAAGAAGAAAATCACTAAGTCTCTTTTTAGATCCAGAGAAATCCTAACTTTCCCAGTGGAAATGTTCCCTTAAGATATGTAAAGTTTCCCCAAAAGAAAAATCCTCAGGGGGAGAAGCAGAAGGAATGGAATCTTCTGCATCAGAGTCCTCATAAGTAGGAATAGACAAATCCTGTTCATTAAGAGAGTCAGATGAAATAGAATCCTGTTCAGAAGATTCATAGTCAAAGTCTTGCCTAGGCGTCTTAGAAGGAGGGGGTTGGCCACCCCTGATCAGAGTAATTAAATCTTCAGTCATTTTGATCATTTGTTTTTTAGGCATAGGGGCCTGCACATGTGGCCCAGGTGTCAGGTTTTTAGACATAGATTTATATTTTGGCCTTAGTTTTGAAGATGGCGTCGGTCTTATATACAGATCTGTAAGCCTGAAAACACCCTCAGAAGCCGGTGCCTGCACAGCGGCTCCGGACCCATCTAAGGTAGAGACATCTGCAGGTTCCAAAATTGAAGCATTTTATGGCATACCAGACTCCGAATGGGTCTCAGTAGAGGCCTGCGAATCAGAAGTAGTGGGTATCAGGGGCTGCGAAAGCACCTCACTGAGTACCGGTAAACCGGCGACTGGCTTAGGAGAAGCATTGTTAGTTTTGGACCTCGACGGTCTGTCTCTGTCTTTTTCTTTGCGTTTTTTAGGTATTCCGGTAGTCGGATTGCTAACCATCGACATTTCTGGATAATTAAATCTTGAGCCAAAATATTTAGAAGCAAAAATATACTGACGTTTAATTGTGTGTTGATTAAATTTAGCACAAAACCGACAGCAAGGCACATTGTGGTCAGGGCCTAGGCAAGGAATACAGTACAAATGAAAATCCTTATGAGGGATTTGCTTCCCACAAGTAATGCAATTATTAACTTTTACTGACATCGGTAAGGAGCAATAAAAGTTTCTAACGGGTACTTAGCTTTTAGTTGAAGACTTCGGTTCTGAAACTCGAATACGAAAATTTCAGGAGTCGGCCGACTGGCACTTGCGAACTGCTTCTGCTTCGGGCGCCGCGCGGCAAGAAAGACTGATGTAATGGTGTTGGCTGCATGTTTTATACCCCTGACGACCTGATGTCATGGAAGAAGGGACAGCAACCGACACAGGACCCAAGACTTTGTTAATCAGGCCAACTGAGGGCAACCTGCCAGCAGATTACCCCAAATGTACATCAACTCTATTCAATAAATGCATATTTTGGACAGGTGCTGTTATCTGAGCATTTGGTAGATATGCAGTTGGTAGAACATCTCTGTTTTTCAGTAGCAGTACTGAAAGCTAAATACATTTACTTACATCACTACAGAGTGCTAAGCTTATTAGCACAACATTAAAGTGTTCACAATCCATGCAGTTGTCCTACTGTATGTATGTGACTCAACCATGGAACAAAAATACAGCATAGCCTTAAAAACAGGAGGAACCTTAATATTAAAAGGTATGACTAGAAGGCTCTCTTGTTAGAAAAGAGAAACAGCTGGGAAGAATATTAACCCTTGTGGCATTTACCTGAGAACACAGTTTTAAATTGTATTGGAAGCTACTTCTGAAAGCTTGTAAAGCTTGCTGCAGGAGAAAAGAAGTCTGAATTGATATTGGTATTGCAAAGAAACATGACGGGAAACACCCTGTTGCATTTGTTGAGAGACTGATGGCTATGATGTTGCTCACTGTTCACATGTCTTGCCTCTGTATCAGACTGACATACTAAAAAGTCCACTAGTGGTGGGTGCAGAGCCATCACTCCTTTTTGGGCCTGCTGCCGGTGTCAGACCCATGCCAGTGGTTTATGTACTGGGATTTGTGTTCCACCAACTTAGAGGTGAGATTTTTCTTCCTGCCAGTAACTCTAGTGTCATCTTTACTGACAGATGCATCACTGAATGCATGAGGAAGCTCATATTAGGACTGACCTAATCAAATGTTGTGGGAAGAACAAAGCATTTAACTCACCTTAAAACATCACATTTTCTTGGGGGGAGGGATGCAAACCCTCTCACCGCCATGCAAGGGAGTCGGGACCTCCAGACTTAATATAATTAAGTCTGTGGTCACTGCACCTGACAGAAAAAGGTAACCTTAAAACAACTCTGTTCAATGAATGCATATTTTGGACAAGTGCTGTTATCTGAGCATTTGGTAGATGTGCAGTTGGTAGGACACTACTGTTTTTCAGTAGCAGTACTGAAAGCTAAACACATTTACTTAAATCGCTACATAGTGCTAAGCTTATTAGAACAGCATTAAAGTGTTCACAATCCATACAGTTGTCCTACTGTATGTATGTGACTTGACCATGGAACAAAAATACAGCAGTCTCAAAAACAGGAGGAACCTTAACAATAAAAGGTATGGCTAGAAGGCTCCCTTGTTAGAAAAGAGAAACAGCTGGGAATAATGTTAACCCTTTTGGCATTTACCTGAGAACACAGCTTTATAAATTGTACTGGAAGCTACTTTTGAAAGCTTGTAATTGTATACCTCTTTGTCCAGTAAGAAATGATGCAGGAGAAAAGAAGTCTGACTTGATGTTTGGTATTGCAAAGAAACATGATGGAAACCACCCTGTTGCATTTGTTGAGAGACCGATGGCTATGATGTTGCTCACTGTTCACATGCCTTGCCTCCGTATCAGACTAACATACTAAAAAGTTCACTAGCGGTGGCTGCAGAGCCATCACTCCTTTTTGGGCCTGCTGCTGGTGTCAGACCCAAGCCAGTGGTTTATGAACTGGGATTTGTGTTCCACCAACTTAGAGGTGGGATTTCTCTTGCTACCAGTAACTCTAGCGTAATCTCTACTGACAGCTGCATCACTGAATGCATGAGGAAGCTCATAGTAGGACTGACCTAATCAAATGTTGTGGGAAGATCAAAGCATTTAACTCACTTTAAAACAGCACATTGTCTTGGAGTTGAGGTCACTGCTGTCATGCTTATTGGCTATTCAGACTTTGGTGAAGCCCTGCACCTTCTGCTAAGGTACAACAACCAATAGACGAGGCAATACCTATGCCTAAACCTTCTGGCCAGGTATCAGTGAGGGTCTGGCAGTGGACCACTAATCAAAGCATTTTGCTGGAAGTAATCCATACCTCAACGGAATCAAATATCCTAGTGGACCCACTCAGCTCCTGCAACACCCCTCTCATACAGTAGTGGCTCCAGACAGGAAGGATATGGACCACCTTGTAAACATGGGGCACTCTGGAGGTCAGCCTATTTATGGTCAAGGAGAATGCAGCACCTTCCTATATCTGCCCCTTCAAGCAGTACAGGAGGAGAAGGTTTCTCTACAACTTTCCTTTGTTCTTTCCAATTCCATGTCAACTCACAGGGTTTCGAGAACAATGGTCAAAACACATTCTGATAAACTTTGAAAGCCTGGTTCCAGGCACTTCAATTTGTCTCCTTTGAATATGTTCCCAGTCAAAGAAAAAGAGGTCCTGATACTGTGTGTGGCATGACAAGGCGACACCTCATGGTATGGCTGCTGTACTAGACTTAATTATCCAAAAAGATCTCTAAGGGAGAATGAAGTGGCATGATAAAATACTAGGAAACCCTCCCCTTAGGCCACATGTCAGGTTGGGTTGACTGAAACAGGTACTTCATTTGCTATGAGTAGTATCTCTAACTTCCTAGCTACAGCTGGGATCACCACTTCTGCAGTGAAGCTTTCTTTAATACTTCACAACTCTTCTAATCTGCCTACTGTGCTCTTTCTTCGACATTTTGGGCTTCTGTTTCTCTGTCTGGGGTACTTGTGATTAATGCTTGTGATATTAGTCAACTGTTAACCCAATGTGAAGTTCTTCTCCTCAAATAAGACACAAAAAATAAGTGAGAGGTTACTGTATCAGGCAATCTTTCAGGGGGACCTCTACAGTGGTGCAGGGTGAAATTTTCCCCTACTATCCATGCCCCGACTATCTGGGGCTGTTCACCTACAACTTATTATAGAAAATTCCAGACGTGAGTATTAGATGTTTATGGGTGGTACTCATAGTCATTTTGCTTGAAAGCAATGTGTATATGTATTGGCTGCATAAAAGTACAAGTAAGGCACAATTCAGACTCATAAGCTGCACTTAACCACAGCATTAAGAAATTATTTAGAAAGTATTATGGCAACTGAGGAAATAATGACACGGAAATTAAAAATGCGCTTAAAACGTACAACTAACTTATGAAAATGAGGCTCTTCCCACCTTTTGGAATTCACAATTGCTTTTTAATGCGGATTTGCACTGTGCATACTTCTGTAATAAGAAACAAAACAACGCCATTTCAAGTCACTTTGCAGTCAGTGAAGTAGCTTGGTTTTGCTGCATGCCTTATTGTTTCTCACTCTGAGCTGCATGATTCTATTGAACCAAAACACAGTGTACTCAGCAGCACTCATCAACTTAGGAGATATATGCAGTAGCCCACTTGAACTATGGTGCTGGACAGATTTAAACTGGACAAGAATATAATTAGGCTTTGGTGAGCTTACAGATGGGTACTGGAGGAAACACGAGGCCTTCCTATTACTATGGATGCCAAAGGGGTCTACATTAATTCATCAAAGTTTTATTTCCCCGAATACCTAATCATCGACCCCTCTATATAGAACATCCGTTCAATGAATGTTCACATCAGCAAAAGGTTTCATAGAGAAGTGAATTAATTGGCCATCGTTAGAAATTTGCCCTTTTCCCCATGGTAGTGCAATTTCGGAGTTGGTATATATATATATATATATATATATATATATATATATATATATATATATATATATATCTGTAGGGGAGGGGCACAGTCCCCCACCTATGTGGGTTTGAAATAATGTAGTGTGTGTGATGATCGCTGTGTTGGAAAAATAATTCCATTCCCTATGAAAACTGTTTGCTGATGTGAGCATTCAATGAATGGATGCTCGATGTAAAGGGGTTGATGACTAAGTATTCATGGAAATAAAATTTCGATAAAGTAATATACACCCATGCCAAAGTATGCATAGCCTTCACTATTCACATTGGAACCTTTCAGAGACAGACTGGGGACACACTGTGCATCTTCTCAGGCTTCTGCCTTGAGGATAGTGCAGCAGTTCCTGAGTATACTCTTGGCCCATGTGTATCAGCATATCTACCACCCAGTGTCACCTCAAGACTGACACAGTATCATGTGTACCTTTGACAGAATGGCATGCTTTCCTGAGGTGCTTGTTGCAAAAGATTGCATCAATGTGGCTATAAGATCCCCATCTAGACCAGGTGATGACAGATACATTAACAGGAAGGGTTACCATTCCATCAACTGGCAGGTAGTGTGTAACGCATGGGGCTGCATCACCAACATATCACCAATGTATCGGAGCAACATCCTGGCACTGCCTATAAATCTCACATATAGCACACAGGTTTGCTATCCCACTATCTCCTGCATGGTGGGACTCCTCACGGTCACCTAAGTGGTAAGTGCAGATAATTGTAATGTTGGTAACCATAGTCATTTCCATATCTATATAGTCAAATAGGTAGTATCGACTAAACCAGAAGTCTGCAACCTGTGGCTCTTCCGCCCCTCTGCAGTAGCTCTATGTAGCTTTGAAAAATAATGGCCACTCTACCGCACAACACACACACACACACACACACACACACACACACACACACACACACACACACACACACACACTCTCTGAGAGCGATCGAGCAATGGACGTTAAATATTGCTCTTACACACTTAGAAACTTGCTCGAATAACATGATTTGTATTGCCATGCATTCCACACACACACACAGCAATCAAGCGATCCCCTGGCAGCAGCAGCATCTCCTGAAAGGTTTCCATACCTCTCAACGTCTTACCACAAGAAATCTGGACAGAGGCACAAATAAAGGGGAACAAAAATAGGGATGGACTTTAAATATTGCTCTTATAAACTTAGAAACTTGCTAGAATAATATGGTTTCTGTTAACAAGCATTTTACACACACACACACACACACACACACACACACACACACACACACACACACACACACACACACACACACACAGTTACCTCTGTGCAGATTTTCGCAGAATGTCCTGACTTTTGCCTCATATTTTTGGCCTGTTTCTCATAAAATTGTGGTTATCTCGTAATTCATTGAGGGTTGAAGTCAGACAAAAGACAGATTTTTGAGTTTCGGACTTCATACCCTTCAGAAAATTCATGCTAATGCTAAATATGTTATTCTATCAACTTTCTAAGTTTGTAAGAGCAATATTTAAAAAGTGTCCCTATCTGTGGGCCTTTGTGCCCCACTATTTATGGCTTTGTCCACATTTATTTATTTATTTATTTGCAGTTGTTTAACCAGGATAGTCCATTGGGCCCAAGGAACCCGTTTTCAATGGAGTCCTGGGGAGAAAATCTCCACATACAGATTATACAAAGATTAAGTTCCACACATAGATTACATGATGATTACAGAGTAACATTATACAATTTCAGGTTATAATCAGGTCAAATATATTTTAATCAAAAGTAATAAATGCAATAGTATTTAATGTAAAATGTTTTTTTTTTTTTTTGATAGGTAGTTAGATGCAGTAGGCTGAGAGATTGCTAGGTATAAGTAAGGAATTATAGGGATAGATAGTAAGGAATTATAGGGATAGATAGTAGGGAATTATAGGGATAGATAGTTAGATGCAGTAGGCTAAGAGATTGCTGGGTATAAGTAAGGAAATTATATACTACAAGCAAGCTTGAAATCTCTATCTGGGATTTGTAAGAAGAGGAAGAGAAGAAGAGTGGAGAGTAGGTTATGGGGGATGGGAGCAGGAGCATTGCCATGTTGATGTTAGATGACAATGAAGTTGTTTTTTAAAGTATGGGAGGCTAGTGGTAGTACGAATGGAGGGGGGTAGGGAGTTCCATGAGCGTGCTAGTGAGAAGGACAGGAGGTTTTGTCCTGGGGTTGTAAACCTCAATAAGGTTTTGATTGTTTGATCTTAGAAGTCTTTTGGTGTGGTGCATTTTAAAGGTAGTTGAGAGGGAGGGACAGAGGTATGGTTGGAATATGAGTTTATGAACATAGGTAAGCTGAGTGTAGGAAAGGTAGTTGGGGAGTTCTAGCCAGTTGAGTTTGTGAAGAGGTATACAGTGATGGGTTGATGATTTGTTGCTGGTGGCAAATCTGGCTATTTTATTGTAGCAAGAGGACAGTTTGGTTTTGAGAGATGATTGAAGGTTTGTTAGAAGAGGGGCACCATAGAGAAGGGAGGGAAGGAGAAATGTGGTAGAAAGAGTATGTTTAGTAGTTGAGGTGAGGAACCGATTATGTAGTTTTGATGTTTTTTTTTATGTTTAGTAGCAGGTGGGAGTTGAAATTAAGCTTGTCATCGATTTGGACTCCTAATAGTTTGGTTTCAGATACCAGCTCAAGAGGTGTGTTATTTTGGCTAGTGATGGAGAATAAATTCCTGTCAAAGTTATTAGTTTTAGAGGGAGTAAATATCATTAGTTTAGTTTTAGCAGCATTAAGTGCTAGATGGTTGTCTTTCATCCACTGTTCAGTGGAGGAGAAGGCATCTTGAGTAAGTTTTAAAAGGGTTGGGATGGATGAGGCAGCACAGATAATTGTGGGATCGTCTGCATATTGAATAATGTTTGCAAGAGGGACAGAGTGGAAAAAGTCATTAATGAAAATATTGAAGAGGAGGGGGCCCATTATAGAACCTTGTGGGACACCTGTGGGGGTGTTGAGAAAGGAGGAGGTGGCTTTCTTCCACTTAACAGCTTGTTGCCTATTAGAGAGATAGCTGGTAAACCAAGTAAGGGATGATAATGTAAGGTTTAGTTTAGATAGCTTAGTAAGAAGTAAGTTATGAGAGATAGTGTCAAAGGCTTTAGAAAGATCGAGTAGGATGGTAGAAACAGTGAGGCCAGAATCTCTAGCTTTATTCACAGTTTCTAAGAAGGATAGGAGGGCTGTCATGGTACTGTGATGGGGTCTGAATCCATGCTGGGTAGGAGTTAATAGGTTGTTATCTAAGAGATGGGGAAGGAGTTGAAGATGGATACATTTCTCTAGGATTTTTGAAATGGGAGAGAGGATGGCGATGGGACGGAAGTTGGTGACATTAGTATTAGTTCCACCTTTATGGAGAGGAATGATGTAAGCTTTTTTCCAGATTTGGGGAACATTGCCTTCTTGGATGGAGCGGTTGATTAGGATACTGATGGGAAGAGCAATGGCTTCAGCAGCTATGCTGAGGAAGTATGAGGGAATGTTATCAGGGGCATTGGTGCATGGTTTTAGTTTCTGTAGGAGTTTTTTTATGGTGGAAGTAGGAATAATTTTAATGTGGAAGGCTGGGGGTTGAGAGGGTGGGGGATCAGAGAAAGAAGATGGAGGGGGAGTTGGGTGAGGAGAAGTGGAAGTAGTTGGTTGATTGTTATTTGAGAAAGAGGAAGTAAGTTTGGAAATAGAATCTATGAAAAAAAGAGTTGAATTGTGTGGCAAGATCAGTGTCTTGTGTATTTGGGCAGGGTATTGGGTTTTCTATAGTACCAGGTTTTAGGAGGGTGTTTATGCCTTTCCAGAACATTTGTGGGTTGGTTTTGTGGTTGCTTTGAAGTTGGGAGAAGTAGTTACGACGGTCTGCATAGATAAGCTTTTTAACTGAGTTTCGAAGGGTTTTGTATTCATTAAGGGTAGATGAGGATTTGTTCCTGTGATATTGTGTCCAGGCTTTGTCTCTAAGTCGCATGTTTGTCAGTGTATTTTTTGTTAACCAGGGGCTTGATTTCTTTTTTATTCCTTTAGTTATTAAGGGAGCTTAAGTATCTAGAAGATTTAGAAAGGTAGTATTGAAGTGAGTGATTGCATTGTTGAGGGGTAGAGTTTTTAAAGGGTACCAGTTAAGGGATTTTAGGGAGTCAGAGAGAGCTTCTAGGTTAAAGTTTTTACGGCATCGGGTAGTGATGTAGTTATGAGTAACTTGTAGGGGAGAAGGAAGGCGTGTTGTGAAGATGGGAAGGTGGTCACTGAGGGGAGTCAGGAAGTGTTCCACTTTTGGGGTAATAGTGAGGGTGGGAGACTAGAATCCAGTCTAAGATGTTGCCACTAGTGAGGTCTTTGCATGGCCTAGTTATGGAGTTGATGAGTTGAGAGTAGTTATATAGGTTGATGTTGAGGGAGTCAGTAGGGGATAGAATGGAGGACCAGTTTATGTTGGTGTCTCCCATGATTATAGTTTCATTACAGATGTTAGTTGAAAGCCAGGAGAGGATTTCTTCGAGTATTAGTATATTGTTTCCAGGGGGTATGTAAAGGGAGGCTATGCATATATATTTGTGTTTGTTTAACTGAAGATGGGCTAGTTTTAATTCTGCATTACTGAATTGGGGAATGTGTTTGTTAAAAGGTGTTATGCATAGGGAGGATGAGTAGAGTAGTGCTACTCCACCACCCTTTTTATGGGTTCTATCTGTTCTGATGATGGAGTAATTGGGTGGCACTATCTCTTCATTTTTGATATGAGGTTTTAGCCAGGTTTCAGAAATGGCTAGGATGTCAGGTTTATTGTGGAGTAGCCAGGCATGCAGATTTGGAATTTTGTTGGTTAAGCTTTGTGCGTTGAGAGATGCAAATAGGATGGATTTAGATATTGAGGAAGAGGGGTGTGGGCCTGGGTTGGGGTGTACATCGCCAGATAAAAGTATGGCAGTTAGAAGTTGAGTTAAGTAGTTGTGGTATTTGGATTGCTTTGAATGGGAGGTGCAGGTTGAAAAATTAGTGGAGGATATGGAGGGGAGAGTGGGTGTTGAGGTATCATGAGGAGGGATTAGTTTGTAATGAAAACATAGGTTGAGATTGATGGGATATAGTTCAGGAGAGATGGAGTTATAATGGTAAGTTAGTGATGTGTGGTGGGGGTAGGTTGTGTGTAGGAGAGGGGTGTGGGTGATGAGATTAGGTTCAGTCAGATAGTAGATATAGGAAAGGTTGAGAAGTAGTAGAAGATGAATAGGGAGGGTTGAATATTTTATAAGCATATTGGGTTATGATAGTTAAAGTAAGTGTTCAGTAAGGAGGAAGCAGAAATGTGATGAAGTGTTATGTGAGGGTGGGGATAAGAAGATGATGGAGAAGAAGTAGGAGTGGTTATGAAGGTATAAATGTAGATGCAGTGGGGGTGGGTGGGAATTGGGGTAGGGTAGGGGGCGGAGGAGGAGAGAGGGCTTAAGGCAATGAGAAAGAACAAGAGGAGAGTAAAAAAAGTATCAGCTACTACTGCTGATGATATACAAAGGTTAGCAGGTATGATAAGTATAGAATAGAAAAGGAGGAGTATTTTGTAAAGATGTAAGAGGTGTTATGAAGTCAGGTAGTTAAAGTTGTTCAGGGGGTGAAAAAAAAAGATTGTAGTCAGAGAGAGAACAGAAAAGGTTGTAGTCAGAGGGAGAGCAGAAAATAGAATACAGGCTTTTAAGTTGAGGAGTCAGGTTACTAGGAGGGAAGCCAGGTAACATTACAGTTGCATCGGCAATTGGTTAGAGGGCACTGCCACCTAGTGGTGAGAAAGAGGAAAAGCAGGCAGCAATGTTGAGCAGGTTACTTGCAACTTTAGTGTCTGGGACTAAGGTGACTTGGGGAGAGAATGTGTCCGTGTGGTCCACGGTAGGCTGCTGAGTCACTTACAAGGGAGGATAGGCGTAAATGTAATACTAGGTAGGTACTACAGGCACAGTAGATGGTTTAAGGCTACCTACATTCAATATTAAACTTGAGGGGCAGTCTTCAGGAGTTCTATGAGTCAGTCTGGTAGGCAAACTCAGGAGTTTGCAGGAGGTATTCCTTGTTTGGTGGTAGGGAGGCTTCTGAGGTGAGCTTCAGAGGTGAGGAACTGTAAAAAGAGAGGAGAGATAAACTAGGTTAGCTTCACAAATAGTTAAAACTGCATGTAAAGAGAGGAAGGAGTAAGGGGGAATATTCAGTAGGAAGGAATAGTATACAAGACTTTAGTAGAAATGAACAGGGCTCAAGGGACAGATGTAGAAGTGGTAGGTGTAGGAAGACAGAGAGTTCAAAGGATAGACATAGAAGAAGGGGAAATGTATAGGAGAGTGGTAAGAGAAGAGAGGTAATAGGTAGTAAAGTTACAGCTATTAGAAAGTTGTTCTAAGAGTTTGAGAGATATGACACACACACACACACGCACACACACACGCACACACACACGCGCACACACACACACACACACAGACACACACACAGAGCGATCGAGCAATCCCAACAAAGGATCAAAAATAGGGATGGACTTTAAATACTGCTCTTAGTTCCTTTATCCTTAGGATAATAACTACATATAAAACTTTATATGCTGTGTTATCTTCATTTTAGGGGTCAAATAGGTTTTGTGGCTCCCGATGAATTTTATTAGGTAGGAGAGGGGCTAAAATGGCTCTTCTGATAGTGAAGGTTGCAGTCCCTTGGACTAAACCCTCCCCTTCTTTATGTGATCCTTCATTATTTTGTTCTACCCATTCAAATCTTGGCTAATGACGCCAGTCTGTAACTCACAGGAAACTGCCGAGAAGCCTTTTAACACCAATCCTGTCCCAGACATGGACAGTCACTGAGACAGTGTTTGACCTGCTCAAAGCCCATTTCCATTACCTAGACAAATCAGGGTGGGAAAGCACTCAGACTGAGCCTGCTACTACATTCAGAATGTTCACAGTCTGCAGCATTCTGCATGAAGTACAGTTGTGTACACTTAACATAAATGTAGATGTTCGAGTGTATTCACTGTTGCAGTCATCACACTTGGGTTATCTGCCTGCAGGTAGCCCTCAGTCGGCCCAAATACCAGAGTCTTGGGATTTCTACGTTGGATGCTGTCGCCTCTTCCATGACATCAGGTCGTCAGGGGTATAAAAGATGCAGCCGACGCCATTACGTCAGTTTTTCTTGCCCCAGATGTCAGGTGCCCCTAAAATAGGAAACAATTACATGGTGTGGAACACCTCCAGTAAAAAGTAGCCAAAAAAGAGGATACGTAGAAAGTATAGAAAAATCAGGGGGGCTGGAGGGAGGGTATCCAGGACTGCAACAGTGAATACACTCGAACATATACATTTACGGTAAGTGTACACAACTGTACTATGTTCTTTGTGTTTCACTGTTGCAGTCATCACACTTGGGTTGATTCCCAAAGCTGAGGAAGGGTGGAGGCAGTCAAGAAGTGTTAGGGCTGGCTAGCAGGCCTTGTAAGACTGCTGTAGCAAATCCAGCTCTGGATTTAGAAAAGATAGGCAAGTGATAATGCTTGGTGAAGGTGTGTACTGAACTCCAGGTTGCAGCTTCCAGGATGTCCCTGGTAGGGACTCCCCTGAGAAATGCTGTAGAGGTTGAGGTAGCCCTAGTGGAATGAGTTCTGATCCCCTGTGGGGTAGGTTTTCCATGATGTCTTCATGGAATCAAGTCTTACCCCTGATACTTTATCTCCAGGTGCTTGTAGAAGAAATGGATGCAGTGTGCTATCCATTTGGAGATGATTTGCTTTGAAATGGCCTTGCCCTCTGCCCCTGTAGCAAAGCTGACTAGAAGCTGGTCAGATTTTCTGAGCGGTTTAGTCCTGTCAAGGTAGAACCTAAGCTGTTTGTGCACATCCAAGGAGTGCAGGATCCTTTCCCCTTTATTCTGAAGATTAGGAAAAAAGGTTGGTAAATGGATGGATTGGTTTAAAGCCACACTGGATACCACCTTGGCCATAAATGATGGGTTAGTCCTGAGGGAAACCCTGCCCGCATGGAAGATAATGAAGGGTTCCACAGCCATAAGGGCCTGTAACTCAGACACTCTTCTTGCTGAAGTGATGGCTAGAAGTAAGGCTGTTTTCTAAGAGAGGAATTTTAACTCTGCTGCGGCAGCAGGCTCAAAAGGGGGAAGCGTGAGCTTCTCTAGTACAAAGTTAAGGTCCCAGGCAGGAGTGGTAGCTCTCCTTGGGGGTCTTAAATTGTTAGCTCCTCTCAGGAACTGTTTGACCAGAGGGTTAGAGAAGAGGGGTGGCTCAGTATTGTAATGAGCTGAGATGGCAGAGGCATGAATCTTAATGGATGAGAAGGACAGGTCTTTGTGGAGCAGCTCTGCTAGATATTCTAGGATTTGAGGTAACTGGGCACGGCTGTGTCCTTTCCCTGAGACTGGCTTCAAGAACAGTATCTTTTCCACTTTTCTGAATAGGATTTCCTAGTAATAGGCCTCCTGGCCTCAAGGATGACAACCGGCACCTGTTTGCTGAGGGTTGCTGGTGGTGTATTCAGGGAATAAGCCAGGCCGCTAGGTTCAGGGTTTGCAGCTGAGGATGCAAAATCTGGCCCTCCTGCTGGGACAGCAGAGAGGGGGTCTGATGCAGATGCCAGGGTGGCACCTTTGTCAGACTGAGTAAAAGTGGGTACCAGTGCTGGCGGCCAGTCTGGTGCAATAAGGATTGTCCTTGGCCTATGGTGTTTGATCATGAGTAGTACTTTCGAGAGGAGGGTCAGAGGAGGAAATGCGTAGATTGAGAGGTTTTCCCATGTAAAGGATAGGGCATCCACTTTCCATGCTTGGCTGTGGGGAGTTCTGGTGCAAAATTTGCTCAATTGATGGTTCTGGGAGGAAGCAAAGAGGTCCACCTCTGGTGTCCTCCACCTGTGGATTAAAATCTTGAATTAATTGGGTTCCAGTTTCCACTCATGCAGGTCCATTAGATTTCTGCTTAAGTCGTCTGCCCAGTGAATTTTGTTTGCTTGGGAGCAATTGAGCTTGCAGGTGAACTTGGTTGCTCAAGGCTGTCTTCCACAAAGCCAAGGCTAACCAGCAGAGTGGGTAGGAATGAGTTCCCCCCTGCTTGTTTATGTACCACATGACTGTGGTATTGTCTGTCTTTACCAAGAGTTGTCCTGGAAGGATAAGGTATTTGAAGGCTGTCAGTGCATCTTGTACAGCTAACATTTCTTTTTGATTGACATGCAGGTGCATTTGTTCTGGGCTCCATTTGCCTTGAATGCATTTGTCTGCCATGTGAGCACCCCCCCCCCATGCATAGTCTGATGCATCTGTTGTCAGGGTTTGGGTGGCGGGGGGGTTGAGTGAAAGGGAGTCCCTTGTTGTGGTTGCAGGTCTCTGCCCACCAAAGGAACTCTGTCCTTAAGCAAGGAATGATTGGAATCACTGTTTCCAGGCCCTGAGAATTTTGACACCAGAGACATTTTAAGTACCACTGAGGTTTCCTCATATGCAGTCTTGCATAAGAATTAGGAGAATGCATGAGGCCATGAACCCTAGAGCTTGCAGTATGTTTCTTGCAGATAGCTGGGTTTGGGTGGCCAGTAGTTTGAAGTAATTTGTCAAATAAACCTGCTTATCTGGAGTGAGGAATGCCATCTGGGAAGTTGTGTTCAAGCTTGCTCCCAGAATGAGTTTCTTGGCTGGGTACCAGATGTGATTTCCTTTCGTTGATGGTATACCCCAGAGAAGTTAGGAGTCTATTTACAAATGTCAGGTGCTGAAGTAGCAATTCCTGGCTGTCTGCCTGAAATCCAGCAAATCATCCAGTATAAGTAAAATGTTTCTCTGTCTGCAGTATGCAATGGGCTGGAGCTAGACACTTTGTGAATATTCTGGGTGCAGTAGATAACCAAAGGGAAGTGCAGAGAATTGATAGTGCATAGAGCCTGTCCTGAAACGTAGATATTTCCTGCAAGATTCCCTTATGGGGATGTGCAGATAAGCTTCTTTTAAATCTAGGGTGACCAGCCAGGAGTCTTTGGCTAGTATAGGCAGCAGCTGTTGGAGTGTAAGCATTTTGAACGTTGGTACCACCAGGAAGGTGTTGAGAATTGACAGATCCAGGATAGGGCGCCAAAAGTTTTCTTTTCTGGGCACCAGAAACATTCTCGAGTAGAAACCCTGTCCCCTTTACTCTGTTGGAACAGGCTGAATAGCCCTGATACTGAGAAGAGAAAGTACTTGCTTTTGGGCCTCTGCCCACTGGTGTGGTGGAAGGTCTGGCAATCCACTTGGGGTTGGCAGTGAATGGAAGTGGAATCTGTATCCCTGGGATACAATGTTTAAGACCCAATGGTCCTGGGTAATGTATTCCCAGTTTTTTGCATGCAGGGCGAGTTTTCCTCCTAAGGGTGCAAGTACTTGGGCATGGCTGGGAAGGATGCAGGAGAAGTCATTGTGAACTTTTTCCATAAGAGGATGGCTTACCACTCCATGTTTTTGAGGTGTGAGCACTCCATTGTTTAGATCTGTGCATACCCTGAGACTGTAGTCTTTGTGGTCTGTTGCCGCTGGATTTGGACTGAGAAGGCCTGGGAGGGGTTGGAAAGGACCAGTTTTTTGAAGGCCAATGCCTACTGAATCTAGGTGGCTGCACCTGTAAGAAATCTCTAACAGTTTGCACAGATTTAGCTATTTCCTCCATCTTTTTAAGAACTTCTTCTGCTTTTGTGCGAAACAAACATTCTTGATTTAATGGAGCATCTAGTAATTTTGCTTTGACATGGTCTGGCAAGATTTGTTCCTTCAGCCAAGCATGCCTTCTCAGAACACACCCAGTGACAGCAGCCCTGCAAGATGCTTCTAAGGAATCAAAAATACACTGCAAAGTATAAAATAAAAATAAAACAATAGCGGCCAGTGAACAAATGCTCCTATAACTTGAAAAAATGTGTAAAACCAGCAACAAGAAAGTACAGTTTTGTACCTACCATAAACGTAGATGTCCGAACTGGATAGCATCTGCAGTCATAACAACTGAGTTGTCCTGCCTCAGGCAGCCCTTCAGTCGGCCGGATTCCAAAGTCTGGGTCCGGCCGGCTGATGTCGCACTTCACCCGACGTCATCTCTGTTGGTCTTGGGTATAAAGGCATCAGCCGACGCCATCTTCCTCAGTGTTTCTTGCCCCAGATGCCAGTAGCCCTCTTGAAGGCTAAAATTTAGATAGATGCCAATGTTTCCAAACATGCACAGAAATATATATATATATATACATAAATAAGCATATATATATATATATACAAACAAATACACCATAATAGACCCCCCCAGCTAGCTATTAGGAGGGTAAACACCCTAGGAATACCACAGAGGGAAGGAGGGAGGGTAATCCTGACTGCAGATGCTATCCAGTTCGGACATCTACATTTATGGTAGGTACAAAACTGTACTATGTCCTTCATGGATGCATCTGCAGTCATCACATATGGGTAGAATACCATAGCCAATCTGGGAGGAGGATAAAACTAGATTATGGTGTGTTTAGGATCCCTTGCAGTACAGCAGTGGCAAACCCTGCTCTGGATCTGGAATATAGAGGCAAATTATAATGTTTGGCAAATGTATGCACGGAGGTCCATGTAGCAGCTTCAATAATGTCTTTGGTTGCCACTCCTCGTAAGAAGGCTGTGGAGGTGGCTGTGGCTCTGGTAGAATGAGGTCTTATGTTCTGTGGAATTGGTTTTCCATGGAAGGAGTAACAGAAATGTATGCAATTTCCTATCCATTTTGAAATTGTCTGTTTGGAAATTGCTTTTCCTTCCCTTCCTGTTGCATAGGCTACAAACAGCTGGTCAGTCTTTCTGCTACTTTTAGTTCTGTCCAAGTAGTAGCGTAGCTGTCTGTGTCCATCCAAGCTATGCACTATTCTTTCCCCTCTGTTTTGTGGGTTGGTAAAGAAAGTAGGTAGGTGGATTGCCTGGTTTAAAGACACTCTGGATTCCACCTTAGGCATAAATGAAGGATTAGTCCTCAAGGACACTCTGTCTTGATGGAAGATTAGGAATGGTTGCACTGCCATTAAGGCCTGTAACTCTGAAACCCTCCTTGCTGAAGAAATTGCCAGTAGGAAAGGAGTTTTCCATGACAGGTGTTGTAGGTGTGCTGTTGCTGCTGGTGCAAAGGGAGATAGTGTCAATTTTTCTAGCACAAAGTTTAAGTCCCAAGCTGGTAATGGTGGTTTCCTTGCAGGATTTACATTCTTAATTCCTCTGAGAAACTGTCTGAGGAGAGGGTGAGAGAAAACAGGTGGATCAAAGCTGTATTCTGCTGAAATAGCTGATGCATGTATCTTGATGGAGGAGTAGGACAGGCCTGAATGAAGAAGTTCTGCCAGATATTCCAGAATGTTAGGCATATCTATGTTTGACACATCTTTTCCTCTTTCAGTACTCCAAATTACAAACCTTTTCCATTTTCCTGAGCATAGCCTTTCTTGTTGAAGGTCTGCGTGCTTCAAGAATAATGTCTTTAACTCTTTGGGAAAGTTCTTATCCTGCTGCTATGTGATGTTCCAGGCTGTCAGTTGCAATGTTTTAGGTTTGGATGTATGATGCTGTAGTTGTTCTGAGTTAACATCAAAGGCCATTGTGGAAGAGGCCACATATTGTTCGTGACATGCTCCTCAGCAGTGGGTACCAGTGTTGTCTTGGCCAGTTTGGAGCTATCAGAATTATCCTTGGCTGCTCTTCCTTGATCTTTAGTAAGACCTTGTGTATCAATGGAAGAGGTGGGAATGCATACACTGTTAGGCCTTTCCAGCTGAAGGAGAGCGTCCACTTTCCATGCTTGTGGGTGGAATGTCCTTGTGCAGAATTTCTTGAGCTGGTGATTGAGAGGTGATGCAATAGATCTATCTGAGGCATTCCCCATTTCTTTGAGATGGTCTGAAGGAAGATGTCTGGGTGCAGCTTCCATTCGTGTGCATTCATGATGGTTCTGCTTAATATGTCTGCTAGAGTATTGTCCTTTCCTGGCACAAATATTGCCTGTAACTGGATGTTGTAGCTGAGTGCCAGGGTCCACAGCTTCAAAGTCATTCTGCATAGAGGGTATGAATGGGTGCCTCCTGTTTGTTGATGTACCACATAACTGTGGTGTTGTCTGTCCTTATCATCAACTGGCCTTCTTTGAGAAATGGTCTGAACTTTTGGATTGCATGTATCACTGCCAGCATTTCTTTTAGGTTGATGTGCAGGTGAAGTTGATCCTGTGACCATAATCCTTGGATGCATTTGTCCTCCATGTGGGCCCCCATCCTAGGTCTGAAGCATCTGTTGTGATGGTCTGGCTTGCTTGACATTTGCTGAAGGGCAGCCCTGTTTGACTGGCATGCCTGAGCCCACCACAGAAATTCCTGTTTTAAGCATGGGATTAGTGGGATTTCTGTTTCTAGGCTGTGACTGTGTTGGGACCATAAATTCTTTAGGTACCACTGTAGTTTTCTCATATGTAGTCTGGCAAGTGGAATCAAGAATGCATGATGCCATGAAGCCCAAGGCCTGCAGGATTTTTCTTGCAGTTAACTTGTTCAGTTTGTTAGTGCCAGAGAAGTAAAGAGGAGTTCTTTTGTTTTTCTGTAGTTAGGAATGCCATTTGTTTGGTTGTGTCTAGATTCGCACCCAGAAAGTCCTTGTTTGGGATGGTATCAGCCTTGACTTTTGTAAATTGACTGTGTATCCCAGTGCTTGCAGCAAGTGGATGACCCTTTGTAAATCTGTTGTCAGCTTGCTTTTGCTGTCCCCTTGTAGCAGGCAGTCGTCTAGATATGGGTAAATTTGCATTCCCTGAAGTCTGCAATGTGCAATTACTGATGCCAGGCATTTTGTGAATACTCTGGGCAGTAGATAAGCCAAAGGGCAATGCTGAGAATTGATAATGCTCTGATCCTGCAAGAAATCTGAGGTATCTTCTGCAGATTTGTCTGATAGGGACATGCAGGTATGCCTCCTTGAGATCTAGAGTTACCAGCCAACACTCCTTGCCCAGCATGGGAAGGAGTTGCTGTAGAGTCAGCATTTTGAATTTTGGGACAATGATGTATGTATTTAAGGTGGACAGGTCGAGAATAGGTCTCCAACTTTTTCCTTTCTTGGAACAAGGAATAGTCTGGAGTAGAACCCTTTCCTTGTTCTGCTGTTGGCACTCTTTCCACAGCTCTCATGTTTGTTAACTGCATTATTTGTTGTAGAGCCTCTGTTTTTGATTTGGAGGTAGATTTGGCATTCCTCTTTTGACTGGTAAAGTGTGGAAGTGGAACCTGTATCCTTGATCTATGGTTTGTAAAATCCACTTGTCCCTTGTTATATAGTGCCAGTTCTTTGAAAATAAGGTTAACTTTCCGCCTAAAGGAGCTGCTATTTGTTCCCTGGTAGGCGGATTTAAAGTTAAGTCACTGTGGTTGTGTTGATGTAGTGGCAGAGGTTGTGTCTGTGCCTCTGTTGTTACCTTGCCACTGTCGTCCTCTGTAGGCACCTCTGGATTGGTTTCTGCCTCTGGAACGCCTATTCCTGCCCTTTGAAATCTCTGTGGAGTCAGGAAAGGACCAATTTTGGCAGGCCAGTTCCTGCTAAATCTTGGTGGTTGAACCTGCAAGAAATCTTTGACTGTTTGAACAGATTTTGCCTTTTCTTCCATTTTCTTCATAACCTGCTGAGCAGGTGTACCAAACAAACTTGTCTTATCCATAGGAGCATCTAGCAGCTTAGCTTTAACATGATCTGGCAAAGATTGTTCCTTGAGCCATGCATGCCTTCTTATCACTGTGCCAGTCATGGCTGATCTAAATGAAGCCTCCAGTGCATCATACCCACACTTTAAGAAATGGTTACTAACCTGTTGTATGTTATTTACCAGATTCTGAACATATTTTATCAAGAGATTCATCAGTGGTTAGCTTTTTAGTTAACTGATCTAGCATAAACTCTTGGTATTGTATCATATGAAACTGACAGTTTAAAGCTCTAGCTGAAAGAGTAGCTGAAGTGTAGACCTTTTGCCCCATCTGTCTAATGACCTTGCTTCCCTTTCAGAGGAATAGGGTTTTTAGCTAGTGGCAGCTGCAACCCTTTAGGGACCCTGGGATATAGTTTCTGGGTCTGCAGAATGGGCTTGTAAAGGTGGTGATGAGTGTCTGGCACCCTGTAAAATCTGTCTGGTTTGGCAGGGGCTGGAGGTAGAGAGTCTGGTTGTGCAGACATCATTGAAAGCATCATCCACCACATTCAGAACAGGAGGAATAGCCAAGGGCCTGTGCTGAGGAAGGTGCAGAAAGGTCCTAAGTCTCTTTCTGGAGTCAGAAAAATCCTGTTGCTGCCATTGGAACTGATCACGCATGGCATGCAAGGTTACCCCAAAGGAGAATTCTTCTGGAGGGAAGCAGCTGGGATAGATTCTTCAGCATCAGAATCTTCAAAATTGGAGAAAGGAGCCTCCTGGCTGATCAGTTATGTCTGATTCATCAGAGGCCTCATCTGAGGACACTGGCTCAGGGGCTCTGCCCTAGGCCTCTTCTCTGGAGGCTGAGAGGCCCTGTCAGGGTGAGATTGAGATCCTCTAATTAATGAAATTAAATCTTCTGCCAGACTAAGCATTTGAGAACTAGAGGAGGGCCTGGTTGTAGGATAACCCTGGGAGGCACTGATTTTGAGTCTTTGCTGCTTTAGCCCTGGAGAATGCCTTAATGGACATGGATGCAGGAGGCCTGGCTGCACCACGTGCTGGTGTAGAGACATCTAGAGGAATGGTGTCTGATAAGGTTGCAGGACACCAGTGGATAAAATTTCTGAGGAGATTCAATAACCGATACAGTAGGGGCCTCAGTTGTAGAGATAGATTCGTGGTCGGAAGTACCAAGGACTCGGTTTCAGCCGAGACCGAGACACTCATGTAGGCCTACCATGGTTTCAGCCGAAACCGCGGACCGCATGTGTCGGTCCTTGTCCTTCCGTTTAGTTAAATGTGAAGTCGGAGGATCCGGCGGAATATTGTAAGCAAAATCAGCCCCAAAAATTCCAGCAAACTCCGACCGCCGCCTAAGAGTGCGTCGGTTGAAAGAAGCACAGGCTGAACAGGCTGAGACGTTGTGGTCTGGGCCTAAACAGGCAGACAATAAGAGTGGAAATCTTTATGAGGTATTTGTTTCCCACAGGTTAAACAATTATTAATTTTTTCTGACATCAGCTGAGGCAAGAAAGAGTCCCCAACGGGTACTTAGCTTTAGAAGTCTTCGGTATTCGGTAGAATTAATCTCTGGATCTGACCGACCGGCACTTGCGAACAGCTTCTGCTTCGGGCACCACGCGCAAGAAAGACTGAGAAAGATGGCGTCGGCTGATGCCTTTATACCCAGGCACAGAGATGACGTCGGGTGAAGTGCGACATCAGCAGAAGCCGGACCCAGACTTTGGAATCCGGCCGACCGAAGGGCTGCCTGAGGCAGGACAACCCATATGTGATGACTGCAGATGCATCCTTGAAGGACATGTAATGTAGCAACCCACGGCTGAACAAATATTCCCACATACACAGTGTCTCATTGTAGCTCCAACAATAAAGATGAGTTTAGTTAAAATAAATCCAAAACGATGTCATATCATAAAAATCCAAGTAGTTTATTGTGGGAATATTTGTTCAGCCGTAGGTTGCTCCTGTACTTCTTGTTGTTGGTTTTACACTGCAAAGTATGTTTACCAACTTGGTTTGCAGAATGCATTAACTCTTGCAAACCTTTATTTTCTGCACAATCAGGAATCAACAACATTTTTTGCTTAATTAGTTCCATAATATGCTGCTGGTACTTTAACATGTGAAACTGGCAATTTGAAGCCCTGATGGCAAGAGTTGCACAGGTATAAACCTTCTTACCCAATCTGTCTAAAGCCCTAGAATCCCTGTCCGAAGGGATAGGGTTTTTGGCTGCAGTAGCCTTAATACCTTTAGGTCCCTGGGAAATGGTCTCTGGATCCGCAGTAGGATTTTTACAGAGAATTTTGTGAGAGTCAGGTACTCTGTAGTACCTGTCAGGCTTTCTAAGAGCTGGAGATAAAGTATCAGGGGTAAGACTTGATTCCATGAAGACATCATCTACAATATCCAGGACAGGGGGTATAGCTAGAGGTCTGTGCTGAGGCAAGTCTAAAAATTCCCTGAGTCTCTTTTTTAACTGAGGGGAGTCCTGGCATTCCCAGCGGAAATGCTCTCTTAGGGTATATGCAAGGTTTCTCCGAAAGAAAAGTCCTCTGGAGGGGAGACAGAGGGAATGGAATCCTCTGCATCTGAATCCTCATACGTGGACAAGGGTATGTCCTGGTAATCAGCGGGGTCAGAGTCCTCTGACTCATTGTCTGTAGAATCAGAAGGAAAATCAATTATTCGTCTCTTTGATGGAGAAGGCTGGCTTCCTCTAATTAAAGTAATAAGCTCTTCAGCCATTCTAAGCATTTGTTTCTGAGGCATTGGAGCTTGAGAATGCGCTTTGGTCGTCAGTTTCCTAGGCGTAGTGCGAACTTTGGGCCTGAGCAATTTGGTAGTTTTAGTCAAAAACGAAGGAGTCTGTTTAATACGAATATTGGAAGGCCTGAATACACCCTCAGAAGCCAGAGCCTACACAGCGGCTCCAGACCCATCCAAGGTAGAGACATCCGCAGGTTCCATAGTCGAAGAAGCATCTTGTGGCATACCGGACTCCAAATAGGTCTCAGTAGAGGCCTGCGAATCTGTAGAAGTGGGTATCAGGGGCTGCGAAAGCACCTCACTGAGTACCAGCAGACTGGCGACTAGCTTAACGGAATCGTTGGCAGGTTTGGACCTATGCGGTCTGTCTCTGTCTTTATCCTTATGCTTTTTGGAAGATTGGTAGTCAGAAGGCTTAATGAAGCCATTTCAGAATACAGAGAACGAGAGCGAAAGAATTTAGCAACAAAGATAGCCTTACAACGAAAAGTTTGGGCATTGAACAAGGCACAAAACCGACAGAGATAAACGTCGTGGTCTGGGCCTAAACAGGTGACACAGTAAGAATGAAACTCTCTGTGAGGTATTTGCTTTCCACAGGCAAGACAATTGTTAACTTTTTCTGACATCGGTTAGAGCAAGAAAAAAGGATCCCCAATGGGGTACTTAGCTTTAGAAGACTTCAGGTTTGAAACTCGAAAATTTCAGGTAGCGGCTGACCGGCACTTGTGAACTGCTTCTGCTTCGGGCTCCTGCATAGCAGGAAAAGCTGGTGTAATGGCATCGGCTGCATGTTTTATACCCCTGACGACCTGACGTCATGGAAGAAGCGACAGCATCCGACACAGAAATCCCAAGACTCTGGTATTTGGGCCGACTGAGGGATACCTGCAGGCAGATAACCCAAGTGTGATGACTGCAACAGTGAAACACGAAGAACATCTGCCACAGCCAGTGATTCATACCGGCAATGCAAATCCTACTATCGCTTGTCCCACCACTGCCGACATCAACAATGGCCAGCTGATGGCAGCAACAGCAATATGGGGCAACCCCTCTAGCAAGCTCATGCATGGTACACAGCTGTGCAAGTGAAGTGGCGGTGCGGAATCTACAACTATGGGCCAAAACAATTCACTATATGACAGTGTAAAATTACAAAGATAATACTTAGTGTATGCAGTGCTACATGGTCAGCTTATACAGTAAATTAGACATCTCTCCACATATCATACACAAACTATTTGCTTATATGGTTACTGCCATCAACATTTGTACAGTGTTCAGTGGTCAGTGGCACAAGTGCTAGTTACATTGACAGATCTGCAGATTTGCGGAAATGTAAAGCATCAAGTGATATAAGAAAGTTTATTGATATAGTACAGATTATTAAAGCGATGTGTTACTGAAGCTGTATTTATTTGCTAATGCACGTCATTATTTTTCATCTTCAAATGCTTCATTGCTATAGCATTTCTCAATTTTTCAGTTACATTTACTTTTTCCCATTTTTTTCTTTTTTTCGGAACATAAAGGTAATTGCAGCATTTGTCACATCTTACTGATCTGATGTGATGTGTTGTGATCTCCATGGCACCCTGCAAATTATTTTTCTGGTGAGTAAATTATGTGTTACAGCACTTGAAAGTTTGTGCTACATTTGGAAAGTGTCATACACAGTGTTTGCTAATGACAGTGTTGGTGATCATTCCACTGATCACGAGCAAGTGCTAGCATATGAGCTTGATGCTGAGTTGTTCCAATGATGGGATCTACTGAATGCAGGGTGGAACCTCTTAGCATTGACTTAACAGTGCTGTGGGACCTAGACCTTGACTCAGAGGTTCTACCCTGTGATGTGGAAGTGAATGCCTGGAGTACTTTGTTGAAACACAGGTGGTGTCTAGCCACCTTTTTCACCATATGTATGGACAACCTTGTTCACGTGCAGCTCCAACCCCAATGCGTGTCTGGTGAGTCCTTACTAATATGCAAACAGAGGCTAACATGGATGCCATGTGTGCAAGATCAGCATGGCATTGTCTCTGACTTTTATCATTCTCACTTAGTGGTGAATTTCTTCATGTGTACTGTGTAGCACTCTAACCATCTCTATGTAACTCTCAGTATTTCTAGAACTAATTGTGAAAGATGTATTTTTGCCTGGAAACCCTGAGTACAGGCATAACAGTGGTTCAGCTTGTGCACAGGAAAGAAGTGTTGAGCTATGTGGTGTCCCCTCCCCTTTGCTGTAGTGACATTTCCTCATTATGCTGTGTGTGTGTGTGTGTGTGTGTGTGTGTGTGTGTGTGTGTGTGTGTGTGTGTGTGTGTCACCAACTACAGAGTCTTCCACCTGCTGTGGGGTACGGGGCCCTGACAGTATACTTTGTAACTGTGTGCCACGGTCCTGAGGCAGTGTCAAAAACATAGGAGTAATGGCACCATTACTAACAGTCAGTTTGTTGCCAACATCAGCTTGGTGTGGTACAACACACCATGCAATTGTTTGAGGTGCTGATCCTGTTTGGAAAAACATAATTATAAAGTTAATGTCATCTGTGACAGGTACATGATTTAGTACTAAGTTGATGATGTCTGCACTTACCATGTGCTGAGGTCATGCTACAGCTAATGATGACAGAGTATCTGATAAGGAAACATTTCACAGTTATGTGCGCACAGTTACATAGCAATTACACATGCCCTGAAATTTGCATTGCCAGCAGAACACTGACCTTCTGTATCACCTGTGTAAGGATGTTGTAGGTCTCTGAAATTACTAGTGTCTACACCACCTCAACTGAACCATGCACCCTCCTCTTTTGCATCAAAGTTATCGCCTCATAATGAAAGCAGGTGCTCTTTATCAGGTGTTAAAGGTTGAATATTGTAAGGCCCACCACCAGTGCTACTATGAGCAATTGCATTCTGCCTATCTTTAGTTCATGCATGGCCCACCATGTTATTAGCTCTTTTCATGCACTATGCCAAGGTGTGCTTCCTTCCCCACATATCATTTATACCACCCACAACTTGAGTGCACAGCTTTGCTCACTGTACCTGCTTTGGTCCCCCTTTTCCATACAGATATTTTCTGTAAGTCCTAAGTGCACCTGTGAGGATGTGGTTTTCCTCAGTACTAAAACTGCATCTCCTGCACTTTGTTTCCTGATGCTGCAGCATCTTCTTCCTAGAAACAGAAGTTTTGCAGTAATTACAATACCCAGACTATTTTTGACTGTAATCAATTATGTTCCTAAAAACAGAGGTGGCTAACTTCATGGCACCCATGCAATTGAAGAACAGCTGCATGAATGCCGAATCCTACACTAATGCCCTGTACGAACATGTACACAAATGCATGGATCTCGCCATACCCAATAGAACCAAGATGCTCTCCTCCAAAAAATGAAGCCAATCTGGTGATTCCCTGCCATAAACAAACTCTACAACAAAAGGAGGAAACTGATAAGAAATAAGGTGAAGTCCCAAGACTGGAAAAATTCCCTTATCAGTCTCAACAAAAAGTTGAGATCCCTCATCAAATCCTCTAAAGCTAGCTATGAAAACAGAATTGCAACAGATAGTAAAGACAACCACAATATAGTTATGTATAAGAATCTCCACAGTAATACCCAGATTTGCTCGGAGCTGTTGCACAATGGCACCTCCTATACCAAGCCAACAGATATTGCCAATATACTGGCCGACATATTCAGTGCCAACTTTACCCCTCTCTCCCCCACCAAAGAACCAATCACAGTACCAGTAGATTGCCAGGCACCCAGTATTACTGCTGAACAGGTTAAACAGCACTGTCCAAGGCCAACAATACAGCTTCCATGAGACCTGACAATATCCCTAGCTGTGTTCTACATGAACTACAGAGTAAACTGGCAACTCACCTGTGTGCCCTGTTCAATCACAGCCTCACCTCAGACTTTGTCCCTACCTAATGGCACACTGCTACAGTCATCACTCTCAACAAAGAAGGAGCTACTACAGGCCCTGGGAACTATTGCCCCATTAGCCTGACAAGTCTGATATGCAAAGCTATGGAACACATCATCATGGACCTAATAAACAAAGATATAGGGAACCTCCAAACTCTGGATCCCACACAGTCTGGTTTTTTTGAAGGGTAGATCATGCCTGCTCAACCTGGTCGACTTCTTTGTATCAGTCACCAGAGCTGTGGATGAAGGCAAGGTGGTTCATACAGCCTACCTTGATCTGGCTAAGGCCTTTGATACCATTCTCCACTCAGGAATCATAGAAAAATTCACTAAGCTAGGCATCAACCCCTATATCACTAGGTGGGTTACAAACTGGCACACAGATAGAACTCACATTGTAAAAGTAGCTAACTCCAAGTCAGACTGTCGACCAGTCACGAGTGGAGTCCCACAGGGTTCAGTCCTGGGTCCTCTCCTGTTTGGTACCTACTTCTCTGAAGTCCAGGCCAACACAAAGGGACTCTGGCTGACAGAGCTCACAGACGATTGCAAGTTGGGAGCCATAATTAACTCCCCAAGTGATGTTGACATCCTACAGAAAGGCCTCACTGAGACCAATGACTGGTGTCAGAACCATGGCTTTAAGCTGAATGTCAAAAAATGTGTCGTCATCCCCTTTTGGGAAAAACCCGGTTCCCATGAATTACCACATCGATGACAGTCCACTGAACACAGAAGGCATCATAAGAGATCTGGGAACACAGGTTGGCAGGAACCTCTCTTTTGACCACCACATTACCACTGTGGTCAGAAAGTCCTTCTATGTGGCACATTTCATTACTAAGGGTTTTGCATCCAGGAAGAAAGAGGTCATTGTCTCCCTCTACTCTTCCCTCATTAGTCCAATCATTGAGTACAATGCCCTATTTGGCATGTACCTCACTAGACACCTACAACAACTGCAGAGGCTGGAAAAATACCTCATAAAGAGGATCTTAGGCCTTAAATACTTGTCCTATATGGATAGACTCAAAAACTCCAACTATTCTCTGTCTCATCTCATCTACTTAGAGGTGATCTCTACTTGACTTACAAAACCATGTCTGACCCAGCTCTGTTAGAAATGCTACATCTAAAGAAATCCCAATCCCTCCACACTACATGCTCCAGAGAACTCAACCTCATTACCACAATCAACAGAACAAGCTGAAGGAACAAGTTCATAACCCAGAGACCGCCCATGCTATGGAATAAACTTCCCATATATGTCAAGTGGAGTGCCTCACTGGCCCTCTTCAAGAGAAATCTTGATGAGTGGATGGGAAATAGAAAATTCACCCCAGGGATCACTCCAGTGGCTCTACTTGACAGAGGCACTGGGAACTAAGGTCGGGTGGCACAATGCCAAGGTAATCCTTTGGGCTGGGCTTGTAATTTATTGTTGCCTACTGCTGCTGCATTACTGCCTTAACAACTCAGTTAATCTGATGAAAATTTCAGTCAGGAATGCCTTTACTTACCGTGTACTTTATGTGTAACACTAAGGGCCACTGCAGCAGCTTTCTGTAAGACAGGTGGCATGGCATTGATGATGTATTGAGTATTTCCAGGCACTACACACCTTAGAGGGCGGGGGATGCAGGACTTACTGAACTACATACTGGTAATAAGCTTTGTTGTAGTGGCAACTGTACTGCTTCTGGCCTTGATCAATGATATATTTAAGGTGTTGTTCATACTAATAAAAATGTCAGTGAAAGAACATGTAAATATTAGCAATGTAAAATGCACATATGGCAAAGAAAACATATAGTTAATGGAATACTTCTAGTTCAGATTTCAATAACATTAAACATTTGTTTTCAGTCATAATAGCACCTGCAAGACACTGACTTCAAAGATGGCCCATTTGCAGAGTTTTCACTAACAAGTAGATCAACATTTCAGTCACCCCCCTCCAAGGGATTTGGTATATCTGAATGTATCCACTGCAGAAGCTCTACTGCCTGCAACAATTTAATTTCGTACATAACATTTTCTGTTATATTACAGATCTCTTACATACCTGGAAGACAAAAAACAAAACTAATTTCAAATGTCATACTTCACTTACTTCAACAGCTTGCTTACATTTACAAGGTTACACGTTTGCCTTGCTAACACATGACTTGAGAAGGCAAAACTGTGTTTGTGTGGGGTGGGGGGTTAACAGAACATTTCTAGTTTTTCTGGTAATGTACTCAGTCCAGTAACAGATACGTGAGGAAAAATTACACAGTTTAAAATACCACAAAAAAGAAGTCTTTCACCAAGCCGACATGAACGCCTCAATATTCCTTGGTACAACAGGATTCTAAATATAATCCCTTTTCAGTAAATACAAGACAGAGCAATGAAATACAACCGAATACATGAAGTCGTAGTGAAGCTGAATTAAAATTTTATTACATGTTGAGAGGGAACTTTAGCTGATTACATCCAAAAGATAGAGGGGGATTTGACTCCTACAACCATTAAAGAGTCGCACTGGGGGTCTGATCCTCCAAGAGAATTTTGAGCAGAGGTCCTACAGAAAAAGAAACAAAAAAACAAAACATATTTCGCCTCTTGTTAAGGATTCCCAATGTGAATGGCAGGATTTCACTCTCACTGCTTTGATGGCCTTGAAGCCACCTCAAGAGGTCTCTACATAAATCCAGACTCCCCTTTAGAAGAGCTCTCCTTTAGGGATACCATTGCCCATATGATGTTTTTTTTTTCTTTTTAAGTGGGATTGTTCTCAAGTCTCTGATATTCAAAAAAAGGTATTATGAACTCCTACAGATGGACTCTCCCAACCGATCTGATGTTCCTCCTGTTCTGGATACCGTCACCACAGCCTCTGTAGCCACTGACACTCAGCCACCTGCACCTAGGAAGCCATACAGGTTCTATAAAGTGCCAGAGGAATGCAAATATCTTTATAAATGTCCTTCTGTAGTGTCAATCTCCTCTGACAAGCCATTCAAGTTGTTGCCCTATACCAAGCTGCTGCCTTCTGATAATGATAAATGGACAATGGAAAGGCTGGGTAAGAAAATTTACACTACTGCCACTTTGTCATTTAGGGCCATCAACTACCAGACTTGTATGACCAAGTATGTTTTGGCTCGCCTTTCTTAGGTTTCTGAAGTATTTTCTGACTTTCCTGACCCTGAGGGGAAGGCTTTGGCCCCTTCCCTGCTGCGATCCACTTCTCAAGTTGCCCCGCATTCAGTCAAATGCAGCTATGATGCAGCTGATGCCTCTTACAGGGCTGCTACCTTTGGTTCAGTTATGAGGCTTTATTCTTAGCTTCATCTTCAGGCTTTCCCAGATGACACTAAGGCCAAACATATGGATGCTTCTATCAATAACAAAAGTCACTTTGGATCTGTTGCTGCAGACCTTTTCAAGTAAATCTAGGATGAGGGCAAAGCCGTGCAGGAGCTGAAATATATCTTGCAGGAGCTGAAATATATTTTTGTTTGTCCCATTCTTAAATTTCAGAGGAACTATCCTACCTATCCCTCCAAGTTTGCCTTTGTTCACAGACAATCTGGCCTTCCTCTCAAGAACAAGAAATTTTCCAGGCGTGTGCCTCCTGCTAAGTCAACTCAAGACTCTTGCCTCCCAGAAGTGTTCTTTTCAGGATAAGTTTGGTTCTATTTCTGGGTTTGCTTCAACCCTCCCTCGGTCAGGTTCCCTTTTCCCGCCGTCTTTCCCCATCTCTTCCAGATTAGTTACGAATTACTTCAGAGTCTTGGGTTCTGTTCATTATTTGTCAGGGATATTTCACGGTTTGGAAGGCCCTTTCTCCCTTTTCAGGTATTCCTCAACCTCCTCAGGAACAGCTATCTCTTTTTCCAGAGAGTCTTTACTCATTTTTGGCAAAAAAAGACCAGTCAAGCAGTGCCTTTCACCCAGGCACAGAAGGGATTTTATTCCAGAATGGTTTTGGTTCCACGATAGGAGGGTACATGGAGACCAATTCTGGATCTCTCCTGATATCTTTCTCATGGTTCCTTCCTTTCAAATGTTATCCCTTCAGACACAGTTTCCTCTTTTTCTTCTTCCACAGGCCTTTCTGATATCTCCGGATCTCAAGGATTCATGCCTATACATCCTCACCCATCCCCTTTTTAGGAAACGTTTACATTTCTCTGTCTTTTCCTTGCATTTTCAGTTCTCTGCTTTGCTCCTGTTGCTGCTTTTTATAGGATTCAAGGTATTCACATTTTTCCGTATCTAGACAATCTGCTTATTCAAGCTCCTTCCCCCCATAGTCTACTTTAGGATCTCAAGTTTACTTAACACAGTCTGGGGTTCACCATAGAACTTCATAAATCAGTTCTGCTGCCTTCTCAGGATCATATTTTCATCAGCTGCAGATGTAAGACAGTTCCCATGCAGACATTTCTGCCGGTCCCCAAAGCTCTTTCTTTAATAATGTTTTTTTTTTTTTTCAATCCCTTCTTCTCCTGGCACCTGCCACAGCCAGGAAATTTATCAGAGTTCTAGAGCTCACAGATTTCACTATTTCCATGCTTCCTCTCTCTAAGCTTCATATGAGGAAGCTTCACTGGTATCTCAAATCAGTGGGGCTTCAACACTGCCACTCCCCTGGAGTTCACGGTAATTTTATTTCCCTGTCTTAGGCTCAAGCTACAGTAGCGGATTCATCAACCATATCTCAACCCAGGGCTTCCTCTTCAAACTCCAGTTCCCACTCAGGAACACTTTATAGATACCTCAGACAGGTGGTGGAGTGCCTCCTGTGGCCACCTAAAGTATGCACGATGAACATCTTCAGGGTCTCTGGGCTCCTCATCCGAGGTGATGACATCAACATAAAGGACATGAGAGCTCTGCTTCTGATGCTGCAAGCCTTTCATTCTCTCTTTTATCCAAGACCCCTTAAAGTTTTCACAGACAATACCACAGTCATGCAGTATTTCAAAAAGCAGGGGGTACAAGGCCCTAATGTTTTTGCAGACAAGCTCTTCAGGTCTGGGATCTGCCTATCCAGTATCAAGGGACTCATCAAGCAGTTTACATACTCTCAGAGCACAATCTGCTGGCAGACTCCTTGAGCAGGTCCAGCACACCAGCTCATGAATTGGATGCTTCACAGAGATGTGTTCCTGGACACTGTCCACTGGTGGGGTATTCCTCAGGTAGATCTTTTTGCCTCCCCTCTGAACAGACAACTTTCTCTATTCTGTTCTAGTCTCAGGTCCTCTGCCTTGTAAAATGGACACTTTGTATTTTCCTTGGAAGGGGATGTTTCTGTATGCCTCCGCCCCTCCTCTTTTACCACAACTTTTGCACAAGATCAGACAGGACTCTCCCAAAAATCTTGCTGATGACTCCCCTTGGGCCAGACAACATTGGTTCCCCCTTTTTCTCACTTGGCCAGGGGCAATTACCACAAGTTACCTCAATGGGTGGATTTTCTCACACAAGACAGGGGGTCTCTTACCCATCATCTCTTGTCCACTGTTCAAATGACATTGTGAGTAGATAACAAGGTTTTTTTTGTTTTAAAGTAAGAAATATATTTATTAAATTATTACTTATGACAAGGGCAATCACACATTTATATAAATGAAAAGAAACCACAATGACATAATTTTCATTGCAAACGTTATACAGCACTTGTAGTCTATCCAGTCACTGTCAGTCAAACATTACATAGATCATTCAAATCCTGCATTCCTTTAAACCTCATTCCTCCTCTGCATGTATTGTTCCCACAATTCCCATTTTTTTTTCTAAGTAATTTTCTAAAGATCTCATTTCCAGTTGTTTTATCTCTGTTAGTATTTTAGGTTGGTTTAGACTTTGATTTCCATTTTCTAGTAGTTGCTTTTCTGGCAGCCATCATAATTAACTAAGCAAGGCCTTATTATGTATAGGCAATTACGATTCTGTATCACAATTAAAAAAATAATAATTTCTTTAGTTATACCAATTTGCTCACCCAATATTTCTGATTGATAGTCTGCAGAGAATTTTTAAAGTCAGCCAACTCATTAAAACTCTCAGAAAATATGTTCCCAATTACCTCTTTCTTCCCCATCACACCTCCAACATTACCAACCAGAGGAAAAATTCTTTGGAGTCTACTTGTGATATAAAAATACCTACGTAAATAATTCCAAGCAAAGATCCTACATCTTCCAGACAGTGACGCATAATTAGGAGACATACATAGATCCTCACAGTGTTTCTTTGTGAATTGCTTTTCCAGTCTCTCTTCCCAGTCCTTTCTAACCTTCGCTGATTGATTCTTATAGGTATCATGCAATATTTTATATGCTCTACGAATTATTCCTTTTTAACATTAGCTTCTGTTCTAGATTCTAGTAAAATCCCCTTGACAGAGGCACTGGAAAATAATTTTCTTGGGTGGTGAAAGCCAGGGAACCTTTTTGGCTAGGCTTATATAGGCCCCAGGGCCAATAGCCTAGTACCTACCTATGAACCTATAAAAACTCTACCAGTGCTGGTCTTTTGCTCAGGATCCCCATATTTTTTCTCTTTGCCTATATTCTGATATCAGTCCTTGATAGGGAAGGCAATCTCTTCTTAAGATTCTTCACATTCTGTTACTTTTCCATCTCTTTTTATTTTCTCCCAGTACCTTGGTACTTTTGCAGTTTTCTCCAATAAAGTCTAACACCCTTGCCTAGTGTATGTATCCATAATTACAGCCATCCCTATTGGCAGAATCTCATTTTCCATTCCTGTGTTGGTTTAGTTCTCAGAATACTTTCTGTTACTTTAACAATAACCATACAGAATATTATATTCATATTCTCCTTATGGATCTGCATCCAAAATCCCAGTCCCTCTTTGTTTCTTGAGCCCCCCCCCCCCCATTTCATCACCATCCACTTTGAATTATAGGTTTTTGTATAGCTCAGAAATACCCCTTCAAATCAGGTAATCCCAAACCACCTTGCTCTATTGGAAGAATCAGCTTATCCTTCTTGACTCTTGCCGTCTTCCCCTCCCAGATAAAATCCTTTAGCTCTTTATTAATTGCTATCCACAACTTCTCCTATGATTGATAAAAATACACCTGACCTGTGTATAAAACTAATGGGACTAACAACATTTTAATTGCTTGCATCTTGCTATCTATACCCATAAAACAGAGCTTCAAATTTCTCAGTTTTTGTATTATCTTTTATTTATTTTTTTCCACATATCCTTAGCTACCACACCAGAATCCTTTTTAATCCATACTCCTAAGTACTTCATTTTATCATGTCCCCATAAATATGGATAATCCTGAACCAGTTCATGTGTGGGGACATAATTTACTGCTATTGCCTTTGTTTTAGCTTCATTCATTTTGTATTCTGAAAAGATCTGAAACAGTCTCAAAATGTTCCACAACACTGTAATGTCTTTTTCTGGTTTTGTCAGGTACAAAATAATATCATCTGCAAATAAGGCCATCTTTTCTTGATTACCACACCAACTATATCCTTGAATTTCTGAATCCCTTGTTTTCTTTGCAACTGGTTCTAAATATAATGCAAATAACAAAGGGAAAACAGGACACCCCTGCCTGGTTCCTATGGTCAAACAGAAATTATCAGAGAGGAACCCACCCACTTTAATATTCACCTCTGATCCCTCGTATATCCTCCTAACCAATCTTATAATTTTATCAGGGAATGCAAATGGTTCCATTGCCCTGCTTATAAAGTCCCAGCTTACGCTGTCAAATACTTTCTTTCTCTGCATCAAGACCTGCCAAACAACAGTGGTATTTTCTTACATTCTTCTTCCACCTGGATCATATCATTAATGTTCTGTTAATGTTTTCAAATGTTTGGTTCCCCTCCACAAAACCACACTGATCCACATCTATCAGTTTTGGCATCACCTTTGCCATTATTTTAGCCATTATAGACATTAACAACTTTATAATTATAGTTTAGGATTGAAATGGGCCTGAATGAAGATGGATCTGGTGGGTCTTTACCCACTTTAAGTAATATAGCCACCACAGCTTTCTTCCAGGATGTTGGTGCTTCTCCTCCTCCTCTTAAAATACTGTTAAACAAAACCTTCGAGATTTTTATCAGTTTTTCTCTCTTAGATTCCAAACTTCCACAGGAATATCATGTATTCCTGGAGACTTTCCTGTGGATTGGTTATACATCACCATTTTTATCTCATCTCCTACTATCCTATTATTTACTGAGTCTCATCGCCCTCTAACCCTGGCATGTTTAATTCTTCTGTAAACATTTCCATTTGTACCTTTTCTTGATTTCCATATTTCTCTGCTTTACGCAGACTTTCATAAAATTTCCAAAACATTTCTAGTACCTCTGCAGGATCTCTTATTATCTTCATTGTTATAGGGTCCCTTTCTACTTTCTGTTGCCTAAGCCGTTGAGCTAAAAGTTTTTGAGCTCTGGAGTTACTATCAAAAAATAGTTGCTTAACAGCAATCTTTCTAAACTCATGCATATAATTGAGATAATTCCTTATTTTCTGTTTAGCATTCTGCAATTGCTCCTCTTCTTATTTTGTGAGATTTCCCCTATTCTGCAATACTTTGTTTTGTCAACCCCTGTAACAAATTTTTGTTACTTCTTAACCATATCTCTTTCTTTTATTTCCACCCTATTTTTAAGCTCCACTTTAATTTTATCCTACACCCTAGCTATATTTTCAGAAGAAATTTCTATCTTTGCTAATAACTCTTGAATAATTTCCACTACCCATTCTTTAAATTCCTCTCTTTTCAACAGATAGGTGGGAAAGCACTAGTGTCTCATTTTTATGTCATTACCCTGCATTTCTATTTCGGCTATTGGCATGCGATGTGAAATAGTTATTGGATACGTATCAAAATTTTCATTTAAATGCACATGCTCCTGTGAAACGTAAGTTCTGTCTAGCCTAGCGCAGTTTTTGCTTCTTGGGGAATAATATGTAAATTCACTCCACTCCTAACACTGAATTCACATCTTCCATGCCAAATATTTTCATAAATTTCTACTAAAATCTACCCTCCTTTGTTATATTTTTCCTTCTGGACCCCACAGATACATCTTCACTGTTGCAATTCAAATTGCAGTCCACATCTATAAGTAATATTCCTTGCTGAAAGCTGATTACTCTCCCAGAATTTTCTTAAACTACATTACAGCAGTCTTAGGTGGAATACAAATACATGCCACTGTAATCCCCCTTGCTAGTAGCCCCTTAGTACTACAGATCTGCCATTACTATTGTTTTATCCTCTTCTGTTACTATTGGAACTCCTCTTGCAATTAATTATAAGTACTCCTCGTTTCCTTTGTTCCAGGTATTCCATTGAATAACTGCCCTGAAAACCTTTCTTTATCAAATTCACATGTTCAGTTCTTTCCAAATGCGTCTCTTGTAGCATAGTTATCTGCACTCAACATTTTTAATACAACTCACCGCTCTTTATTTTTTTGTATACATCTAAGAGACCATTTAGATTTAAAGATAATATAGAAAGCGTCAGTAAGTTAAAAATATATTACGCCCACCTTCTATTCTATGTATGACAGCTTTTTTGTTAAGTGTGTAGTTCCAGCTTTTGTGTTACATGCATACACTGTTTGGCATTTTTTTACAGTTACAGCTATTTCTTCTCATATCCATTTGAGCTTATGTCACATCTTACAAAACTTTTTGTTTTATTGAAAGCCCTCAGAAAAGAAGTTATGTACTCACCATAATGTTCTATGTTTATGTCCATAATCTCGACTTCATTCTTGATGGTTGGGTTCAGAACTGAGCATCGGTTCCGACTCGGCTTAATACTAAAGCTTGAGAGCTTCCACTGGCTTGAGGCTACATCCTATCCCATGATGCCTGGCAAGAGTTCCCCAGATCTTGTTTGCAAATACTAAAGAATATGAATTATCACAACATAAGGAGGTCACACTATTCCCTAGCCTATAAGTCATGAAGCGAGAAGTGAATCAGACAACTCATTTCCATAAGCTTTCCTCTCGATTCTCCAGGTAGGGGGAAGGAGGGTGAGATGCAAGAATGAAGGTGAGATTATGGACAACAAATTGGAAGGTTTAAGGTTAAGTCATTGTAACAGTTTATTATAGGGGCGTGTCTTACCACTTCCAGCTTTGGAAGAGGGAGCCCCCACTGCTTAGGCCTGTGAGTACCTTGAGACTGAAGCCTGGGTGGTCTGCTTGTCCTGGGTTTGGACTGAGAAGGCCTGGAAGAGACAGGAAAGGACCAATTCTTAGAAGGCCAGTGCCTATAAATCTGGGAGGCTGTACTTGCAGGAATTCTTTAACAGTTTGCATAGATTTAGCTTTTTCCACCATCGTTTTAAGTACTTCTTCTGCTTTGTTGCCAAACAGGCGGTCTTGGTTTAAGGGAGCATCCAGTAATTTAGCTTTAACATGATCTGGTAAAGTTTGCTCCTTAAGTCAAGCATGCCTTCTAAGTACAGACCCAGTGACAGCAGCCCTGCAAGATGCCTCTAAGGAATCAAAACCAAATGTAATGACTGCAACAGTGAAACACGAAGAACATCATGGAATGTTATGGTGAGCACATAACTTCTTTATGTTATGTTGTCCCATCTCGCCTTCATTCTTGACAGTTGGGACAGCTTCCTTTCTCAGGTGGCTCAAGGGAATAAACTCTTCAGAACAGTGGAATCAAAGGAAGCCCTGTTCCGGGAGACCACATCTACTTTGTAATGAGTGATAAATGTATGAGGATTAACCCATGTGGCTGCAGCACAGATTGAATCCAGCGGGAGTCTGGCCTGAAAGGCAGTGGAAGTCGACATACATCTAGTTGAATGGCCTTGAATTCTTCTTGGTAGTTGTTTTTTCTGAGAGGTATATACATAAGAAATGGTATCTGCGAGCCATTTAGATAAAGTGACTTTTGACACCGGAGCTCCTTTCTTGTTATCTGAGAAGGAAACAAATAGTTTATTGGATTTTCTAAACTCCTTTTGTCCTATGTAAATAGAAACGTAATTGTCTATGGACATCCAATTGGTGGAGCTTACACTCTGCCTTGTTGCCAAAGTTGGGAAAAAAGACAGGTTAATCAATATACTGATTTAAGTTGGAAAGAGAGCATACTTTGGGCAGAAAGGAAGGATTTGTTCTCAGAGAGACTCTGTCTTTGTGAAAAACCAAATAGGGAGGACAAATAAACAGTGCTTGAAGTTCTGAAACCCTCCTGACAGAAGTAATGGCTGTTAAGAAAATTGTCTTCCATGTTGGAAATTTTAGTGGGCAAGACAAAGCTGGTTCAAATGGAGGAAGAATTAAATTAGCAAGTATCAAATTTAGATCCCAAGGATGTGGCGGCTCTCTTATTGGGGGTCTTAATAGGAATTTACCCCTCAGAAAAGCCTTGCATAATCTGTGAGACATAACACCAGATCCCTTGTCTCCTACGTGGAAGTTTAAAATGGCAGCAAGTTTTACTCGTAGAGTGGCTGCAGCTGCACCTTGACTGAAAATTTCTGCTAAAAATTCAAGAATTGAAGAAATAGGGGCTGTAAAGGGATCTATATGATTTTTGGCAGCCCAGCAAGAAAACCTTTTCCATTTTTGCTCGCGTACAGTTTTCTAGTTGTGATCTTGTGCGATGAGACCAGAATGTGTTGCACTGCAGGGGAAATATTTGGAAGCCTGGCTAGGTTGGGAAGTGCAGTAACCAAGCTGTCAGCTTGAGTGTCTGAAAAGAGAGGTGGAGCATACCTGACTGACGAGTCAGAAGATCCGGAACTGGGTCCAGGATCCAAGGCTCCTCTTGAAGATGGGGCCAGAGGAAAGGGAACCAGATTTGTCGAGCCCAGTACGGAGTGATGAGAATTAGTTTGCAACTCAATGACTTTGCTTTCTGAAGAACTTTGGGTATCAATGGAAATGGGGGAAAGACATAAAGCAGTCCCAGGGGCCAATCGTGAACAAGTGCATCCCTTGGTGACTCCCCCAGAGGGGGGATTAGGGCAAGGTATCTGCTGCAGTTGGCGTTCATGGAAGTGGCAAAGAGGTTGCAGGAAGGCTGGCCCCACCTGCAAAAAATTTGGTTTGTAACTTCTTGTTTCAGGGACCACTCGTGAGGCAAAAGAATTGCCCGCTTAACTTGTCTGCTATCATGTTGGATTTCCCTGGAATGTGCATTGCAGTCAGAAAACATTGAGAAGCAATTGCCCATTGCCACACTCTCTGAACCTCTTGACACAGGGGGTAGGATTTGGTTAAGCCTTGTTTGTTGATGTACCACACCACGGACATGTTGTCCGTCTGTACTGCAATCGTACCTAGTAGAAGAGAGCTCTGAAATGCCTGCAGTGCCAGAAGCACCACCCTCATCTCTAAGACAGTGATGTGCAAGTGGTTTCGTGTTCCTGCCAAATCCCTTGGACTGTCTGTCCCAGATAATGCCCCCCCACCCGATCTGGGAAGCACCCGTGGTCACTGTAGCTACTGGATGGGGGAGGACAAATGGTCTGCCTATCATCACCTGCGTGCACTGTAGCCTCCAATGTAGGTCCTTCTTGCAGGAATCCATAATGAGGATCTTGTGTGACATGGGTAACTCCTGCATGGACCACTGAGCAAAGAGATGCCATTGTAATACTCTCATGTGTAAACATGCCAGTGGGACTAAATGTTACTGCTGCTGCCATCGACCCTAGAACTTTGAGAACAAACTTTGCCTGCACCTTTCTTCTCAAGAGCAAGATTGATACCTGACAGCACAGTGTTTTCACCCTTTCATGAGGCAATCTTGCTACCATGTCTTTTGTGTTTACGTCTGCTCTCATGAATGAAATATGCTGTGAAGGCAACAAGGCAGATTTTTCGTAATTTATGGTAATGCCCAGCACTGAGCATACATGTATAGTGGTGTCCCTTGCCTTGGTTAGTAGATGCTGGTTGGTGGCGGTAAGGAGCCAGTCTAAGTATGGAAGCACCTGGAATCCTAGCCATCTCAGGTGAGCTGTGACTACTGCCATGCATTTGGTTAACACTCTGGGGGCTGTAGTGAGTCCAAAGGGCAGAGCTCTGAATTGGTAATGACTGGCTCCCAGCCGAAAGCGTAGGTATCTCCTGGATTGCCTGTCCATCTTTATATGGTAGTACGCATCCTGGAGATCAATGGAGCACATCCAAGTGTCCTTTCCCAGAAAAGGGAATATGGACTTCAGTGTCACCATCCGGAACTTTGTTTTCTTGACAGACTTGTTCAGTCTGCTGAGATCCAAAATGGGCCTCCAGTCCCCTGTCTTCTTTGGAACTAAAAAGAACCTTGAGTAAGTTCTTCATTGGATTTGGTCTGCAAGCACTTTCTGGATGACTCTTTTTTTCTAGCAACCTTTGAATTTCTAGGGTTGCTTGATTCCTTTGACAGGGTGGAATGTCTGGGATTGATCTTGCTGGTGTGGGAGGAGTAGAAAAAGGTATGATGTATCCCCTGGATATAAATGACTGTACCCATTTGTCTTGGGTGATACTTGGCCAGGCTGTTGGGTACAGCGATAGTCTGCCCCTGACTGCCTCCAGAGGTAGGCAGGTGAGCCTCCTTTCAGGAGCGCTGGAAGGGCCTGCCAGAGAAGGCATCTTGGTCACCCTGATTCTGAGGATCCCCTCTGCCACGGGGGCGGCATCTTCCATTGTTATTTCCCCCTCTGCCCTGGGGGAAAATTCACCACGTGCGTCCGGAGAAGCTTTTTCTGGAATCACATTTTTCCGCCCTTTTTGCCTTTGGGATAAGGCCTGGTAGGGATGGAAAAACATACTCCCTCGGCAGACAGTGTTTTGACATCTTGCTCACACCTGGTTAGAGTCTCCTTAACCTTTGGCCCAAACAAGGATGAGCCATCAAAAGGGGCATTTTTAAAGGAAGACATAAAAGGTTCAGCAAACTCACAAAGGCGCATCCAGAAATGTCGTCTGAGAACTATTTCCGTGCCTGCTGCCCTGCTCTCTCCATCTGCTGCATACGAGATGAGATGCATGGAGGAGTTTACTATAGAATTCAAGGTCGCAAGCTGAGAAGTTACCTTGTCCGGCACTCCCTCAGCTGAAGCACCTTGGAGGGAATCTCCAAGCTCTTTCAGGAGATCCCTCTGAAGTTGGGTGAAATGGGATAAATAGTTCAATGACCTGCGGGTGAAGGCCGCCGAGGAAAACATACGCTTCCCGTATCTGTCCATCATTCGTGACTCCTTATTCGGCAGATGGACAGATGAAGAAGTCTCTGCTAGTTACTTCTTGGTGGCCGCGGCCACCACCATAGCATCTACAGGAAAACCTTTGGATAAAAATCCCTCATCATCAGGGGCTGTAATAAACTTGTTGGGCCTCCTCGGAACAGGTTCCACAGATTCTGGAGACAACCACGCCTTTTGACTGACTACACCCAGGAGATTGTCGAAAGGTGGAGACACCCAAGAGGTTTAGGGTCGAGATCCGAATGCCTCCAGGTATACGGACTCATCTTCAGAAGGGGAAAGGGTATTCCAACCACCTTTCTGTTTCAGGATCTCTAGGATGTCTGAAAATGAGACATCCTCAGAGGGTGATCATGGGGACCCTTCTGAATCCTCTAAGCGCATATCTGACGTGACAGACTCAGGGGAGTCCAAATGTTTCCTCTTACAAGTTCTCCTCCAAGGGGTACTCTGAGGAGGTTTCAGAAGAGAGGGGGGTCTCTTGAGGCATTGGTTCTCTATGCCTGGGCTGGAGGAATTATACTGAGGATGACACCGGTCTCTTAGGGGCAACAGTAGCCAAGGGTGTAGAAGTCTGGGGAGACAACATGCTTCTCATCACCAGGAAGGCACTGCCATCCCAGCGCGAGAGAGAGCTTCCGGCTCCGAGGAACCCAGACATCCCTCCCATGCCAAGAAGGATGGCTCCGAGGCTGATGTCGGCACCGAACTCACCTGCGCAGAGGCCCCGAGAGAAAGAATCGGATCCGACAAGGGTCCCACGTGACTCTCCTCCCCAGACCCGACGAGGGAGATTTGGCTCCCAGACCCCTTGATGGAAGACAGCATCTACAAGGTTGGAACAGAAGTCGGGGCCGATATACCAGTGGTGGTTTTCGCACCCGACAGTTCCACCACACGGACTTCAAGGCACTCCGGCTCCAAGTCGGAGGAGGAACAGAAGACAAGATAGGCGCAGTAGTCGGCTCCACTTCCATTTCAGCTAGGCCTGTGAGAATTTTGGCTAAGGCCGGTGTACGGAGCAACCTCGTGACCACCCGCTCCACATCATCATCAGAGAGGCTCCTGGATGATCGAGAGGACATAGTGGACGATTTATGGCTACCAGCCACCGATTGCAACAGAGGTGACTGGGGCACTGAATAGACTGGTTCCAAAGTCGGGGACCGGCTCCTTTTGTGGCTCTGAGTCGACTCTGATAAAACTGGTGGAGCCAATGGAGCTGTGGTCTTTTCAGGTCAGATAGCCTTCAGATCTGAAGATGCATGCTTAGACTTCTTAGCCGGCTCGGACACCGGATCAGAGGAAGAAGATATTTTGGTAGACTTTTCAGAAGAGGGAGACTGACAGGATTTTGATGGCTGATTCCCTTCTACCGCCACATCAAAGGGACCTTTAAGTGGACCCCTCACAATAAGTTTGTTCTTCCATTCCTGCAGGTCCCTGGAACTAAATCCATGGCAGACAGAGCAGGAGTCCTGCAGATGAATGGCATCTAAACAGTAAACTCACACACACAAAAAATGCTCTATTAGGATAAGGAATGGATTAAATCAGTTTACAACTCTAAGAAATGAGAAAAATAAACCAAAGGTCAAAAATTAGAAGAAACTTAGCCTGAGCCAGTGGAAAGCAATCTCGATCCAGCAAAGTGGCAAACGAGATCTGGGGAACTCTCGCCAGTCATCATGGGATAGGGTGCAGCCTCAAGCCAGTGAAAGCTCTTGAGCTTTAGTATTAGGCCAAGTCAGAACCGATGCTCGGTTCTGAACCCAGCCATCAAGAATGAAGTCAAGATGGGACAACATAATATCAAAACGTAAACACACCCCAATACAATCCTAAAACCTATTAATACTAACACATAAATCTATGTACATCTTTAAATATTGAAGTTTTACCCTCCTAAAAGGAACAGTTGTCCCAGACTGACAGCCACACTCATAAACTTGCATTAACTTAAAAAGAAGGTTAACCATGCTAAGATGCATGGTACAAGCCTGTGCTTCTACTAAGTGCTGTCTGGTTTTGTCTTACTTTTATTATTCTCCCACACTGGGAAAACACTTGAGTGCTTTCATAAAAATTATCTCCTAGCCACTGAAAGAAAGAAATATTCTGTTTTCACTGGTTTTTATCAGATTTCCTCCATGGAGACATGAGAACCAGTTCAGAGTTGCGTCTACAAGCACTCTTTTATTTGCAAGGGAGTGTATTATATTCAGTGTTTTTTTTATTTATTTGCTTTCTCTTAACATGTGTTACTAGATCAAACCAACTGACTTAATCCAGTCATTCCCCTATGCAAGAGTGAGAAAAAGCACATAGATTTTTCTTGTATCATGCTCTTTTGACCAGACTTTTCTTCTTTTTTTTACATTGTAGTGTCTACATTTTTTAAAACTGAACAATGAGAAAGAAAGAAGGAGAAAAAAAAAACAGGGGCACCTGTTTACTTTAGCATCCCCATCACACTTGAAAATAACTGAGAAAACTTTACTTTGTAGCATATACATTATATCGTGCATTATAAAAATACTTCTATTAGGAACAATTTTTTGTTTTGTTTACAGTTAACTCTCGCCTTCCTCTTCCTCCGTTCTAAATGTTCTTCCAAACATTAATGGCATGAAGTAGGGCATATGCTTTAGAGAGTCCCTACAAGTTTAACAAAGTCAAAAAGTCCAATATTTCCAGGTTTTCTTGTTTTGTCATATTTCACAAATACCATTAATACTTTGTAATTCCACATTTATTTGTCAATTTCTGAGTTGTTGATTTTCTTTCTGTTGATCTCCATCTCCCACATCCAGTCTCTGCTTCATTTCCAATGTACTCCAAGTTGTTCTAGTCAACTTGTGCTTTTTTATGCCTGTCAAGCATTTTCTGTTGAAGCACTGGAAAATGTTTTACTGGCACAGTCTCTCTGTGGTCTATTACCAGAAGAACAAGAAGCACAATCTCCTTCTGTTTCATAGCTCACTTTTTGTTAAACAAAACTTTGTATTTCCTCTTTAGCAGGCTCTGCATCAAAAAATTATTTTGTCCCTCCAGGAAAGAATATTCTGAAAATACCTGGGTACAGCAGCTTGAATCTCATGCCTGCTTGTTGACATTCCCCGATTAGTGGAATAAATTTACTCCTCTTCTGCCTGGTGTACAGTGAGTAATCATTTTCACAAACACTCTACTGTCTCCCATGCTTAGTACTTTGTCTTGCTGCCACAGTTTTGTCAGCATCAATTCCTTCTCCTGATAGGATTGCATCTTTACTATTAATGGTCTAGGTTGCTTTCTCACAGCCAGATCTGGAGCATACACCCTTTCAAGTAACAACACCTGCTGTGGAATACCAGTCCAGTTTCTTATTTGTGCTTTCATAAAATTAATGCAGTCTGCTTCTTCCAGCTTCTCTGGTACAGCAGAAAATCTCAGGTTTTCCCTACATCCTCTGTCCTTTAATTCTATTATTTTTTGAAACATCTCTTCTTGAGCAGTCTCATACTCAGCTAACCTTTTCTTCATTTCAACCTTCCGGAGTTTTGCAGTTTTATCATCTCATCTGAATATCTGTTAAAAGCTTCTTCCATTTTTTTTCCAGCCTTTTGTTTTTTGACTTGATGTACTCCTTTCAGTGTTTCATTTATTTTAATCAGCTCTGAGTACATTTCACTTATTTTTCCTCTAGGTTACTGGAATTCATGTGTTGCACCAACTATGGAGCTTGCACTGGTTTTTGCTGAACTGTTGCAGAATTCTTCCCAGTCAGTGTTTTTTCCTCATCTTTTGTGATTTTCTTTCAGGTTCTCTGAATTTTCTTTTTTTGCTGGCATCCAGGGAGTGCACTTACTAGCCAGTTACAGAAATTTACCCAGAAATACGAGTTTACTGTCAATCTCTTCTGAGTTTCTGTTTTCACACTGGCAGAGCTGAAATTAAGCCGTTACGCAATGTGCAGCCATCTTGGAAGTTTTGGGTGATATGGTTTTGATCCCTTTTAGGCACCTCTTTTCTGAGGACATGCTTTGGGCTCTGCAGGAGGCAAAGAAATCATATATGTCCAAATGGAAGAGATTTTTTTCTCTGGTGCCTCTCTTGTCATCAGTATCCTCCCTCATTGGAGGTTCCTTTGGTTCCCTCTTATTTGTGTGACCTGCTCCATGCTGGGTTGGCATATTCTTCAGTTAAAGCTCAGCTGTCAGCAGTTTCTGCTCATCTGCCCTTAAGATCTCCTTTGGCCTGTTCTTGCCTTCTTGGAACCTGAATTTTGTTCTTGAGAAATTGACCCATGCTCCTTTTTAGCCTGCTTCCTCAGCTGCCTTGCAATATTGTACTTGGGAGACTATTCTGCTTTCAGCTCTTACTTCAGCCAAAAGAGTGTCTGAAGTTCAGGCTCACATGGCTATTCCTCCTTTTCCAGTTTTCCATACAGGAAGGGTATCTCTTCATAATAATCCTTCTTTAATGCCCAAGGTGGTCAACAAATTGTCTCTTAATCACTCTGCTCATCTTCCTTCCTTTTTTCCTTCTCCACAGTCTGCCAGTCAGAAGGTTATTCACACCTTGCATTTGCATAGACAGCTCAGATATTAGTTAGATAAAACTTGTTTGCAACAAATCTGATTTTTTTTTTCATCTCAAGACTTTGGGTTTGGCTGCTTCTAAGCAGCAAACCATCTCCTCCTCAATTTCTAAGGCATTTCCTTTTGTTAGCTTTTGCATGGCAAATGTCTTTCCTCATCTGTAAAGGCACAGTCTAGTAGGGCGGTTTTGCCAGGGCTATTCTGCATGGGTTTGTGGAGGGTTCCTCTGTGCCTTCCTCCTCCCTGGCATCCTTTTGAGCTCCTGTACTTTCCCTTAGGTGGAGAATATTGCAACAGTAATATGGTTGAATTCAGATCTAGCAGACAACTTTGGATCATTAGTTACATCAAACTATGATCTATTTTACTTACAGAGATATAAAGCTGTTCAGTATTGAAAACTGGTTTGATCTGAAAAAGTAAATGCTACAAGAATGTACTCATCACAGCTAAAGTACTTAAGCTGTTATATTTTATATGGCTCTTACCATCTTATTTTGATATGTGGTTGTAATACATGCATATCTGTTTGGAGTAAGTAGATGTTTTGTAGTTCACTATTTAATGTCAGTCTAATGCTATGCTGCTAGCGTGACATTGTTGTGATGCTCACCAGTACCAGTACACATAGCAATACATCCTCCATATCACAATCATATTACAACAAAGCTGTTACAGTAAAATTATCCCTACTCTATCTTCTTCTTTCGGCTTTTTCCCGGTTAGGGGTCGCCACAGTGAATCATCTGTCCGCTCATGATTGGCAGTGGAGTTCTACGGTGTTGAGTTGCCAGCCTCCCACAGAAGGCACATACATGCACACACTCACACTTAGGGCCAATCTAGTGTGTCCAATCCACCTACTGCATGTCTTTGGGATGTGGGAGGAAACTGGAGCACCCGGAGGAAACCCACAAGACCACAGGGAGGACATGCAGACTCTGCACAGAAGGCACCCCAGCCAAGAATCGAACCAGAGAACCTCTTGCTGTGAGGCGGCAACACTAACCACTGCACCACCGTGGCCGCCCATCCCTACTCTATAAACCCAATAAATCTGAATTATTCACAATAGTTCCATAAGGGCTTATCATTCAAAACAGTCCACTGTACCCGCAATCTTTTGTCATGTTATAATGCATTCACATACCTTCAGAGCTCCACAGAGTTCCACTGTGTCACAGTTCTCAACCACAGCTATTCTGAAGTTTGGTGTTTGCAGCAGCTCCTTCAAAATCTGGCCATGGCGTTTATTTTTGCTTCCTGTGCATAAATGACATGGAATATGGTTTAATTTCTACTTTGTACAGATGCAACACAATTTTCACCTTTATCTGTTGGAGGATCAGATTCCTAAACAGTCTTTCCAGAAAAGTCACCATGGACTACTCAAAGCATTCTGTTTGCACAGTTACAAAAATTAATAACTTCAATGGATGATGTTTAGGCAAAAAGAGAACAAGAAACTGTTAACTTAAGAGCCAACTGATGTTGCCCAGTGTTGTTTTGCAAATATTAATTTATGGATGCAATGCAAGCACTGAAATGTGTTTAAGCGCTGCTGGCAGATTGCTCTTGAACCAGTTCTACTCACCTTTCTTTTTGTAGTGATGTTTGGAGGACTTTATTTTTATGTGGTTACTGTTTAGCCATATTGAACAATGTTGCCTTGCAGCAGCATTTCACTTTTAGAATGAACAGATAAGTTCAGTCTGACCAGCCTACCAGTAAATAAAAACGTATAAAAAGGAAAAAATAGACCATCAGGTTACACAACTATGTTGTTGTTCATCTCTCCAACTATGACTCCAAAAGTACAGCCTAAACCAGAAGTCTGTTTTTTAAACATCTTTATTGAATTATCATTTGTAACATACACAAACTTACATTTATATAAAAGTAATCCAACCATGTTGCAAGTTCACATTTATAAACATTATACATCACATGTATTGTTATATATCATATAATCTAGGCAACATTACTTAAATTATTCAGTTCTTGCATTTTCTTAAACATCCCCTTCCAAAACATTTTTCTGCACGTATTGTTCCTACAATTTTCATTTTTTGCTATGTAGTTTACTCCTACCCTTTTCTGAAGATCCCATTTCCTGTTCTTTTATCTGTTACAATATTCACTACTTCAAGTACAGTTAGTTTAGATTTTGATTTCAATTTTGTAGTAATTGCTTTCTGATAGCCACCAGCATTAAACATAAGTTCTTATTATGACTAGGCAATTTAGATCCAGCATCCCATCTCAAAAATAAATAAATAAATAAATAAATAAATAATTTCTTTAGTGACACTCATTTGCTCACAAAGTATTCCTGTTAAAGCACACTGTAGAGAATTTTTAAAGTCTGCCAACTCACTACACTCCCAAAATATACGTTTCCAGTTAACATCTTTCTTCCTCATCACATTTCCAACCTTTGCTATCTACCTGAGGAAAATTTCTCTGGAATCTGCTTGGGGTATAAAGTATCTTTGCAAACAGTTCTGGGTAAAAATCCTAAATCTTCTAGTCTTTACTCCATATTTGGGAGCCATACATATGTTTTTCCATTGCTTTTTTTGTGAATTACATATTTAATCTCTATTCCCAAACTTTTCTGACCTCTTCTGATTGTTTCCTATTGTTATTGTGCAATTCTTTATATATCCTACTAATTTAGGTTCAAATGTGTGTACAAGGCTAATGGCCCTGGAGCTTTTACAGGCCTAACCCACAGAAGTGCCCTGGCATCGTGCCGCCCGACGTTAGTTCCCAGTGCCTCTATCAAGTACAGCCACTGGAGTGATCCCCAGGATGAACTTTCTATTTCCCATCCACTCATCAAGATTTCTCTTGAAGAGGGCCAGTGAGATGCTCTGCTTGACATGTATGGGAAGTCTATTCCAGAGCATGGGCAATCTCTGGGTTATGAACTTGTCCCTCCAGCATGTTCCCTTTTTTAACAGCAACTTCTATTCTAGTTTCAATTAAAAACTCAACTAGTGCAGGTCTTTCATTTAGGATTCCTTTATCCCTTTCTCTTTGTCTATATTTTGATATCAGTCCTCGACAGGAAAGGCTTGCGATCCGAATATTTTCTTGGCCTCTTCCCATACTATTAACCTAATTGACCAAATTTGCTTCTTAGATGTGCATATCCACAAAAACTTGGAAAAAGCTAAATTTAATAGTACAATATATAGGAAACCTACATACTCAAACTCATTCCTTCATTATACAAGTTGCCACCCTCCCCACCAGAAGAGAGCTGTTATCAAAGGTCAAATGGTGAGGGCGGCAAGAATGATTTCTGAAGAGAACGATTTTTTTATACGAATGTTCTCATCTAGAATCCATGTTTATTAAAAGGGGCTATCCTGTTTCTTTAATCAAAGAAATTTAATTTGAAGTTATTAATAAAAGAAATTCAGGATTTTTTAAGCCTCTTTTAGGTACACCGGATAATACTACTGGCGCAGTAAGCCCAAATACTGATGTTTTTTGTTCTAAAGTTCAGAACTTTCATACAAGTTTTTTATGTACCTACAATTTAGATAGTATTGTAATTAGAGACATTATTAATAAAAATTGGGTTTTAATACAGGAAGATACTAGTTTGAATAAATTATTGGGTGATAAACCGAAAATCACCTATAGAAGAGGTCCTAACATTAAGGCACTACTTGAACGTCCTACAAAAAAGGTTAATGTTCACAATAAAGGAATGTTTAAGTGTGGAAGATGTAACCAGTGCAAGTTTCTGTGTATTGATAAGGAGGTAATAATCAGGAATGTTCATTACAAGGTTCAAGGTAAACACTCATGTTTATCTAAAGCAGTAGTTTACTGTGCCTTATGCCAAGATTGTCCTGCGTTTTACATTGGTAAAACCGAAAGGGAATTGAGACAGCGTATTTATGAACACCAATACACAATAACTAAACGAGACACTAATGCTTTGGCAAGACATTTGGCTGATAACCCCAACCATAATTTTAGGTTTATAATATTACATCAGGTGACACCAGATCCTAGGGGTAGTCCGTGGCAATTAGATTTAGAATGCCACGAACTTCAATGGCAGATTAGAACTACAGCCTATGTCCATCCTGGTTTTAATGAGTTTGTTTCTATAAAATGTGTGCTAAGGAAATTAGCACTGAAAAGATAACCTTGTTTTATGTTCCAAATGTAAGATTTACTATAAGTAAAAAACTTATACAATGTATAATACATGTAAAGTTCGATCATACATAAAGAATAAGATACTTAACATGTTTTATAAATATTATAAATTTTACAACTTTAGTGTACTCATTCATTCATAAATAATAATTAATAATTTCTTATACAGTTTATATACATTTACATTCATAAAGTTGGTAAATTAGTTATTTAGTAATTTTATAATTGCGGTATGATAGATTATATTAGTATTTATTATATTTATTATAATATTTTAGCATATTAAACGGATTTTAGAAGGTTTTTAAATATGTTTTCAGCTTGCTATTTGCAGTCTTTATTCATGTATTCATTTAATGAATTACACATTTACTAATTCATTTTTATTCGGTTTATTTTTGTGAATATGTGTATTTAAATACATATGACTTTATTTCTTTTTATGGGTTTACTTAGTTATAAGGCTTGGTGAAAGTAAAGTTCTAGGCTCCAGCTTTATCATGGACTTTATAATTGTGGTTTAGGATTGAAATGGGCCTATATGAAGTGGTATCAGATGGGTCTTTACCATCTTTAGGTATTACAGCCACCACAGCAATTTTCCAGGATGCTGGTACCTTGCTTCCTTTTAAAATTCTGTTAAAACAAAATCTTCCAAATCTTTATCAGTTTCTTCCCTCCAAACTTCCACCAGAATACCATCCATTACTTGAGACTTTCTTGTAGATTGGTTATACATCACCATTGTTATCTCATCTTCTATCTTAACTATTAGTTGTTCAGTCTCATCTACCTCTAATATTGGCATATTTAAATTTTCCATAAATGTTTTCATTTGTGCTATTTCTTGACTTCCCTACTTCTCTACTTTATAAAATTTTCATAAAATTTCCAAAATATTTCTAATACCTCTACGGGATGTCTTTTTGTTTTTCTGGTTATAGGCTCTCTACGTTTGGCAAATACCCTTTCTACTTTATGTTGCCTAAGTTGTGCCAAAAGTTTTTGAGCTCTGAAGTTTACTTTATTTTATTTTATAGGTTCATAGGTTCAAAGGTAAGTACTAGGCTATCTACCCGAGGACATCTATAAGCCTAGCCAGAATATGTTGGCTGTCACCGCCCTCTTAGATTAGTTCCCTGTGCCTCTACGGGATGTCTCTTTGTTTTTCTGGTTGTAGGCTCTCTATGTTTGGCCCTGTGCCCTGTTATTTACTTAACATCTGTTTACCGGGAAAGTCCAAGTTATTATCAAAAAAATACGTTGCTTAACAGTAATCTTTCTAGACTCATGCATATAATCCAGGTACTCCCTTATTTTCTCTTCAGCCTCCTCTACTTCTGTTCTGTGAGATTCCCATTATTTTGTAATACTTTAACATTTGTCATCCCCTCTAAATAATTATTACCTGCCAACCAGGTCTTTTTTTCTTTTATTTCTACCCTATTTTTAAACTCGACTGTCATTTTAACCCACTCACTAACTATAACTTCTGGAGTACTTCCTATCTTCCCTAACAACTCCCAGATAATTTCCAATACCAATTCCTTAAATTCCTCTCTTTTTAACAGGTTGGTTGGGAAGTGCTAGTATCTTATCTTTACTTCATTACCCTGCATTTTTATCTTGGTAATTATTGATGCATGCAAGACCTTAAGTAGTTATTGGATGTGTGTCAAAGTTTTCAATTAAATGGACATGGTCCTGTGAAATATAATATGTGAGAGTGTTCAATCTCGCCTTTGTTCTTACACATGGGTTCGGAGCCGATCCTCGGCTCCGTGCCGGCCGACTGCAAGCTCTGCATCGAGAAGAAGCTCGAGGACATCCAATACCCACAATCCCCCTCTGCCTTTACCCCAGATCTAGTTTGCCGCTGCTGCTTACGCATCGCTGGGGACTAGCTCGAGGCTTTTACAGATAAGAATTTATCTTTCTGTTTAAATTTTTCAAAAGTTTTCTTCAATATAGTCTATGAATAGTTAGAGTAGGTGTGTGAGTGGACTTTGAGATCTCGGTTCCTTAGATTAGTTACTTAGTTTAACTAAAAGGTACAGGGTTTATTTCGGGCCTATCTCCCTACTTTAATAACTTGGACTAAGTATTGTGTAGTCTGCTTATTACAGGATTTGACACATATTACGGATTTGACTGTTTTCTCATTGGAAGTGACTTTTAATTACTGGACTGTCATTCTTTCTTACTGTCATGTCAGAAAAATTAAAATGTGGCTTCAAGCGTTGTCACTGTGGCCAAAAAATGTCGCTCACAGACAACAACAGTTGCTGTGTCTACTGTCTTGGCCCTCTCCAGTTACTAGAGGACTACTGTATTTGTCACTCTTTTAGTGGGAGGGTCATGACAGATAGGCGCAGGAAACTGATGAATAGAGGATTGCTGAAACCCTCTTTCCAGGAGGCCTTGGATGCTTCAGACCAGGCATCAAGTCTTGAGGGTCGAAGGCGGTAGACCAAAGACATCGGCTCCGAGCTCTTCGAGTTGGATTGGATCACCGGTTCCACAGACTTGGGGCCGGTGTTCAACTGTTGGCAGTTTCGAGCCTCGGGTCTTGGAACCAGTGTGGGAGCTCCCTCCACCCGACTCTGTGAGGTCGGCTCGTCTTCGATCCCTTCGACTCGTTCTTCGAGAGCCCTTTCCGACACCGGCGTGGACCGTGTGGTGCAGAAGCTTATGGAGCATATGGCCCTGTCCAAGCTTATTTCGGTCTCCTCTCAGTTGATGTCGAGACTTGAAGGCCTGCCACTATCTCCATCTGTTCCTCCTCCGAGACCTGTTCAGTCTTGGGCCGGAAGAGGCTGATCTGATGATTGTGGAGCTCGGTGCCAGAACCGTCCCTTTTCTCGGTGAAGTCACGTTTACCTGCGACTCCATCCGATCCGGTACTGGAGTCACCGGGCGAATCGCTAAGTTCTAACCTTTAGCAACCCAAAAAAAAACCTGAAGGTTAAAGCACACTGTAGAGAATTTTTGAAGTCTGCCAACTCACTACACTCCCAAAATATACGTTTCCAGTTAACATCTTTCTTCCTCATCACACTTCCAACCTTTGCATCTACCTGAGGAAAATTTCTCTGGAGTCTGCCTGGGGTATAAAGTATCTTTGCAGACAGTTCTGGGTAAAAATCCTAAATCTTCTAGTCTTTACTCCATATTTGGGAGCCATACATATGTTTTTCCATTGTTTTTTTTTTTTGTGAATTACATATTTAATCTCTATTCCCAAACTTTTCTGACCTCTTCTGACTGTTTCCTATTGTTATTGTGCAATTCTTTATATATCCTACTAATTTAGGTTCAAATGTGTGTACAAGGCTAATGGCCCTGGAGCTTTTACAAGCCTAACCCACAGAAGTGCCCTGGCATCGTGCCGCCCGACGTTAGTTCCCAGCGCCCGACGTTAGTTCCCAGTGCCTCTATCAAGTACAGCCACTGGAGTGATCCCCAGGATGAATTTTCTATTTCCCATCCACTCATCAAGATTTCTCTTGAAGAGGGCCAGTGAGATGCTCTGCTTGACATGTATGGGAAGCCTATTCCAGAGCATGGGCAATCTCTGGGTTATGAACCTGTCCCTCCAGCATGTTCCCTTTTTTAACAGCAACTTCTGTTCTAGTTTCAATTAAAAACTCAACTAGTGCAGGTCTTTCATTTAGGATTCCTTTATCCCTTTCTCTTTGTCTATATTTTGATGTCAGTCCTTGACAGGAAAGGCAATCACTAGCTTGCGATCCGAATATCTTCTTGGCCTCTTCCCATACTATTAACTTTCCTTCTTTAATTATTTGTTCCCATACCTTGGTTCTTTTGCTGGCTTCCTCCAGTAAATTCCAGCCCTCCTCTTCTCTATTCTCGCTGCCTCTAATTGCAGTCATCCCTATTGGCAGAATCTCTTTTCTCCATTCCCGTGCTGGCTTAGTTCTTGAAATACTTTCTGCTACCTTGTGAATGTTATATTATGTACGATTGTTGTTACTCTCCTTAAGATTCTGCAACCAAATCCCATTCTTTGCTTAGTTTTTGAATTAGCCCCATGCTTCATCATCATCCCTTTTACTCTGAATTTTTGCTTTCTGCTTGTGTTATGTATAATAACCTTAACTGTGTAGCACTAAAATATCCCTTCAAATCAGGCAATTCTAAATCTCCTTGTTCTATTGGTAGGCTTAACTTATCCCACTTGACTCTTGCCCTCTTCCCCTCCCAAATAAAATTCTTCAACACTTTATTTACTACTGTCCACAACTTCTCCTCTGGTTGATAAAGATATGCCTAACCTGTGTATAAAACTAAAGGGACTAAAAACATTTTTACTGCTTGTATCTTGCTATGCATATCCCAATGCAAGGGCTTCAACTTTCTCAGGTTTTTGTATTATCTTTTATTTAGTCTCTTCCCACATATCCTTAGCTGCCATAACCAAACCCTTTTTAGTCTATACTCCTAAATATTTTTTATCATGTCCTCATAACATAAATATTGCTGGACAAATTCATGGGTGGGTAAAAGGTTTACAGCTATAGCCTTTGTTTTACCTTTATTAATTTTATATCTTGAAAAACTTGGAACTTTCTGAAAATGTTCCACAACACAGAGATTTCCTTTTCTGGTTCCATCAGGTACAAAATTATAGCATCTGCAAATAAAACCATCTATTCTTGAACATCATTCCAGCTATATCCTTGGATTTCTAAGTTCCTTATTTTCTTTGCCAGTGTTTCTAAATATAACTCAAATAACAAAGGGGAAAGATGACACCCCCTGCCTGGTTCCTCTATTCAGCGATGACTTATCAGAGACAAACCATCCCACTTTGATTTTTGTCTTTGATCCCTCATATATCTATCCTTCCAATTAACTGTATTGTTTTATCAAGAAATGCAAATGTTTCCATTGGCCTACTCATAAAATCTCAGCTTAATCTGTCTAATGCTTTCTCCGCATCAAGACCCACCAATAACAGTGGTATTTTCTTACATTCTGTTTCCCTATGGATTATCATTGTTCTATTAATGTTGCCAAATATTTGCCTCCCCCCACACACAAAACCACATTGGTTCATATCTATCATTTTTGGCATCACCTTTGTTATTATTTTAGCCACTGTAGACATAAACACTTTATAATTGTGAAAAAATAAACTTGAACCACACAAAAACTCGAGTCTTGGAACCGGTGAGGAGCTCCCTCCACCGACTCTTTGATGGCTCCTCTTCGATCCTTCGACCGTTCTTCAGAGCTTTCCGCCTGTGTGGACCGTGTGGTGCAGAACTTATGGAGCATATGGCCCTGTCCAAATATGGCATCTCCTCTCAGTTTGATGTGGACTTGAAGGCCTGCCACTATCTCCATCTGTTCCTCCTCCGAGACCTGTTCAGTCTTCGAGCCGGAAGTTACTGATCTGATGATTGTGGAGCCCTCGGTGAAAAGAACCACCTTTTAATCGGCTAAACTACTCCATCTGATCCGTACCGAGTCTCCGGGCGAAGATCTGTCCTTGGTTTCGGGACCTAGAGTCGGCATTTTCTTCCCACTTCCTTGCTCTCGCCAGGATCGATTTGGTTCCGTCCTCGGGTCGGTCTTCGTCCTGTTTCTGGGATTCTTCCCATTTCTTGAACGGGAGATACCTCGACTGGGACCGGGGCTTCGACCTATGAGGAAGGTGTTGTCTACTCAGACAACCACATCAGCAGGTACAGCTTCTCCTCCACAAAGGACCGTTATCCTCCTCTGCACCCACGGCCACATCAAGCGTCGGCACCAGTGTCTCAGCCACCCCTGGAGGGTGCCCCTCTTCCTCGGAGGCTTCTTCGGATGCTCCCCACAAGAAGTTCCTAGGAAAAGAATGTGTAAGAGGAGACACTTGGATTCTCCACAAGAATCCTTGACATCTCATACTGACTTAGATGAGTCAGAAGGGTCCCCTAAGTCACCTTCAGAGATGTCTCTTTTCTGACATCTTGGAGATCCTTAAACAGAGAGGTGACTGGCAAGCCCTCCCCTTCTGAGGATGAGTCAGTTTTGCTGAAGGCATTTGGTGCTCACCCTTCCTCCTCCTGGGTCACTCCGCCCTTTGATGAATTAATGGATTTAATTGCTCGAAGGGCGTGGGAGACTCCTGACACAGTGGAACCAGTCCCTAGGAAGCCAAATAAGTACATCACGGCACCACAGGACAAGCTTACCTTACCAAAGGAGTTCCAGTAACTTATGGTGGTGGCAGCGCCACAAAAAGGAGATGTCGAGTCTTCCTCATCTGTCCATCCGCCTAACAAAGATTCTAGGACCATGGACAGATAGGAAGCGCATTTTAGTTCAGCGGCTTTCCATCGTTCCCTGAACTATTTGACCCATTTTACCGTTTACAGAGGATCTAGTCAAAGAGTTGGGAGATACCCTCCAGGGTCTACAGATGCTGCTGTCTCAGAGAAAGTTACAGCGGATCTCAACACCCTTACTCCATTGTGAACTCGTCCATGAGGCTGATATCCTATGCAGCCAAGGATCGAGGGCAGCGGCTTCAGCGATTGCTCTTCGTAGGCAATCCTGGATGCTTATGTTATTATGGAAGCCTTCAAGTCTTCCTTTACTAACGCCCCATTTGATGGAGCCAACTTTTGGACCCTAAAGTAAAGGAGACCCTTACCGGTGTGAACAGGAGGGAAAGACTCTGTCTGCTGTCGGAGTCCGTTTTCCACCCTTCCAGACCGTACCCCAAAGGGCAACGTGGTGGGAAAATGTGGTTTAGAAACCCCAAGGATCTTTCAAACACAGGGTGATGCCCCTCTAGAGGCAGAAGGGGGCAGAGGTGGAAGACGCCACCCTGGCGGCAGAGGGGTCCGCAAAACCAAGGTGACAGGGATAACCTCCTGGCAAACCTTTTCAGCACTCCTGAGAGGAGGCCCGACTGTCCTGCTCTGGAGGCAGTCGGGGTGCTTAGCTTTATACCCTCAGGCCTGGCAAAACCTTTCAGACAATTGGGTAAAAGCATTGTTACCAGAGGTTACAAAATCCCATTTCTATCCACCCCCATTCCAAAGAAAACTCCCAGATGTACCACCCCATCTGAGACCCAGCAGCTATAGAAATTTCAAAGCTGCTAGAAAAAGAGTCATCCAACCAGTCCCAGCGGACCAAAAGGATTCGAACTTACTCAAGGTTCTTTTTAGTTCCAAAGAAAACAGGGGACTGGAGGCCAATTCTGGACCTAAGTCATCTCAACACCTTTGTCAAGAAGGAAAAGTTCGAATGGTCACGCTTCAATCGATCCTTCCATTCTTACAGAAGGCGACTGGATGTGCTCAATAGATCTGAAGGACGCATACTACCACATCAAAATGGCCAGGCTCCAGAGATCATTCGCTTCGGCTGGGAGCCAGTCACTATCAGTTTCGAGCCCTGCCCTTTGGTCTGACCCAGCCCCCAGGGTCTTCACCAAATGCATGGCAGTGGTAGCGTCTCATCTGAGCGCCTAGGATTCCAGGTGTTTCCGTATCTGGACGACTGGCTCCTGTCTGCCACCACCAGGCGTCAACATGATACAGGCCAGGGATTACTCTACAACTTTGTACACCTTGGCATTTCAGTAAATTTCGAAAATCTTTGCTACAGCCATCACAGCATATCTTATTCATAGGAGCGGAATTAGACACTCAGTTAGTTCTAAAACTTCCACAGAAAGGAATAGTTGCACTTCAATCAACATTTCCCTTCTGCTCGTCCAGAAATCCCCAGCAAAATTGTTCTGAAAGTTTTGGGTCTCATGGCAGCTTCTCTCATTGCAATACCATTGGGAAGACTGCACATGAGAGTGCTACAATGGCTCTTTTGCACAATGGTCATTCCAACAACTTCCACTGACTCACGAAATATTGATAACAACATGCAAATCACACCTAATGTGGTGGTTACAGACTTGCAACCTATCCAGCGGAAGACCATTTGTGCTACCCACACGCAGCAATGATAACCACGGACGCTTCCCTGATAGGGTGGGGGCATCTTTCAGGGACAGACAGTCCAAGGCGAATGGACCAATCTGGAGTACAATCTGCACATCAATGTTCTGGAGTTGAGGGCAGTGTTTTGGCGTTGCAACACTTTGCTCCCCTTCTTCCTCAGGGACCATTGCAGTTCAGACAGACAACATGTCCGTAGTCTGGTACATAAACAAGCAAGGGGAACCAGGTCCTACCAACTATGCAGAGAGGCCATGAGAATTTGGCAATGGGCAGAGTCCACGGTCGCTTTCTGATGCAACGCACATCCCGGGGTCATCCAACGTCATAGCCGACAGGCTGAGCAGAGCAATACTTTGCCTCACGAGTGGTCCCTCAAACAGTCAGTTGCGAAAGGTTTTTCGCAAATGGGGCCAGCCTTCCTGCGATCTGTTATGGTCTCCAATGAGCCAAATGCAGGAGCTACTTTGCCCTATTACCCCTCCAGGGAAGTCCCAGGGACGCTGGTGCACGATTGCCGGTCTCCTATATGCTTTTCCTCCATTTCCCCTGATTGCAAAGTTTCTGCAGAAAGCCAAACAACCTTCAGAGGACTATAATTCTCATTGCCCATTCTGGCCTCGTCAAATTTGGTTCCCCTTTCTTTGCATCACGCATTCGGGACCTTGGATGCTGGACCCAGAGCCAGATCTACTGACTCACTGTCAGGAGTTCCTCACCCATCCCTGGAATCTCTCCATCTAGCAGCTTGGCTGCTCGCTTTTAGCCAGGTCTAATCCCCTTACATGGTTCAAGATATTTTGGTAGCTTCTCATAAAGTTTCCACTTAAAGACTTATACTAGTAAATGGAAGCGTTTTGTCATCTGGGAGTCACATCAGTTGGACCCTGTTACAGCTCCTTGAATAAGGTCTTAGAATTTCTAACGATTATTTCAGGAAGGAGCTTCTCCTGCTACTTAAGAGTACAGTTGGCTGCCATTTCTACTATCATTCAGAAGATGGTGCACCTATTATGGCTCACAGACTTTGTAAAGCCTTTTAAAGGTTCTTTCATATCAGACCACCAGTCAGAAGTCCAACATCACCATGGAATTTAAATTTATTGCTCTCAAAATTAATGTTACCACCCTTTGAACCAGCTTCTTGCACTTTGAAATTTTTGTCATGGAAAACTTATTTCTGGTGGCTATTACATCCTAGAGGTGTCTGAGCTTCAGGCCTTTCATCAAACATCCCTTATTTAATTTTTCATTCTGACAGAGTATCTCACTAATCCATCCTTTCTTCCCAAAGTTTGTTCTACTAGTAATATTAATCAGTCCATTGAATTACCCACCTTCTTTAAAGACCACTCTAATAAATTAGAGTATATGTTGACAAACTGGAGTCCATAGACAACTCAGATTTTATTTGGATAGAACAAAAGATCACAGAAATCTATAAGCTTTTTAGCTTTTGCTGACAGCAGAAAGGTCTTGCAGTTACAAACTCTTTCAAAGTGCTCTGTTGTTCATTTATGTTTATGGAATTCTGATCAAACATTATCAGCAAAACCCAAAGGACATTCTACCAGATCAATTTCTACATCTTTGGCTCATTGCAGCTCGGCCCCTACCTTTAGGACATTTTATTTCAGGCCCCGCTACTTGGGCTATGAACACCAAAATGCAATACTGGCTAATGTTTGCTTTCTGATAAAAAAAGGTTTTTGTGCCTAAGGAAATTGGGCCACGAACTTCAATGGCAGATTAGAACTACAGCTTATGTCTACCCTGGTCTTGGTGAGTTTGTTTCTATAAAATGTGTGCTAAGGAAATTAGCATTGAAAAGATAACCTTGTTTTATGTTCCAAATTTAAGATTTAATATAAATAAAAAACTTATACAATGTATAATACATGGAAAGTTCGATCATACATAAACAATAAGATACTTAACATGTTTTATAAATATTATAAGTTTTACAACTTTAGTGTACTCATTCATTCATAAATAATAATTAATAATTTCTTATACAGTTTATATACATTTACATTCATAAAGTTGGTAAATTAGTTATTTAGTAATTTTATAACTGCGATATGATAGATTATATTAGTATTTATTATATTTATTATAATATTTTAGCACATTAAACGGATTTTAGAAGGTTTTTAAATATGTTTTCGGCTTGCTATTTGCAGTCTTTATTTATGTATTCATTTAATGAATTACACATTTACTAATTCATTTTTATTCAGTTTATTTTTGTGAATATGTGTATTTAAATACATATGACTTTATTTATTTTTATGGGTTTACTTAGTTATAAGGCTTGGTGAAAGTAAAGTTCTGGGCTCCAGCTTTATCATGGACTTTATAATTGTGGTTTAGGATTGAAATGGGCCTATATGAAGTGGTATCAGATGGGTCTTTACCATCTTTAGGTATTACAGCCACCACAACAATTTTCCAGGATGCTAGTACCTTGCTTCCTTTTAAAATTCTGTTAAAACAAAATCTTCCAAATCTTTATCAGTTTCTTCCCTCCAAACTTCCACCAGAATACCATCCATTACTTGAGACTTTCTTGTAGATTGGTTATACATCACCATTGTTATCTCATCTTCTATCTTAACTATTAGTTGTTCAGTCTCATCTACCTCTAATATTGGCATATTTAAATTTTCCATAAATGTTTTCATTTGTGCTATTTCTTGACTTCCCTACTTCTCTACTTTATAAAATTTTCATAAAATTTCCAAAATATTTCTAATACCTCTACGGGATGTCTTTTTGTTTTTCTGGTTATAGGCTCTCTACGTTTGGCAAATACCCTTTCTACTTTATGTTGCCTAAGTTGTGCCAAAAGTTTTTGAGCTCTGAAGTTTACTTTATTTTATTTTACAGGTTCATAGGTTCAAAGGTAAGTACTAGGCTATCTACCCGAGCACATCTATAAGCCTAGCCAGAATATGTTGGCTGTCACCGCCCCTTTAGATTAGTTCCCTGTGCCTCTACGGGATGTCTCTTTGTTTTTCTGGTTGTAGGCTCTCTATGTTTGGCCCTGTGCCCTGTTATTTACTTAACATCTGTTTACCGGGAAAGTCCAAGTCATTATCAAAAAATATGTTGCTTAACAGTAATCTTTCTAGACTCATGCATATAATCCAGGTACTCCCTTATTTTCTCTTCAGCCTCCTCTACTTCTGTTCTGTGAGATTCCCATTATTTTGTAATACTTTAACATTTGTCATCCCCTCTAAATAATTATTACCTGTCAACCAGGTCTTTTTTTCTTTTATTTCTACCCTATTTTTAAACTCGACTGTCATTTTAACCCACTCACTAACTATAACTTCTGGAGTACTTCCTATCTTCCCTAACAACTCCCAGATAATTTCCAATACCCATTCCTTAAATTCCTCTCTTTTTAACAGGTCGGTTGGGAAGTGCTAGTATCTTATCTTTACTTCATTACCCTGCATTTTTATCTTGGTAATTATTGATGCATGCATGACCTTAAGTAGTTATTGGATGTGTATCAAAGTTTTCAATTAAATGGACATGGTCCTGTGAAATATAATTTATGTCAAGTCTAACACAGTTATTGTACTTTGGAATAATATGCAAGTTCTCTGAGTTACTGCTACTGAATTTACATGTTTCATACCACATATTTTCACAAATTTGTTCAGAAATCTACCCTCTTTTGTTTTATTTTCCCTTCTAGGCCTACCAGATACAACCTCATTGTGTAAATCAGATTCCAGTGTCCACCTATAAGTAATATTCCCTGCTGAAAGCTGATTATTTCTTCCCAAACATTTTTAAGCTCCAAAATAGCAATTTTAGGTGGAATACAAGTACATGCCTATGTAATTGTCAGCCTTGCCAGTAGCCCCTTACCACTACAAATCTGCCATTATCTTTTTTTCCTCTTCTGTCACTATTGGAGCTCCTCTAACATTTAATATAAATACGCATCTTTTTATTTGTCCCTAATATTCTTCAGAATATCCCCTGAAATCCTTTCTTTATCAAATTCACAAGCTCATCTCTTATCAACTTTGCCTCCTGTAGCATTACTATTTGCACTCTGCATTTCTTAATATAATTAAGTATTCTTCACTTTTTGTCTATACATGTGAAGCCATTTATATTTAAGATAAAATGGAAAGTGTTGTTATGGTAAAAAGTCATTATCCCCAACTGTTATATATATGGCAGCTTTTTTAAGTGTCTAATTCTAGCTTTTGTGATACATGTGCCAATAATGTCTTACATGTTAATCTTTTATACATGTTTTCTTATTCTCAACATTGGGACCTATGTCACACTTTACAACACTTTTTGTTTTAATAATAGTCCTCAAAAACAAGCAAACAAACAGCTCCCAGAGATCCTCCATAACCTATTAACTTAATACATATAAAACTATGTACGTCTTCATATAATGAAGTTTAACCCTCCTAATAGGAATATTTGTATCAAACAGACAGGCCCTATTTACCCTGAAATGGAAGTTATCCATGTTAAGACATGTTATTGTCTGTGCTTCTACTTACATTGATTAGTATCTGTTATTTTTTTCCTTATCTCTATTCCCCCTCCCTCAGATGATAAAAAAGTTCAAATACTTTCAGAAATCATTAACTTTTTAGTCTTGAAAAAATCAGTTTTCTGTCTTTAATTGCCCTATTATCAGTTAGTCTCCATGGAAAAGTAAGAGAAAAAATAAAATGTATTCCTCTGTTGCAGCCTGAAAGACAAGCTGAGACATTTATTGCTAAAGAAAACCTTTCATTATAATCAGTTTTCTCATATTTACTTGCTTCCACTTAAAATGTATTATTAGCTTAAGCTAAGGATCTTAATCCAAACACTCACCTTTGCAAATGTACGATAAAACACATATATTATGATCTGTGTACTTTTACACCACATATCCCACCCCAACAACCCCAAATTACAGCTTATTAACTCAAACATGCTTTTGTTGAGCTTTTCTTCTCTTTTTGTACTGTAAAGTCTATATTTCTTAATACCAAAAAAGGAGAAATAAAGAGAAGAGGAAGAAAAAAGACATCTGTTTACAGAAATGCTGTTAAGATAAGAAATTATTATGCTTACAGATAACTTTCTTTCCTCCTCCCTCAGAGTCCTTCCAAACATTAATGACATGAAGTAAGGCAAATGCCTTTGAGTTCCTCACAAGTTTAGCAAGGTCAACAGAAGTCCACTCTTTCCTCTTATTCTTATATAGCCATATTTCACAAATGTAACTGATGCTCTGCAGTCTCACATTAATTCACTAATTTTCAAGTTGCTGGTCTTCTTTCTCTTCATTTCCATCTCCCACTCCAGATTCTGGTTCAGTTCCATGGGGCTTCTAATTCTTCTGGTCAACTCCTGTGCTTTTCTCTGCCTCTTAAGCATTTTCCTTTGGAACAGTGGAATAAGTTTTATTAGCAAAGTCTCTCCATGCACTTTATTATCAGAATAATAAGAAGCAAAGCCCCCTTCTGGTGCATTTTTGTTGAATAAACTTTTGCATTTCCTCCTTAGCCTATTCTGTATCAAAAATTACTTTGATCTTCCATGAAAAAATATGTTGAAGGCAGTTGGATACAGCAGCTTGAATCTCACACTTACCACTCAACATTCCCTGATTACTGGAACAGATTTACTCCTCTTCTGCCTGATGTAATGTGATAATTTTCCACAAATACTCAACTGTGTCCACCTTTTAGCACTTTCCTTCTGCCACAGTTTTGCCAGAATCAATTCTTTCTGCTGGTAAGACTGCAACTTTACTATTAGAGGTCATGGCTGCTTTCTCATGGCCAGGTTTGGAGCATACACCCAATGTGCCCTTTCAATTAACAACACCTGGTGTGGGATACTAGTCCAGTTGTTTATTTGTGCTTTCCTAAAATTAATACAGTCTGTTCATTCCAGTTTCTCTGGTACAGGAGAATAATCTCAAATGTTTCCCTTTGTGCTCTATCCTCTAATGATGCCATTTTTGAAACATCTCTTCTTGAGCAGGCTCATACTCAGCTTTTCCATTTTGACCTCTGATTTTTGCAGTTTTATCAGCACATCTGAATATCTGTTTAAAGCTTCTTCCATTTTTCCAGCCTTTTGTTTTTTGAGTTGATATACTCCTTTAATGTTTCATTTATTTTAATCAGCTCTGACCTGATTTGATTTATTTTCCTTTACATTACTGGAAGCCATGTATTGCAGCCAAGTTGGAGCTTGAACTGTTTTTGCTGGACAGCTGTGGTATTCTTCCCAGTCTTTGTTTACTCTTTACCTTTTCTAGTGATTTCCTTTGAAGTTCTTAGTTTCTTCTTTGCAGGCATCCAGGCAGTGTACATGCTAGCCAGTAACTGAATTTTATTTAAGTTCACTATCTCTGGCTGCAGTTTCTCAGTTTCTGTTATGACACTAGGAGAGCTAATGTTAAGCTGTTGATCAGTGTGCAGCCATCCTTGAAGTCTCCAAACCAGAAGACTGATTTGTTACAAAAGTCTAGACTCAAATTTGCTTACATCACACTTTCTAAATACTGATATTTACAAATCAAGACGTGATACACTGTACTCTATTACACTAGTAATCAAATCTAACAATCTGTATATTCTTGCTTGCATGAATACCTCATTTAGGAAGCAGATGCATGCATTTAAAACTGTCACTCGTGGACAGTGTCTACTCTGTGAAGGGATTATGTTTAATGCAAGGATATATGCTTAACTCAAGTACCGGGTGAGCATTTAAAGGAAAACTCCACTTTCTTCTACAGTTTAACTCAACTCTTAGGTTGCTTTTCTCCCTACAATAGGATTCCAGTACTGTGTGGGCACCTGAAACCTGCTTGTAAAAACACAAACTAGAGGTGCAGACCTCTAGTTTGTGTTTTTCCAAGTTTGTTTTTTCTCGTTTGAAACCTGCTTGTACTTCATAAAACTTTCATTTCCTCATTTTGGTACCAAAGGAAGGGAAAGACCACCCACATTTTTTAAAATTAATTTCTCACATGAGTTGCAGAGGAATTTGTCTACACTTGCATAACATACCACAGACACAGAGAAATGTGTAGTCAGGAGCTCAGGCTGCTACAAACAAGACAGAGAGGTGTGAAACTGTTTTCCATAGTCATTATTGCAGAGAGGTTGAGAACTTATGTGATTCACAGCTGCTTCTAATGTAGGTGTGCCTTTCAGAGCAAAACACAGCAATTCAATCAGCCAATTGTTCAAAGGCAGTTGTCACCTCTTTTGACCAATTTACATAAGCAGCATCACAGTGTTGAAATTCTAAGCTTTAAGCATTAAATGTCTATTGTTTATACTATTTTACATTTTAAGATGACTTGAATGTAGTATCAAAGATGTCTGCGACATATAGAGAAAAGTCAAAAAATATTTTTTCTTGTAATCCTTGTAAAGTATCAGCACATTTACCAAAGTGTAGGGGAGGGCCTGTCAATTCATCTTGGACTACAAAAAAATACTTTGAACAAAGGCCTGCAGTTTAGCAACTGTTTGGTTGCAGCTGTATTGTTCCTTACTATACTGTAAAACAAGTCCCGAGACACACACAAATGAGGGCCATTCAAGAAATAAAAGAAGCAGTCCTGTTACAGAAGGTATATAAGATGACATTGACTAACACTAATCCCATTATATGTCAATGGCATGGGAATACACCACTACTTCCTTATTTCTAGCATGACTCGTATAAAGCAAAACTGGAATGGATTATGAGAGAGAAAGGCTTGAAGAAAAATATGATCATCACGTTGATATGTCAAGCCCCATTGATAGCCATTTTGTAGAAAACATACTAAAATTCTATTAAGAAGCAGTTAGAGTGATTTTGAGAGGTTAAAATAACTCAGAAAGCAGAGCTAGAGTGAAAAAATAGATTTTTAAGGTCTAAGTTGGAATCTTCCTTTAACAAAACTATACAATGTGTATTTAGTTATTTTTGTCAAAAGATTTAGCAGGGATCATGCCCAATAATGAACCATATTTATTTATTTTACTTTATTTTTATTTTACATTTGTTGACTGGGCTAGTCTAACTGGATATAGGTCCATTTTCAGTAGAGGCCCAGGAGATAAGCTCCACTAAACAGATAAAATCAATGACTAGTACAATACAATTTAAGACTAGAATGCAGATGATTATATAGCATATTGATGATAACATAAGGAACATATTTTAAAATGAAGAAACAAGAAAAAACAAATATTTATAAGGAAGAAAATATGTTAATGTAATTGAGAGCTAGCTAAGCAAGTTCATACTGTGAAGAGGGTTCCTAAAGAAAAATCAAAGTTACAACCAACTTTAGGTAGCTTACTGGTCCTACTTACTAAGGGAAAACAAGAATGTTAAAGGTAGGGACAAGTTAATACATTAGAAAGCTTGTTAAGCAATTATTCTCTAAGGTAAATCACAAGAAAGAGTAAGCACAGAGTTAAGGTAGTTTGGTTAAATACATGGGCATTGCCAGTGGATGTTAAGGTAAGCTTTATGTTGCTTTATGAAAAGTGGTGTTGAAGAGACAGATGAGAGTTCATTTGGAAGCCGGTTCCAGATTTTCCCCACTGAGTTGGAGAACAGGGAGTCCCCAGCCTTATTACTGGATTTATGTGAGGCTACTAGTAACTTATCTGCAGAGCGTAGGGTTGTGAGATTTTTGTAAGGGGAGATAAGGCTAGTGAGTATTGGAGTGTTACTAGGATGATAGAGGATCTTATGGGTGATAATAAGTTGTTGAAGCTGAAGCTGATTCTGCAGTTCGAGCCATCCTACCTGTTTTAGGTTGTGACAATGATGGGTTCTAAATGGGGAGTCAGTGGCAAATCTGGCAATGTTATTATAGGAGGTTGCCAGTTTGCTGAGGTTGTTTTTAGATAGATTGGTGTAAATGGGTGAGGCATACAGGACGGTGGAGATAAGATGAGTATGGGCAATGGTAGTTCTAGCTAATGGTGTCAGGAAAGCTTTAATCCTGTATACGGAGCCTAGTTTTCTGTTGACTGATTTGATTACAGTGTTGATGTGTGTGTCAAAGTTAAGGTTGTGGTCAATTGTAACACCTAATAGTTTGGTGGTTGGCTCGGGAGTTATGACAGTGCTGTTATTGGATATAACTGTGAAGTCTATTGGGGAAGACTTTTGTGTAGAAGTAAATATCAATAATTTTGTTTTTTTAGGGTTCAGGAGGAGTCAGCAGTGTAGGAACCAGTTTTCAACTATGTTAAACACTGTTTGGGTAGGGGACTTTAGTTCAGCTAAAGAAGTAGCAGAACATATTAGTGTAGAATCATCTGCATATTGTATGCAGGTGGCTTGTGGAATTTTTACATTTGGATCGTTGATAAAAACTGAGAATAGGAGAGGGCCCAAAACAGAGCCTTGAGGGACACCTAAAGTAATAGGAAGATGTGTGGATAGATTATTATCCCAAAGGACAGCTTGTTGCCTATTTTCTAAGTAGGACTTAAACCATTGTAATGCTTGTGTATCTAGTAAAAGGGTTTTAAGTATATTTAAAAGTAGCAGATGGTTAACCATATCGAAGGCCTTTGACAGGTCAATAAAGAGTGCAGAGGATAGCAGATTGCTATTAAGATTTTTGTTAACGGAGTCAGAGAAGGACAAGAGAGCAATGGTGTTACTGTGGAATGGCCTAAAACCATGCTGGCAGTTGGCTAGTAAGTTATTTTGGAGTAAATGATCTAGGAGTTGTCGGTGGATGCATTTTTCCATGATTTTTGCTGAAGGAGAGAGTAAGGCTATTGGACGAAAGTTAGAGTTCAGTTGAGTTACCGCCCTTATATAGTGGGATAATTTGGAAGATTTTCCAGAGAGATGGGATGGTTCCTTCAGTAATGGTTCTATTAATTAGGATGGAAATGGGATATTTTTGAAGAAGGGTGCAGATGAGGGATGTTGGAACTGGTTGTAAGTGAAATGAAGGAGGTAAGATAGTTGTGGAGGAAGACATGCTTGTGCTAGCAGGAGATAGGGAATTAGCCAGAGATTGGACAGCCTCAGTGAAGCAGGTATTAATAGCATCGGCAATATGCTTGGGATTGACGTGAGTGGTGCCTGATGGGGTTGGTGTTTTGGAGTGACCTGGGTGTAGAAGTCTGTTAATACCTGTCCAGAACTTTTGTGGTTTGAGTTGATGAGTTTGCTGAAGTTGAAAGTAATAGTTTTTTTGTCTAGAAGTATTGATTTTTTAGTAGCATTTCTCAACTGTCTAAAGTTTTGATGATCTGTAGGGTTTTTAGTAATTCTCCATTTGGCCCAGATTTTCTTAGTAGGATTTTATGTCTATTCTCTTTTGTGAGCCATGGAGCAGTTTTGGTCCTAGTTCTGATAGAGCGAATAGGGGCATGACTATCCAATATTTGTAAGAATTTAGTGTTAAAGTATAACACTGCATCCTCTAGTTGGAGGTGTTTAAGGGGTGACCAGTCACATGCTTTAAGTTCAATTTGGAAGCTTTCTGGATTAAAATTTCTGTTGTTCCGGGTAGTTCTATAAATGATTAGGTTGGGGATACTGATCTTTTGTCTAATTATATAGGGCAGTGAGTGGTCACTAATGTCGTCAGGGAGGGTGCCTGTTTCGTAAGTCAGGGGATGACTATTTATTAAAATCCAGTCCAAGGTGCTTTCTTTGTTGTTGGGTTTATGGATTATGGTGGGGGTGGTAATTATTTGGGTAAAGCCATATATGTTTATATGGGTAGTAGGTTTGGTAGAAGTACAGCTATTCCAGTCTATATTAAAGTCACCCAGTACTATGGTTTCTTGTGGGAAGCAAGTTGAGAGCCAGTTAAGGATATTTTCAAGGGTGCTGATGTTATTGCCAGGAGGAAGGTAGGAGCATATTATATAGATGGATTTACAGGCATTGATCTGAAGTTTAGTAATAAGGACTTCTGCATTACTATCCGAAGGTAGTTGTGCATATAGTGAAATAACTTGTAGCCCTGATTTGTAGAGAATTGTCACCCCCCACCCTTTTTGGTTTTGCGGTCAATTCTCAGAATATAGTATCCAGGTGGAGTGATTTCATTGTCCTGGGTTACAGGTTTCAGCCATGTTTCAGTAAGACACAGAATATCAAATGAATGTAAGGCCAAGAGGGCATGAAGGTGAGCAATGTATGTTGAAATGTGCTATAAAGAGCGAATTAGGTGTTCTTGTGGGGGTATAAGTCGGGGTATAAGTGGTAGAGGGGTTTAGTTTTTGGGGGTCTGTTCTTTCTGTGTTGTTACGGCCAGGGTTGGTGTGAATGTCACCATGTAGTAGGGGGTGTTGTTGAAGTCTATGGGTGAGCATTATGAATTTATAGAGTAAATATTGAGATTTCCTGGCTTGGGGATAGGTAATGTGGGCTAGTCTATGATACTTTGGTAGTAGATTGAAGGATGTAGATGTTATGTTTATGTGATGTTGGGAGGCTACATGAGTTAGTAGTGATGTTTGCTTGAGTGGATGGTAAAAGTCAGTGTAAGTGAGGTGTTCATAGGCAGTTAGGACATAGGATACAGATAGAGTAGGTAAAAATATGTATAAGAGAAATGGCTGCATATATCTGGACATTTATAATAAGGGCATATTAAGGGGAAAGAAGTAAGTATATCAGACGGTGGTGGGGATTGGTAAGGGGGAAGTAAGAGAGAAAGTCCAACATACTGTATTAGTACTTTAAGATCAGTATGTAAAAGGATGGTTAATAAAGTACAGTTTTGTACCTACCATAAATGTAGATGTCCGAACAGGAATGCATCTGCAGTCCTTACAAATGGGTTGTCCTGTCGTCAGGCAGCCCTTCGGTCGGCCGGATTCCAAAGTCTGGGTCTGGCCTCGGCTGGTGTCGCACTTCACCCGACGTCATAGCTGCAGTTCTTCGGGTATAAAGGCATCAGCCGCCATTTTCCTCAGTGTTTCTTGCCCCAGATGCCAGTTGCCCTCTTGGATAGCTAAATTTTGGATAAATGCCAATGTTTCCAAATAGTAGAAGGCAAACACAAAAAATAAGCATGTATGTACATATATACAAACAAATACACCATAAGAGATCCCCCAGCTAGCTATTAGATGGGCAAATACCTAGGAATACCACAGAGGGGAAGGAGGGTGGGACTGCAGATGCATTCCTGTTCGGACATCTACATTTATGGTAGGTACAAAACTGTACTATGTCCTTCAAGGATGCATCTGCAGTCCTTACAAATGGTAAGAATACCATAGCCAAACTAGGGGAGGAGGAAGAAGAAATTATGGTGTAGTTAGGATCCCTTGCAAAACAGCAGTGGCAAACCCTGCTCGGGATCTAGAGTACAAAGGTAAGTTATAATGCTTGGCAAATGTATGCACGGAGGTCCAAGTAGCAGCCTCTATAATGTCCTTGGTAGCCACTCCTCGTAAGAAAGCTGTGGTAGTGGCTGTAGCCCTTGTAGAATGAGGCCTTATGTTCTGTGGAGTTTGCTTTCCATGGTAGGAGTAACAGAATCTGATGCAATTTCCTATCCACTTGGAGATTGTCTGTTTTGAAATTGCTTTTCCTTCCCTTCCTGTTGCATATGCTACCAGAAGCTGGTCAGTTTTTCTATTGCCCTTGGTTCTGTCCAGGTAGTAAACTGTCTATGTACATCCAAAGTATGCAGCAGTCTTTCCCCTGTTCTGTGGATTGGGAAGAAGGTAGGTAGGTGGATAGCCTGGTTTAAAGACACTCTGGATACCACCTTAGGCATAAATGTAGGATTTGTTCTCATGGGCACTCTATCTTGATGGAAGATTAGGAAGGGTTGTACTGCCATTAAAGCCTGTAGCTCAGGAAACCCTTCTTGCTGAGGTAATTGCCAGCAGAAAAGCAGTTTTCCAGGATAGGTGTTGAAGATCTGCTGTTGCTGCTGGTTCGAAAGGGGGGAGTGTCAATTTTTCTAGCACAAAGTTCAAGTCCCATGCTGGTAATGGTGGTTTCCTAGGAGGTTTTACATTTTTAATTCCTCTCAGAAACTGCCTGAGTAGAGGATGAAGACAGGGGATCAAGCTGTATTCTGCAGAAATAGCTGATGCATGTATCTTGATGGATGAATAGGACAGGCCTGTATGGAAAAGCTCTGCCAAATACTCCAGGATGTTGGCAATGTCTACCTTTGACACATCTTTTCCCCTTTCAGTACTCCAAATGAGAAACCTTTTCCATTTTCCTGCATAGTTCCTTCTTGTTGAGGGTCTGCGGCCTCAAGGATAATGTCTTTAACCCTTTGGGATAAATCTGGGTTAGTTGCTCTTATGTAATGTTCCAGGCAGTCAGCTGCAGAGTTTTCAGGTTTGGATGCAGGTGTTGTAGCTCTGAGTTAACAGCAAAGGAATCAGGGTAGTGTCCATTTTCCCGAGACATGCTCCTCAGTAATGGGTACCAATGTTGTCTTGGCCAGTCTGGAGCTATCAGAATGATCCTTGGATGTTCCTCTTTGATTTTCAATAGCACCTTGTGCATCAAAGGAAGAGGGAATGCATATGCTGTCAGGCCTTTCCAACTGAAGGATAGAGAGTCCACCTTCCAAGCAAGTGGGTGTACGTCCTTGTGCAGAATTTCTTGAGCTGGTGATTGAGTGGGGATGCGAATAGGTCTATTTGTGGCAGTCCCCATTTCCTTGTGATGACCTTGAAGATGTCCGGGTGTAGCATCCATTCGTGAGCATCCGAGGTAGTTCTGCTTAATATGTCTGCTAGGATGTTTTCTTTTCCCGGTACAAAAATTGCTTGTAACTGAATGTTGTAGCTCAGAGCCATCTTCCATAAGTCCAATGCCATCCGGCATAGAGGGTATGAATGAGTGCCTCCCTATTTGTTGATGTACCACATGACTGTGGTATTGTCTGTCCTTATCATCAACTGCCCTTCTTGGAGGAATGGTCTGAAATTCTGGATTGATAGTTTTACTGTCAGCATTTCCTTTTGACTTATGTACAGGTGCAGCTGATCTGGAGTCCATAAGCCTTGTATGCACTTGTCCAGCATGTGGGCCCCCCAACCGAGGTCTGAGGCGTCCGTTGTGATGGTTTGGCTTGGTTGAATGCTGTGGAAGGGCAAACCTGGGTTTGACTGGCATGCCTGAGCCCACCATAGGAACTCTTGTTTTAGGCATGGAATTAGTGGTATTTCGGTTTCTAGGCTGTGCCTGTGTTGAGACCATAAATTCTTCAGGTACCACTGTAGCTTTCTGGCATGCAGGGACCAGGATTATGCAGGATGCCATGAAGCCCAAGGCCTGCAGTACTTTCCTTGCTGTTAGTTTGTTCTGCTTTGTTAATGCCAAGAAGTAGAGAGGAAGTTGTTCTTGTTTTTTTGCAGTTAGGAATGCCATCTGTTTTACTGTGTCCAATTCTGCACCTAAGAAGGTTATTCTTTGGGATGGTATCAGTCTTGATTTTTTTTATATTGACTGTATATCCCAGGGCTTGCAGTAAGCAAATGACTCTTTGTAAGTCTTCTGTTAGCTTGTTTTTGTTGTCCGCTTGTATCAGGCAGTCGTCCAGGTATGGATATATTTGGATTCCCTGAAGCCTGCAGTGAGCGATTACTGATGCCAGGCATTTCGTGAACACTCTGCAGTAGATAAGCCAAAGGGCAATGCTGAGAATTGATAATGCTCTGATCCTGCAAGAAATCTGAGGTATCTTCTGCAATTTGGTCGTATGGGGACGTGCAGGTATGCCTCCTTGAGATCTAGAGTCACCAGCCAATACTCCTTGCCCAGCATGGGAAGAAGTTGCTGTAGGGTCAGCATTTTGAATTTTGGAACAATGATGAATGTGTTTAAAGCGGACGGAAAAGAATAGGCCTCCAATTTTTCTCTTTTCTTGGTACCAGGAATAGTCTGGAGTAAAATCCCTTTCCTTGTTCCATAGATGGTACCCTTTCCACAGCTCTCATCTTTGCTAATTGAGCTATTTGTTTTAGAGCTTCTGTCTTTTGAGTTGGTGGTAGGTTTGGCATTCCTCTTTTTTCTGGTAAGGTATGGAAATGAAACCTGCAGCCTTGGTCTATAGTTTGCAAGATCCACTTGTCTCTTGTGATGTAGTGCCAGTTTTTTGAAAATAAGGCTAACTTTCCGCCTAAGGGTGCTGCTATTTGTTCCCTGGTAGGCGGTGCCAGAGCCAAGTCACTGTGATTGTCCTGTTGCAGTGGTAGTTGTGTCTGTGCCTCGCTGGTTGTTACCTTGCCACTGGCGTCCCCTGTAGGCACCTCCTCTGGATTGATTTCTGCCTCTTGAACGCCTATTCCTGCCTCTCTGTATTTTAGAGGTGTCTGAAAGGACCAATTTTGGAAGGCCAGTTCCTGCTAAACCTTGGAGGCTGAACCTGTAAGAAATCTTTCACTGTTTGTACAGATTTTGCCTTCTCTTCCATTTTCTTCAGTACTTGCTGAGCAGGAGAACCAAATAAACTGACCTTATCCATAGGAGCATCTAATAGTTTTGCTTTAACATGATCCGGCAAGACCTGTTCTTTCAACCATGCATGCCTTCTTATGGCTGTGCCAGTCATGGCTGATCTAAAGGAAGCCTCCAGTGCATCATAGCCACATTTTAAAGAATGGTTACTAACCTGCTGAATGTTATGCACCATTTCTAGAACATATTTCTTATCTAAAGAATCATCAGAGGACAGTTTCTTAGTTAACTGATCAAGCATAAACTCCTGGTATTGGATCATATGAAACTGACAGTTCAATGCCCTAGCTGAGAGAGTAGCAGAGGTATACTTTTACCCCATCTCTAAGGACCTGGATTCCCTTTCAGGGAGAGTTAACTGAGGTTGAAGCTACTGCCTTAGGCCCCTGGGAGATAGTCTCGGATCTGCAAAAGGAGCCTTGTATAAATGGTGATGTGTGTCCGGGAACCTATCGGGCTTAGCAGGGGCTGGAGGCAAAGTATCAGGAGCAGTGCAAGCATCATTAAATGCATCATCTACAATAGGAAGAACTGGAGGTATAGCTAAAGGCCTAAAATGCAAAAGTCCTAAGCCTTTTCCTTGAATCTGAGAAATCTTGCCCTGCCATTGGAATTGCTCTCTCATGGCATGTAAGGTTTCCCCAAAGGAAAATTCCTCTGGTGGAGAGGCAGATTCCTCAGCATCGGAGTCTTCATAAGGAGAAAAGGAGCCTCTGGATGGTCTGTATTGTCTGTATCATCAGAAGAATCATCTGAGGACACTGGCTCAGGGGGCTGCTCTAGGTCTCTTTCTGGAGGAGGTTGAGAGGCCCTGTCTGGATGAGGTTGGGATCCCCTTATTAAAGAGATGAGATCCTCTGCCAGAGTGAGCATTTGGGAACTGGAACTGGGCCTCTGAGAGGGGGCTTAACAGGCACAGACTTAGAAGTTTTGGCTGCTTTAGCCCTGGCAAAGGCCTTTATGGACATGGCTGCAGGGCCTAGCAGCACCACGTGCAGGGGTTGAAACATCCAAAGGGATGGCGTCCGATAATTTTGTGAAACCACAGTAGCAGGTTGAATTTCAGAGGCCGATTCAACCAGGTTAGAAGGGCCTCGGTAGTAGTCATGGATTCGCTGAAGATAGAACCGCTTTTCGGTTTCGGCTGAAACCACGTGTTGGTCCTTTTCTTTGCATTAGTGAAGTCGGAGGATCCTATACGCAAAATCTGAGCCAAAACTGTCCAGCAAACTCCGACCGACGCCTAAGTCCGTCGGTTGAAAGCAGAGGCTAAACAAGCTGCTACGTCGTGGTCTGGGCCTAAACAAGGTAAGCAGTAAGAGTGGAAATCTTTATGAGGTATTTGTTTCTTAAACAGTTATTCACTTTTTCTGACATCGGCTGACAGAAAGAGTCCCCAACGGGTACTTAGCTTTTAGAAGTCTTGGTATTCGGTAGTAGTAATCTCTGGATCTGACCGGCACTTGCGAACAGCTTCTGCTTCGGCCGCTTGCAAGAAAGACTGAGGAAAATGGCGTCGGCTGATGCCTTTATACCCGAAGAACTGCAGCTATGACGTCGGGTGAAGTGCGACACCAGCCGAGGCCAGACCCAGACTTTGGAATCCGGCCGACTGAAGGGCTGCCTGACGACAGGACAACCCATTTGTAAGGACTGCAGATGCATCCTTGAAGGACATCTTAGTACTTTAACGAGAGGGAGTATGCGATTGGATGCTATGAAATGGGGGTGTGGTTACAGAAGTATAACAATAGGTATAGTGGGGGTGGTTGGGATTTAGGGGTAGAGTAGGGGAGTGGAGTGAGCCCGCAGGGTGAATGGAGCGGGTTCAGACAGGTAAATGAAGAAAATGCTGCGAGAACAATCTGTGAACAGCTGACTACTGAGGAACACTCAGTAGACACAGGTAAGTGGTAGGGATAGTATGGGGAAACTGAAACTGAGGAAATTAACTGGGAGAATGGGAATTCAGCTAATAGAGTGGGAAGTCTGGAACAGTCAGAGACTGGGAAAAAGAACTAAGTGTTATACTATTAGAGAGAGAGGGGATAGAGAGTGCAGGCTAAGCCTAGTTTAGGGCGCCACCTAGTGGGCTAAAGTATATAGCAGCAGAAGCTAGAGAATAGTGAAAAGCTACAAAAGAGTTAGGAATGACACGGATAGCTTATATGGAAGGAAAAATAAGGGTTTGTTCCCTCAGGGGTAGGTGGGAATATGGCTGCTGGGTATCCTGGCAAAGTAACGTGTTTTAAATACACACACAGGTTATTTAGTAATTGTTTAGTTTTACAGCTAGGTCTATGAACAACGTACTATCTTGTTTTCTTTGATGGCAGGGTTCTGAGGTAGGACGGCCTGAATCCATTACTTAGAGGATGAGATGGCTGAGATAGCTTGTAAGGGTCCTTAATGACCAGGCAGCTAGATTCACAAGTCTTACTGCGGGCTGGGTGATTGGAATGCTAAGTTGGTTAGATAAAGAAAGAAAGAAACAAAGTAGTGGAAGAAAACAGTTATTCCTTGTTGTAGTTACATAAGTAGGTTAAAAACACAGACATTTCAGTGATAACGCTAAACACATATATCTAGTAAAATAGCAAACGCCTGGGTCAGGAATGTAACAGTAGTCACAGCTTTAGGTCACCAGGCTGATCTGCATACCAAAATAAAGCTTAATAACGAGTGAGGGAGCAATTCCAAGTAGTTTAACCCAAATTGGCTAGGAAAACATATCAAGTTGCAACTAATTTCTGTGAAGTCCAAATTAATAAAGTCATATAATACAAGGAAACCTAGGCCGTTAACAGTATAGTATTAGGTAGATACAAATACAAGAGGTAATTAAGTACCGCCTAGTTCATCACATTTGTCTTGAACAGTACAGGGCAATTGGAAAAACTCATCAAGTCAAATTCATCAATTATACTAGCATATAAGGCTGTAGTGCGATTGACAAAACACGGGTTGGGAGGGTGGCCTAATGGTTAAGGTGTTTGCCTTACAAACACAAGGTGCAGGGTTTGAGTCTCACAAGGGATAATTGGCTAGGCTTAAAATGGCTCTCAAGGGCAATTAGCTAAGTACTAATCTATGAACCTATGACCCAATGTCAATAGTATAGAGGGCAGCAGTGCGATGAAGCAAACTTAAGTATGTATATATTGTATATTACAGAGAACTAAGAACGGCTACATGAATCACTTTTGTCATAAGCTCTTCCCCAATTCAAGTTTGAAAAAGAGAGGCTGCGTGCAGATTCTGCCACGTACAGGGTATACATAAACATTAACAAACACAGCTAACCTTAAGTGCCCAGAGCTCTGTTTATGACAAGAGCTTAAATTCCAAGAAATGACAAAACTTAAGATTTCCTCAACAAATGACAGGATATAGCTAGCTTAGGACTATTGTGCAAGTCATATCAGCATAATGTATCCTTAAAGTGCCAAGAAAGTACAGTTTTGTACCTACCATAAATGTAGATGTTCAAGTGTACACCCTGCTGCAGTCATCACACTTGGGTTATCCTGTCATCAGTCGGTCCCGCAGTCAGCCGAAATTCCAAAGTCTTGGTCCGGCGTCGGTTGCTGTCACTTCTTCCCTGACGTCAGTGCGCCAGGGGTATATGTAAAGCATCAGACGCCATTTTCTTCAGTTTTTCTTGCCCCAGATGTCAGGTGCCCCCAAAAAGGTGGTCAGTAATTAGTACCAAATTAAGTATTTTTTTGCACAAACACAAAATCTCTCCAGCTATAAGCAAATACATCAGGAAGGTATTGTAGAGATTTTAGCCAGTTAGATCAGAGGGGATGGAGGGAGGGTAACCTGGACTGCAGCAGGGTGTACACTCGAACATCTACATTTATGGTAGGTACAAAACTGTACTATGTTCATCGTGTTACCCTGTTGCAGTCATCACACTTGGGTAGAATCCCAAAGCTAAGGATGGGTGGAGGAGTTATAGAGGGTTAGAGGAGGCTAGGAGGCCCTGCAGAACTGCAGTGGTGAAGCCAGCTCTAGTCTTAGAGTAAAGTGGTAAGTGATAGTGGTAAGTGATAGTGTTTGGTAAAGGTGTGTACTGAACTCCAAGTTGCAACTTCCAAAATCTCCTTGGTAGGAACCCCCCTGAGGAAGGCTGTAGATGTAGCTGTTGCCCTGGTAGAGTGGGACCTAATGGTATCAGGTAATGGTTTTCCATGATGGGTATAGCAAAAACGAATGCAATGTCCTATCCATTTGGAAATGGTCTGTTTTGATATGGCCTTCCCTTGTGAAGCTGTAGCATAGGATACAAAGAGCTGGGCAGATTTTCTGAAAGCCTTAGTTTTATCCAAGTAGTAACGAAGTTGCCTGTGAATGTCCAAGGAATGCAGGAGTCTTTCTCCTTTGTTCTGTGGATTTGGGAAGAAGGTGGGTAAGTGGATGGTTTGATTTAAAGCCACACTGGAAACCACCTTAGGCATGAAGGAAGGATTAGTTCGTAGAGAAACTCTGTCTTGATGGAAAATGAGGAAAGGTTCCACTGCCATTAGTGCCTGTAGCTCTGAGACTCTTCTAGCTGAAGTTATTGCTAGCAGCACGGCAGTCTTCCATGATAGAAACTGTAGATCTGCAGAGAAAGCTGGTTCAAAGGGAGGTAGCATAAGTTTTTCCAGAACAAAACTGAGGTCCCATGTTGGTGTAGGTGCTCTCCTGGGGGGCCTAATGTTTTTTGCCCCTCTGAGGAACTGCCTTAGAAGTGGATGCGAAAATAAAGGTGGATCCATGTTGTAGTGGGCCGAAATAGCTGATGCATGGATTTTAATGGAAGAAAAAGAAAGTCCTTTGTGCAACATCTCAGTTAAACACAGTAGAACCTGGAGCATGTGAGGCTGAAGTGTGTTTTGGCCTTTAGCTTGGTTCCAGGCGCAAAACCTTTTCCATTTATCCGAATAGGCCTTCCTGGTGCTGGGCCTCCTAGCTTCCAGAATAACAGCTATAACTGCTTGGGAAAGAGGAGCTGGCTGGATGCTTAGGTGATTTGCCATGCAGCCAGATTTAAGGTTTTGAGTTGGCTGTGAAGAATCTGATTGTTTTGCTGTGTGAGCAAATGGGCAATTTGTGGTAAAATCCAAGGTGGGCCCTGGGCCATATTCCTCAATAGTGGGTACCAGTGCTGGCGTGGCCAGTCTGGGGCTATGAGTATCAGTCGTGGTCTCTCCTTTCTGACTTTCAGAAGCACCTTTGTGAGGAGAAGCAATGGAGGGTTTTTCCAACTGAATGAGAGTGCGTCCACTTTCCAAGCTTGATGGTGAAGTGTCCTTGTACAAAATTTTGTTAGCTGATGGTTTTGAGGACTGGCAAACAGGTCTATGTCTGGAAGGCCCCATTTTTGAGTTATCATTGCAAATACTTGTGGATCCAGTTTCCACTCGTGGGGATCCATGATGTTTCTGCTGAGGTAGTCTGCCAATGTGTTCTATTTTCCTGGCAGGAATTGAGCTTGTAACTGAACTTGGTAAGCCAGAGCTGTGTTCCACAAGATCATTGCTTGCCTGCATAGAGGGTAGGAGTGTGTACCCCCTTGTTTGTTTATGTACCACATAACTGTGGTGTTGTCCGTCCTTATTGTAAGTTGTCCTGGATGTAATAGATTCTTGAAGGCTGTCAGAGCATTCTGTACAGCTAGCATCTCTTTTTGATTGATGTGCAGATTCCTTTGATCTGCAGTCCATACACCATGAACGCACTGTCCTGCCATGTGTGCCCCCCAGGCGTAGTCCGATGCATCTGTTGTCATAGTTTGCCTGGCTGGGGGCAAGGTGAAAGGCTGACCCTTGTTGAGGTGACATGCCTGTGACCACCATAGAAACTCCTGTTGTAGGCAGGGTATGAGATATATCATTGTGTCCAAGCTGTGGCTGTGTTGAGACCATACGCTTTTTAGGTACCACTGTAATTTCCTCATATGCAGCTTTGCAAATGGTATTAGTAGTATGCAAGATGCCATGAAGCCCAAGGCCTGCAGAATTTTTCTTGCAGGTAGTTGGGTCTTTGTTGCCATTATTCTGAAATATTGAGTCAGTTGTAGTTTTTTGTCTGGCGTCAGATAAGCTTTCTGGGTCGTTGTATTCAAGCTGGCACCCAGGAATGTCATGTTTTGTGAGGGTACTAGTTTTGATTTCTTTTTGTTTACTGTGTACCCCAGGCAACTTAGAAGACGTTTTACAAAAGCCAGATGTTGTAAGAGGGTGTCCTTGCTTTCTGCTTGGATGAGGCAGTTGTCTAGGTAAGGGTATATTTGAATTCCTCTTTGTCTACAGTATGCAATTACTGGTGCCAGGCATTTTAGGTTCATAGGTTCATAGGTTTATACTAGGCTATCTGCCCTAAAGCATTTATAAGCCTAGCCCAAATTATTGTTACTGCACCCACCCCTTATGAGCCCAAATTATTGTAACTTCATACACCTTAATGAAAAATACTGTGCCCATTAGTTTGTTGTGCCTCTGTCCAGCAGTGACCCAGAGATGATTCCCCGGGTAAACTCGATCTCCCGACCACAGGGCTAGATATCTCGAGAACAGAGTCAGCGGGGTGCGCTGCCTCACATGGACAAATCTATCCCTCCAGCACGTCTATTTCTATTCCTGTGCTAAGGTAAGTCGCTTGCTCTAGTGGTTTTGAGTCTGACTGGCGCCAACTCTAACCCCCTGTGGGTTCTGTCCTTAAACCAGTTTGCAAACCCCCATCTTTGTGATGGGTTTACATTTAAGCTGGTGCTTTTTCTACAATAGGGTATTGTGTCCGAAATTTTGCAAAAGGTCAGGGCTGCTGTATGGACTGCCTTTTCCCTCAATGGCCTTGGTGACTATTTGAAGATATCTTTGTTTATGAGCTCCATTATGATCCTCTCCATAGCTTTGCAGACTAGACTTTACCAGGGTCCGTGGGCGCCTACCCCTTTTGTGGAGTGACCACAGTTGCCGTCACGCCACCCTTTTGCAGGCACGTGAGTAATGCTGAGATTAAACAGCTGCCGGGACACCATCCGGTCCCATTGATGCTGTGTTTTTAGCTTTAGAGAGCAGCGGAGGCTACACTTTGCACTGAACCTGTCTGCCAGTATGTTGGCAATGTCTGTGGGTTCAGTGATTTTTGTATCATTTTGGACTAATTCTGAGCATATCTGTGAGTTTCCACCCAGGTTCCTAACATAGCTGAAAAAGGCCTTATGATTGTCCTTTGAATCCATGGCAATTTTTCTCTCAAATTGGCCTTAGTTGATTTTATGAGTGTTTTACTAATAATGATCAGGGGTGACTTCCCTTTTATGGATTTTGTTCTATCATGTAATAGCTTTCTCCTCTTATTGTAAAGTTTGTTAATGGCTGGGGTCCACCAGACTGGATGTTTGGCCCTTGTGGAAAGAGTCTTGGTTTTATTTGGGATTGCCTGATCCATGCAGTCCTGGAGGTGTTCATAGAAGGCATTTGTGCTTGGGTTGTGGTTTCCTCTGACTCAGGGGCCTTGAAGGATACCACACCAGTCTTGAGTAGTGTGAAGTTTGCTTTAGAGAAGTTCTTCACTATGGTCTTTTGTTTGGGGTGGGGGGATGTGGATTTCCAGTGAGATTAGTTTATGATCAGATCTCACCAATGAGGGATATACTTCCGTGTGGAGCATTTTGTCCCCATGTTTGTGACAATGAGATCTAGTATATTTTCTCCTGGAACAGTGACTAGCTGTTCCATGGCATTTGGAATTTATGAACTCCAGGAACCGTTGGGCTAGAAAGTTAGGGCTTGAGTAATGTTCCCAGTCTATATTCGGTAGTTGAAGTCACCCAATATGATGGTGTTTGGAGATACATTTATACCCTCCAGTGTCTTCAGGAAGGCTGTGTGGGGTTCCTGAGTTTGAGAGGGTGGCCTGTAGCATGCTACAATTTGTAGAGCAGTTTTGCCTATTGTTAGTTGCACCTGGATGGTTTCAACCTGGAGGTGTGAGTATCCTTTATGAATATGGATACACCCTCCTTTTGTGGAGTGGTCCGGGTTTGGGGCCGGAGCATGATATGAGGTAAAACCTAATAGTCCTTGAACCAGGTTTCAGTTACAGCACAGACATCGATGTTCTCCATACTGAGAAGGGCCTCGAAAAGGCATTTTGAGATTTAGACTTCTGGCATTGAGCAGCATTACCCTCAATTTCTTCCCATTTTTGTTTTCTAGGGTGGTAGGTTTAGAATTTTGTGAAGACCCTGGGCGCAGTAGATAAGCCAAAGGGCAGTGCAGAGAATTGGTAATGGGTTGAACCTGCAATGAAACGGAGGTATCTTCTGCAACTTTGTCTGATAGGGACATGCAGGTATGCCTCCTTGAGGTCCAACATTACTAGCCATGCTTTCTTGCCCAACATGGGAAGAAGCTGCTGTAGTGTTAGCATCTTGAATTTGGGTACTTGTAAGAAGGTGTTTAGAACTGAAAGGTCCAGAATTGGTCTCCAGGCATTGTCCTTTCTGGGAACTAGAAAAAGTCTTGAGTAAAATCCTTGGCCTTGCTCTGGAGTAGGTACCAGTTGAATGGCTCTCATGTCCATGAGAGCTGTAATTTGTTTTTGTGCCTCTGCCCATTGATTTTGTGGCAGGTTTGGCATTCCCCTTTTCATTGGCAAGGTGTGAAAGTGGAATCTGTATCCTCTTAAAATTATGTCTAGGACCCATTTGTCCTTTGTGACAATGTGCCAGTTGTCTGCAAAAAGTGCTAGTTTTCCTCCCAAGGGGGCTGCCAAGAGAGTGTTGCTTGGCCAGATGAGGTGCAAGTCATTGAGTTTGCCGTCTGGTAGTTTGGGACCCGTCTTCTCCTCCCTTCTGTGTTGCAGTGCCCCATTGTCGAGGTTTGTACTGGGCTTGTGGTTGTCCTCTGCCTCTGTATTTACCCCTCTGTGGTCTGTCAGTAGCTGGAAAGGACCAATATTTTGTTGGCCAATTTCTGCTGAAGCAAGGGGGCTGTACCTGTAGAAATTCTTTGACTGTCTGAATAGATTTTGCCTTATCCTCCATTTTCTTTAAGACTTTTTCTGCTTTGACTCCAAAAAGAACATCCTGCTGTAAGGGAGCATCCAGAAGCTTTGCTTTAACATGATCAGGCAGAGTTTGTTCCTTTAACCAAGCATGCCTACATATAACAGACCCAGTGACAGCTGCTCTGCAGGAAGCCTCCAAAGAATCAAAACCACATTGTAAAGTATGTTTGCCCACCTGTTCAGTTGCATGTAACAGATCCTGCATTTCTTTCAATTCAGACTGTTGAGGGAGAAGGAGTAATCTTGGTCCTCAGAGGAGCCTGAGGAAATAGAGACTTGTTCAGAGGAGGCATAATCTTCCTCTTGTCTAGGCCTTTTCTCGGGTGGGGGTTGGGAACCCCTGATTAAAGAGATCAAATCTTCAGCCATTTTGAGCATCTGTTTCCTAGGCATGGGGCCTTGAACTGGAGACTGAAGTGCAGTCTTTTTAGGTTTAATAGGATTCTTAGTCTTAGTATATGTTTGTATGGTGAGCGTCGTCAGTCTGAAGACGCCTTCAGAAACCGAAGGTGTTTCTGCAGCACTGACATCTTTATCAGCAGTGTCGTCAGTAGGGGGTAAACAAAATGGCTGCGTCGGCCTAGTACTCTCCACCAAAAGCTCCGAAGCGGTCTCGGGTTCCAGATCTGCGGTAGTCAGGAGCTGGGTCGGAGCCTAACTAAAGACCGGTGAACCGGAGACCGGACCAGCCGAGGCCTCGGAGTCTGGCTTGGGTCTAGGCTGTCTGTCCTTATCCTTGCGTTTTTTGTGCACGCCGGTAGTCAGTTGCTCCGACGGCATAGTGTAGTTAAATTTTCTACCGAAGTAGTGTCATGCAAAATCAAAGCGTCTTTTTATAGAATGCTTATTAAACCTAGCACAAAAACGACAACCAGTTACGTCGTGGTCTGGGCCTAGGCAAGGTATACAGTAAGAATGAAAATCCTTATGAGGTATTTGCTTCCCACAAGAAATACAATTGTTAACTTTTTCTGACATCGGTCTGAGGCAAGAAAAGTTTCCCCAACGGGGTACTTATCTTTATTGAAGACTTCGGATCTGAAATTCGACTTAGAAAATCTCAGGAGTCGGCCGACCAGCACTTGCGAACTGCTTCTGCTTCGGGCACCGCGCGGCAAGAAAGACTGAAGAAAATGGCATTGGATGCATTACATATACCCCTGGTGCACTGACGTCAGGGAAGAAGCGACAGCAACCGACGCCGGACCAAGACTTTGGAATTCCGGCCGACTGTGGGACCGCCTGACAACAGGATAACCCAAGTGTGATGACTGCAGCAGGGTAACACGATGAACATCACTGACTACTAAAAACGCTGGTTATTAAGGTGCCAAAAGCACTGGTTACTTAAAAGCGCAGCTTATTACAAGCGCTGTAGAGCTAATAAAGTGATTTTAGCTTGGATTACCTCGGTAAATAAGCGGAGCTTAATAGAAGCGCTACAGATCGAAATAGTGAATTTAACTTGGATTACCTCTGTAAATGAGGGGATATCACTAGCCTAAGAGTATTGTACAAGTCGTATCATACACAGACTTTACCCTGAGCTCGTACAGTACTGGTTACTCAAAAATACAGAGTTTAACAGGAGTGGTGGGGTAGTTTCATACAGCATAAACCCAGCACGGCTCAAACCACTAGTCTGATAAAAAACCCTCAACAAATGGAAAGAACACAATGAAAAACCTGCTCTCTCTCAGCAGTGGGGGGCTTACGAGAACTTCACTTGGAAGCACAGATAAAGGCAGCCGTTCCTTGTACAACTAAGGCATCAATGATAGATACAATAGTCTAGACTTCTTTTGTATTTAGGTGCAATTTCAAACCCAGGCTAAGCATTAATGATATACCATTCACCATACAGTAAGAATATTAACAGCAGCGAAAAAAAAAACAACTTACAAAGAAGAAACGCTGGGGCCAGGAACGCACAGCAGCCAGGGGAAAAGCCAACTAATAAAGATGGGGCATAGCAGAGCTACACAACTTTATGTACTTGGAAAGGATGTGAGGTGGGAAGGGGAGGGTGAGGAGGTACAGACAGGCGAGATCAAGGAGGGGCTAAGACCCTAGATGGGTAGACAAGTATTTGGTGGGTTGTCCTAATGGAGAATGGTTGGGAAGTAGAGATGAAGAGAAATGAGCTGGAGTACGGACGGGTGAATGACTGAGAATATGAGTAGTAGGAAGGAGACGAGTATAGGAGGCAAGGAATAAAGGGGCAACAGGAGCAGGGTTCAGACAGGTAAATGAAGAAAATGCTGCGAGAACAATCTGTGAACAGCTGACTACTGAGGAACTCTCAGTAGACACAGGTAAGTGGTAGGGATAGTATGGGGAAACTGAGTGGAAACAGAGGAAATTAGCTGGGAGAATGGGAATTCAGCTAATAGAGTGGGAAGTTTGGAACAGTCAGAGACTGGGAAAAAGAACCAAGTGTTATGCTATTACAGAGAGGGGATAGAAAGCTCAGGAGAAGCCTAGTTTATGACGCCACCTAGTGGGCTAAAGTATATAGCAGCAGAAGCTAGAGAATTGCAAAAAGAGTAAGGAATGACACGGATATCTTATATGGAAGGAAAAATAAGGGTTTGTTCCCTAAGGGGTAGGGGGGAATATGGCTGCTGGGTATCCTGGCTAAGTAGCATGTTTTAAATATACACACAGGTTATTTAGTAATCGTTTAGCTTTATAGCTAGGTCTAGGAACAACATGCTATCTTGCTTTCTTTGATGGCAGGGTTCTGAAGGAGGATGGCCTGAATCCATTACTTAGAGGATGAAATGGCTGAGATAGCTTGTAAGGGGGTCCTTAATGACCAGGCTATCAAAATGTACAAGAAATACCAGGTGTTTTATATCAGAAATAAGAAAGAGAGAAACAAATTAGGTATTCCCACAGACTACACTGTTTCCTCACAATCAAAACGTACAGAACTTAGACAACTGAAATTAAGTTTACTGATATGACAAGAGCATCACATTAAAAATGCTACATGTAATCTATGAGAAGGCATGGTAAAACTGTTACAGCAAAGATGACACACCATTTAATAAAGCAAACCAGTAAAACAAAATAAAAGAAAAAAGCATTCAACAAAAATAGATTAAACAGGAAAACATGTCATTCAGAAAATATGAGGGGAAAAAAGTAAAACATGGAACTATGTCAGCTAAAGCAGAAGTGCTGTTACAAGGGAAACATATTTTGTGTATATGGAATAAAAAGGAAAAATATATGAACTGGATAAATAAGGCAAAAAAAGGCTAATGATTATAAGCTTTTAACAATCCAGACATAGGAATAATTCTCTGGAAATTAATTTTTTGGTGTTAATTTTCTGACAAAATCCAAAATATTTTCCCCATTTTGCTTTTCCAGTTAAGGATCCAGGAAGTTTAAATATCACTCTTTTCTACCCACCAATATCATCACCATCATCAGCTCCCCTTTCTACACGGGGGTCTGGGTACACCAAATGTCTGAACCTGCAGTTCCTCTTGTACTGATCAGGATTACTACCGAAACAACACATCATCAGTAGGGTAAAACTAACTGATCTCACAACGGTCTAACCCAGGCTCACATTCCCTATTAGTGGCAGAACAATCCAACTCTTGGTGAATTCTGCTCCACAATGATAGGAAGAGCTGACATCAAAGGATCAAAAAGCGACATCACTATGAACGTTTGGCCTCCACAAGCCAGGTATCCCTATGGTAACTTTTCTGGCACTTCCTGCCTAATACCCAAAAAGCAAGAAAGATCGTGACACCCCACTTTCATGGTCTGTATTCATACTGAAAATCAATATCAAGCAAGCTTTTGCCCTTCTGCTCCACGGCAGGTTCCTGTCCTCCCAGAGCTCACCTTAGGACACCTGCATTACTCTTTGGCAGGTGTAAGGTTCTACCCCCCCCCCAATAAACTAAATTAAAAAAAAAATAAACTCCATGGGCTCAGACAAATTGCCTCCTAATTAGTACAAAGTATAGCATTGCTGAAAACCTCCTAAACCTTTCTGGTCATAGTACCTGATCACTGAAGAATGATCAACAAATGCCACTCCACAAGGATGGTTGCATCACCGATCCTGGCCACTAGCATCCTATTGTTTTCACCAGCATAGTTTGAAAAATCATGGAACATATCTTGGCCAGCCCCATAAACAGTGATGGTGACCTACAAATCCTTGATCCTAATTAATTTGGCTTTGTGAAAGCTAGATCATGTCTCATTAATCTGGTTAATTTCCTTGAAAACAATGACAAACCCCATCAACAAATCCATTCTGTCCATATTGCCCATGTGGACCTTGCTCAAGTCTTTGACATTATTTCCTATATGGGTGTTATTGACAAACTCACTAATCTAAGTATAACTCCCTACATTTAAAATCCAGCCCAACAAAAAGGTGAAGCAATAAAGCTCTGAGAGGACAAACTTGAATCAAAAGTTTAATACATAGACACCATTAACGCTCACAAAAAATATTTTACTGAGGAAAGGGGTGGAACACAGAAAACAACTATTTACTAGCTAGTATTATATAGTATTATATAGTAATCAAAGATGTATAAAAATTGAAATATAAAACTTGCTGAAAGTTGAAAACTCCCAATAACAGTTTCGAGCAATGCTGGAAACCAAGAGATCCGTGCCACGGCAAACTAGATCTGAGGTAATTCCAGCAGTGCATTGTGGGATAAAGGGTTGGGTCTCGAGCTACTAGAGAACTTTGAGCTTGCTAGTCGGCCGTGTCGGAGCCGAGGATCGGCTTCGAACCCATCAGTGAAGAATGAACGGCAAGATTGAACAACTTCACATAATATGTTTTCGTTTGACATGCACTTCATCAGATGCAGGCTTGAATTAAACTCCTTCTACATATATATTTCTCTTACATATCAACCATTGAAAAGTGAACCAATTAATGAATTAATTGTTATAACCTAAGCTGAAAAACATATGTATACCTGGCATTTGGGAACCAAAGCTGGTTATATATTATTCATTTTACTGAATAAAAACACAACACATACAACAAATAACAATACATTGATTTAAAACTTATTTAAAATATATTTTTCACTGTATGTGAATGTAAAAAAATGTTAATTTAAAATACATTAAAATATTTGTATGGGGAAATGGCGCCATCTTGTGGATTGTTTAAAAACTGCAATGCACTTGAATATACATAAAAACAAAACAATATGTTTGAATGTGAACACAATCTCAAAGTGAATAAAAAAATGCTTTAGTTTTTTTTTTTTTACAGATTTAAACAGCATATAACTAATAAATTACATCAAGGACCACAATGTATATTGCCTCAGTTGTACCACAATCAAATCTACTTATAATTTGGCTGCTCTAAGCTTTAAAAGGGAGTTTATGGAAATATGGTCATTCAATCCAAGCTTTTTATTAGCTTCCAAGATGATCTGCTACCATAGCTCCTTATATTCAATAGTTTCTTCCCATAGCCCTCCTTGAAGATTTTTATCCACCTTCTCCAAGGTGAAAAATAAGTAATGGGCGCTATCACACTCTAGGCTATGCTTGTACAAGGCATTAGTGTCTTTTTTATTTGATAAATCATTATGTGTGTTCATATATTCTTTTTCTTAATTTTTGTTCCGTTTTACCTATGTAAAACGCATCACAGAGCTGACACTTGGCCAAATAGACAAGCCCACTACTGTCACAATTTGTAAATTCCTTGCTTTCCAAGAGCCTATTTCTACATTGCAAATACATATTCTCATTGTTGTAGACAAAGGCACAATGTGAACACTGCCCACATTTAAACGTTCCTTTCCTCTTTTTATTCCTTGTAACCCCATAATCAAAGTTACTTTCCAAAAGATTTTTCAAATTCCTAGAGTTTTTGTAGACAATTTTAATGCTTTCCTTTTTTATCTTGTCCAAGTCTGTAAGGGCTACAAATCTATCCCATTCATTGTTAAAAATACCCCTTACCATGGTGGACCCAGCATTGAATTCCAATATTAAAGCCCTATCAAAATTTTCCACCAAGCCTGTATTACGTTTTGTGATCTTAACATTCCTTTTGCCTAGGATAGGTTGGTATTTCTCCAGTCTACCTTTCAAATCCTAATTTTCTACTTCAAGCAACAAACGATCCGGATATTTTCTGGATTTAAACATTTTTCTTAACAATTCCATTTCCTTGTCAAAGTCCTCATTTTTGGATGTCATCCTAGAGCCCCTTATATATTGTCCTTTGACAATATTTTTCTTGTAATGCTTAGGATGAGCACTATCAAAGTGTAGATAGGAATTGGAATATGTTGGTTTTCTGAAAACCTTGGGATAAACATATTGTCACACTTGTATATTTCCACATCCAGATATTGTAAAGTGTCCTTACTGGTTTTGTAGGTGAATTCTAAGAAAACAGTACTATAGTTAAGGTATTCTATAAAGTACGCCACTTCACTTTCTGGGGCCACCCACAAAATCACTAAATCATCTAGAAATCTCTTGTAGAGAATCCAATTCTCCTTGTAGATGGAATGTACTACATACTTCTCCTCCCACCTAGCCAAAACTAGATTTGCATAAGTGGGGGCACAAGCTGCACCCATTGCTACACCCTGTATCTGGTGAAAAATTCACCTTTAAAACACACAAAATTGTATCTCAGGACCAGTTCCAAAGGCTGCATAACATCCACTTTTTCATCCAGGGACAAGTAATTTTCTTCATAAATAATTTCTTCTAGTACATTCAAACCTTCCCCCATGAGGTATCAAGGAAAACAAATCCACTATGTCAATGGTAAGAAAGGTTAAACCTTCTTTATATTTCTCCTGACTCAAACATCTTAAAAAGTCCCAGGAGTCCTTTAGAATATTATTTTTTTCTAACCATAAGCCCTTTAACTTACTATCCACATGTTTGGCTAGAGGCAATGTCTTGGACCCATCCGCAGAGACAATGGGCCTCAGTGGGGGGTCCTTCCCATTTTTGTGTGTCTTGGGAATCCCAAAAATAGTGGCTATTCTAGGCTTTTCTACCTTAAGGTAATGGTACGTTCTTTGGTCAATACATCCCTCCACTAATAGGTCCTCCAAAATCATATCTATTCTACGATATGCAATGTTTATCTCATTTCTGGATACAGTTACATATTTATTGGGGTCCCTTAGAATGTCATTCATTTCTCCTTCATATATAAAATCATCCATAAGGACCATCCCCCCACCTTTGTCCGGTTTTATGACTCTTAAATTTTTATCATTTCTTAGCTCATATAAAACTTTTATTTCATCTGGGTCCAAGTTGCTTTTATATCTCACTTTGTCATACTTTTTTCTGATTTCTTTTTCTACAATACCTTCAAAATGTTTAATTTGTGGGTGTAACGGTGGGTTATAAGTACTTTTTCTTACCAGTCCTTCACGTTCTACCTTGGAGTCCTGCTCAAACAATATTTGGAAATTTATTTTTCTTGTAAAAACCTTAACATCCATAAGTGTTTTGGCCAAATCACCTTGTCTTAGGGGTATAAACATAATCCCCTTGGGTAAAAGTCTAAAATGGTCCTTAGTCAAGATTACAGGGCTAAAATTATAAATACTAAAATCACCATATGTGTATCTAAAAGAATTATCCATGTCCTGATTGATCTCTTTCTCTTCTAAGTCAGGGTGGGTGATATTATTTAATACCTCCCCCTCCTGGCTCCCCCACGAAAATTCAAAAACTGTTGTTGCTGATATTCATTCCTCTTTCTGATCCTGTCTGATCTACGTAGTGGGGGATACTCAGAGATGTCATCCAATTCTGACACTAAATCACCAACTCTTGTTGGTTCCTCATTGTTATTACTTTTCCACTCCCCATTATTGTTTCTTTCCCAAAATCTCTCTCCAGGCTTTGGTTTAGGATAACTAGTATTGTTTTTGGTATTCTAAAATGTCACTCTCTAATTTTTTAATTTTTCTTTTTATCAAATCATTATATTGACCATCCACTTCCTTTTGAATACTATGATATTTTTCCTTTTCAGCAGGAATAGTGAACATTAAATCTTTTTTAATACCTTCATTCACAATATCAATTTCACTCATTAATTTCCCCTTCACTCTGCTGTTCTCTTCAATAATACAGTTTGGTACATCAAGCCCACATCTGTTAAATATTTTTATTAAATCCTGGTGAAAAACACTGCCTGGAACCACATTATTAGGATACTTCCAAATTCTAAGTCCCTTAGGCACTATACTTTGAGAAATACATTCTTTCAAATAACTATTCTCTATGTCAATGCTTTTGCATTTGAAAAGTTTGTGTAATAAGTTTTTAAAAGTGTCTGTTTCAGGCCCCATAGCCACAGTTCTGTTTTTGAAGTTGGAAGAAAAACTAACCTGGAGCCATTCATTAAAATCAGCCTGCACATCTCTGGAATCTGCATTTCGTTTCTCATGTCCAGATGAAGCAGGTGACACTCGGTTTTCATTAGACCCATTTCCCCCCTCAGTCGGTCTAAATATCCTGGGGGTTTGGTTGAAACAAAAATCATTGCTGTCTGAGCCTTCTCCTCTCCGGGCAGCTTCCCTGTGATCCCTGTTTCCCTCAGAAGCCATTTTTTCCTGCCGTTTTGCACCAAGGTTGCCAAGCACTTCCTGGTTCCGCCCCTCATGTATAGTAGACACCAGCTCCACCATCAACTGAGTGAGCTGGCCAATCAACTACCTGGCTTGGCCCAGCTCCTCCTTGCAGTTGCTTTCCATAGCCTCTCCGCTCGTTTCACCATCCGTGGCAGCAAAGAAAACAATAGTAAATCAGAATATCTACCAAGTGGGCTAACAGTTCACCAAGAATTCCAAATCCAGCCCAACAAAAAGGTGAAGCAATAAAGCTCTGAGAGGACAAACGTGGATCAAAAGTTTAATACATAGACACCATTAACGCTCACAAAAATACAATGTAATTTATTAGTTATATGCTGTTTAAATCTTTTTTTTTTAAAAATGGTTTTAAAGCATTTTTTTATTCACTTTGAGATTGTGTTCACATTCAAACACTTTGGTATTTTTTATGTATATTCAAGTGCATTGCATTTTTAAACAATCCACAGGATGGTGCTATTTCCCCAGACAAATATTTAAATGTATTTTAAATTAATTTAACTTTTTTTTTACATTCACATATAGTGAAAAAAGTATTTTAAATAGGTTTTAAATCAATGTGTTGTTATTTGTTGGATGTTTTATGTTTTTATTCAGTAAAATGAATAATCTATAACCAGTTTTGGTTCCCAAATGCCAGGTATACATATGTTTTTCAACTTAGGTTGTAACAATTAATTCATTAATTGGTTCACTTTTCATTGGTTGATATGTAAGAGAAACAGTATATATAGAAGGAGTTTAATTCAAGCCTGCATCTGATGAAGTGTATGTCAAATGAAAACATATTTTTGTGAGCGTTAATGGTGTCTATGTATTAAAGAAGACCAAATAGCTGCTTCTAAAATTGTTCTAGAGTCAATACCCCTTGTAAAAGTCTCCAGATGAGGCCACTGATCTAGCAAAATGGGCCTTTGGAGGAGAGGGTAAAAATTTGCCATGTGAAGTGTAACAAAAGGAAATGGATTTAGAAATGCAAACGGTAAAAGTTTGCTTTGAAACTGGGTTTCCTAACCTGGAATCTTAGAAACAGACAATTTGTCAGATTTACGAATAACCTTGGTCTTATTCATGTAGAATCTGAGCCGTTTATTCACATGTAGGGAATGTAAAATTCTTTCTCCCTTATTTTGTGAATTAGGGAAGATTTACGGTCTGATTTGTGGGAAAGTTATTTATTACTTTAGGCATGAGAGGGATTGGCCCTTAAATACACTGGCCTGAAAATAAATAAGGAAGGAGAATTTGCCATGAGTTTGTAGTTCGAGACTCCATCTGGCAGAGGTGGGAACTAGCATGAAAACTGTTTTCCAACTACAAAATTTCAGCAGGAATAGTGAACATAAAATCTTTTTTAATACCTTCATTCACAATATCAATTTCACTCATTAATTTCCCCTTCACTCTGCTGTTCTCTTCAATAATACAGTTTGGTACATCAAGCCCACATATGTTAAATATTTTTATTAAATCCTGGTGAAAAACACTGCCTGGAACCACATTATTAGGATACTTCCAAATTCTAAGTTCCTTAGGCACTATACTTTGAGAAATACATTCTTTCAAATAACTATTCTCTATGTCAATGCTTTTGCATTGGAACCAGGAAGTGCTTGGCAACCTTGGTGCAAAACGGCAGGAAAAAATGGCTTCTGAAGGAAACAGGGATCACAGTTAAGCTGCCCGGAGAGGAGAAGGCTCAGACAGCAATGATTTTTGTTTCAACCAAACCCCCAGGATATTTAGACCGACTGAGGGGGGAAATGGGTCTAATGAAAACCGAGTGTCACCTGCTTCATCTGGACAAGAGAAACGTAATGCAGATTCCAGAGATGTGCAGGCTGATTTTAATGAATGGCTCCAGGTTAGTTTTTCTTCCAACTTCAAAAACAGAACTGTGGCTATGGGGCCTGAAACAGACACTTTTAAAAACTTATTACACAAACTTTTCAAATGCAAAAGCATTGACATAGAGAATAGTTATTTGAAAGAATGTATTTCTCAAAGTATAGTGCCTAAGGGACTTAGAATTTGGAAGTATCCTAATAATGTGGTTCCAGGATTTAATAAAAATATTTAACAGACGTGGGCTTGATGTACCAAACTGTATTATTGAAGAGAACAGCAGAGTGAAGGGGAAATTAATGAGTGAAATTGAGATTGTGACTGAAGGTATTAAAAAAGATTTAATGTTCACTATTCCTACTGAAAAGGAAAAATATCATAGTATTCAAAAGGAAGTGGATGGTCAATGTAATGATTTGATAAAAAGAAAAATTAAAAAAATTAGAGAGTGACATTTTAGAATACCAAAACAATACTAGTTATCCTAAACCAAAGTCTGGAGAGAGATTTTGGGAAAGAAACAATAATGGGGAGTGGAAAAGTAATAACAACGAGGAACCAACAAGAGTTGGTGATTTAGTGTCAGAATTGGATGACATCTCTGAGTATCCCCCACTATGTAGATCAGAGAGGATCAGAAATAGGAATGAATACCAGCAAAAAAAAATTTCAAATTTTCGTGGGGGAGCCAGAAGGGTGAGGGGGAGGTATTAAATAATATCACCCACCCTGACTTAGAAGAGAAAGAGATCAATCAGGACATGGATAATTCTTTTAGATACACATATGGTGATATTTTAGTATTTATAATTTTAGCTCTGTAATCTCGACTAAGGACCATTTTAGACTTTTACCCAAGGGGATTAAGTTTATACCCCTAAGACAAGGTGACTTGGCCAAAACACTTATGGATATTAAGGTTTTTACAAGAAAAATTAATTTCCAAATATTGTTTGAGCAGGACTCCAAGGTAGAATATGAAGGACTGGTAAGAAAAAGTACTTATAACCCACCGTTACACCCACAAATTAAAAATGTTGAGGGTATTGTGGAAAAAGAAATCAGAAAAAAGTATGACAGAGTGAGATATAAAAGCAACTTGGACCCAGATGAAATAAAAGTTTTATATGAACTAAGAAATTATAAAAATTTAAGAGTCATGAAACCGGACAAAGGTGGGGGGGGGGATGGTCCTTATGGATGATTTTATATATGAAGGAAAAATTAATGACATTCTAAGGGACCCCAATAAATATGTAACTGTATCCAGAAATGAGATAAACATTGCGTATCGTAGAATAGATATGATTTTGGAAGACCTATTAGTGGAAGGATGTATTGACCAAAGAACGTACCATTATTTTAAGGTAGAAAAGCCTAGAATAGCCACTATTTTTGGGATTCCCAAGACACACAAAAATGGGAAGGACCCCCCCCCCCCCACTGACGCCCATTGTCTCTGTGGATGGATCCAATACATTGCCTCTAGCCAAGTATGTGGATAGTAAGTTAAAGGGCTTATGGTTAGAAAAAAAGAATATTCTAAAGGACTCCTGAGACTTTTTAAGATGTTTGAGTCAGGAAAAATATAAAGAAGGCTTAACTTTTCTTACCACTGACATAGTGGATTTGTTTTCCTCGATACCTCATGGGGAAGGTTTGAATGTACTAGAAGAAATTATTTATGAAGAAAATTACTTGTCCCTGGATGAAAAAAGTGTTTTTTATGCAGCTTTTGGACCGGGTCCTGAGATACAATTTAGTGTGTTTTAAAGGTGAATTTTTTCACCAGATACAGGGTGTAGCAATGGGTGCAGCTTGTGCCCCCACTTATGTGAATCTAGTTTTGGCTAGGTGGGACGAGAAGTATGTAGTGTACTCCATCTACAAGGAGAATTGGATTCTCTACAAGAGATTTCTGGATGATGTAGTGATTTTGTGTGTGGCCCCAGAAAGTGAAATGGTGTACTTTATTGAATACCTTAATAATAGTAATGTTTTCTTAGAATTCACCTATAAAACCAGTAAGGACACTTTACAATATCTGGATGTGGAAATATACAAGTGTGACAATATGTTCAATTCCAAGGTTTTCAGAAAACCAACATATTCCAATTCCTATCTACACTTTGATAGTGCTCACCCTAAGCATTATAAGAAAAATATTGTCAAAGGACAATATATAAGGGGTTCTAGGATGACATCCAAAAATGAGGACTTTGACAAGGAAATAGAATTGTTAAGAAAAATGTTTAAATCTAGGAATTATCTGGATCATTTGTTGCTTGAAATAGAAAATTAGTTTTTTGAAAGGTAGAATGGAGAAATACCAACCTATCCTAGGCAAAAGGAATGTTAAGGTCACAAAAATTAATACAGGCTTGGTGAAAAATTTTGATAGGGCTTTAATATTGGAATTCAATGCTGGGTCCACCATGGTAAGGGGTATTTTTAACAATGAATGGGATAGATTTGTAGCCCTTACAGACTTGGACAAGATAAAAAAGGAAAGCATTAAAATTGTCTACAAAAACTCTAGGAATTTGAAAAATCTTTTGGAAAGTAACTTTGATTATGAGGTTACAAGGAATAAAAAGAGGAAAGGAACGTTTAAATGTGGGCAGTGTTCACAGTGTGCCTTTGTCTACAACAATGAGAATATGTATTTGCAATGTAGAAATAGGCTCTTGGAAAGCAAGGAATTTACAAATTGTGACAGTAGTGGGCTTGTCTATTTGGCCAAGTGTCAGCTCTGTGACGCGTTTTACATAGGTAAAACGGAATAAAAATTAAGAAAAAGAATATATGAACACACTTATGTATCAAATAAAAAAGACACTAATGCCTTGTACAAGCATAGCCTAGAGTGTGATTGCGCCCATTACTTATTTTTCACCTTGGAGAAGGTGGATAAAAATCTTCGAGGAGGGCTATGGGAAGAAACTATTGAATATAAGGAGCTATGGTGGCAGATCACCTTGGAAGCTAACAAAAAGCCTGGACTGAGCAGCCAAATTATAAGTAGATTTGATTGTGGTACAACTGAGACAATATACATTGTGGTCCTTGATGTAATTTATTAGTTATATGCTGTTTAAATTTAAAAAAAAAAAATTGTTTTAAAGCATTTTCACATTCAAACACTTTGGTATTTTTTTTAATGTATATTCAAGTGCGTTGCAATTTTTAAACAGTCCACAAGATGGTGCCATTTCCCCAGACAAATATTTAAAGTTATTTTAAATTAATTTAACATTTTTTACATTCACACATAGTGAAAAATGTATTTTAAATAGGTATGAAACCAATGTGTTGTTATTTGTCGGATGTTTTATGTTTTTATTCGGTAAAATGAATAATCTATAACCAGCTTTGATTCCCAAATGCCAGGTATACATATGTTTTTTCTGATTAGGTTGTAACAATGAATTCTTTAATTGGTTCACTTTTCATTGGTTGATATGTAAGAGAACTAGTACATATAGAAGGACTTTAATTCAAGCCTGCATCTGATGAAGTGTATGTCAAATGAAAATGTATTTTTGTGAGCGTTAATTGTGTCTATGTATTAAACGTTTGATCCAGGTTTGTACTCTCAGAGCTTTATTGACTCACCTTTTTGTTGGGCTGGATTTGGAATTCTTGGTGAACTTTTAGCCCACCTGGTAGTTATTTTTATAACCCCCTAAATTACCCACTGGAATGCAAACTGGATCTCCAGGTACTTACAGTAAAAGTTGGTGGTAGCTTCTCATTTAAATGACACATCACTAGTGGTACCCATCAGGGCTCTCTCCTGTTTCAGCAACTCTTAACATGAAAGCAAATGTCAAAGGTCTGTAGCTAACAAGTCTGAAAAGGATTAGTATTACTGACTTCTCAACAGGCACTCATATCCTCCAAGAGGGGCTTGCCAGAACCAACACTTGGTGCACCCACAATAAACCTAATCTTAATGCCAAAATATATATTATAGGTACTTTTAGGAAATGGATTACCACATAAATAGGACCTGCCTAAAATCAACAGTCATTAGAGATCAGTGTACATTCACAGACAGTAAGCTATCTTTTGATCATCATATATCAAAACTACAGTTCCAAAATTCTTCTACCTTACCCAGTTAATTACCAAAGGCATGTCCTCCAGGCCCAAGGATGTCAAAATACCCATCTGTTGTTTCCTCATCAACACAAAGTATATGATACATGACCTGGACTGTAACTCTCCAAATTCCTTGCTCTACTTGCAAGAGTGCAATGTTTCCTAACTTAAAAAAGATACATTCCCCTAATTACCTAGACAGACTGATAACACTCTTGCTTTTCTCTGCCTTGTGCTATCTTGTACTCGGTAATCTCTCTCTCACATTGTGAACTATGAAAAATCCAATCTTACTAGACCTCCTCACCTCAGAAATACTGGTAACACTTTTATCACTCACTCCAAAAATTTCAACCTTCATGGCATCATACACAAGACCTCTTGCAGGGGCAGGTTCCTCACACAAAGAATCTCTTAACTATAGAACAAGAATCCTTGACATTTCAAACAATGGCCTACTTCAATCTCTGCCATGAAAGCTGGATGGGTACCTGCAGATTTACTTCTGGGTAAGCAGCATGGCCTTTATTATAAAGACTGGCGGTAAATCTACTCACTAAACTGTCTGGGGTACATGGCAAACATGGTCACCCAGACCACCTTCCTCATAAGAACCTATACTCTACTGTAAGTTTTGAAAAAGAACTTCCCTGTAAGAGTTGTTACTGCTCATGGTTTTAGAAGTGCTTTCGGAGATTATCATAAACTACTAATTGAGTAGTGGTGTAGAGTAGTATGCACTATACAGGATGGATGCAAGAGCATAAATCCTCAGACTGTCTTCAATCCAGTAAGCCTGAAGAGGCCTGAGAAGCACAATAAACAGGTCAGCTAAGAAGGGGGAGGCAGAAAGTGACCCCTCTAGGACCATGAGGAGAAAAGGGAGCAGTATCAGAAAAAGGGGGAAGATAGGGAGGGAAGGAAGGAATGAATACTGTAACAGTGATAAGTGTGGCATCTACTGTTATGGTAAGTTCTTACATAACTGTAATATGCCACTCCTTAGATCAGTGTTGCAGTATTCCAAACTATCGGGTGACTCCCAAAGCTTAAGAGATGTGAAGGGTGGATGGAAGGGAAAATGAGAATTGTTTAGTAATCCTGACCTGGTGAAGGTGGATTTGGAAAAGGCATTCACTCTATAATGTTTAGTGAAAGTATGGACAGAAGACCAAATAGCTGCTTCTAAAATTGTTCTAGAGTCAATACCCCTTGTAAAAGTCTCCAGATGAGGCCACTGATCTAGCAAAATGGGCCTTTGGAGGAGAGGGTAAAAATTTGCCATGTGAAGTGTAACAAAAGGAAATGGATTTAGACATGCAAATGGTAAAAGTTTGCTTTGAAACTGGGTTTCCTAACCTGGAATCTTAGAAACAGACAATTTGTCAGATTTACGAATAACCTTGGTCTTATTCATGTAGAATCTGAGCTGTTTATTCACATGTAGGTAATGTAAAATTCTCTCTCCCTTATTTTGTGAATTAGGGAAGATTTACGGTCTGATTTGTGGGAAAGTTATTTATTACTTTAGGCATGAGAGGGATTGGCCCTTAAATACACTGGCCTTATGAAAAATAAATAAGGAAGGGAGAATTTGCCATGAGTTTGTAGTTCGGAGACTCATCTGGCAGAGGTGGGAACTAGCATGAAAACAGTTTTCCAACTACAAAATTTTAGAGCGGCAGCTGCAGCTGGCTTGAAAGGAGGGACAGGGAGTTTTTCCAGCACAAAATTGAGGTCCCAGGAGGGGGACAGCTTTCCTTGGAGATTTCAGGTGAATACACCTTTTAAAAATTATTTTGTCTGGCTAGCAGTGGCAGGTCCAGAGCTAGGCCAGACTGCAAGAGCTAATATAAATATAGGAGGACTCCTGGGGTATTAGTCTAAAGTGAGTCCTCGACAGCATACAGTAAATATTTTCCATTTTGCTATGTAAGATTTTATGATAGCAAGTTTTCTTGCCTCCTGGAGAATCTTCAGCACATCCTCAAAAAATTAATGTCTAAAAGGGATCAGAATCCTGTCATCCACAAAGTCAGGCTGAGGGAAGACAGGTGGGGATGAAGTAGTTAGCCCTTCTGTGTGTGTGCAAGTCCACTGAGCAGGGGAGCTTCTGGTTATGGCCAATGGCTGGACAGAAGAGAATGAGGAACCCATGCTGCCTTAGTCAAAATGGAGTCAACAGTAGGATCTTTAGCAAGACTTTGGGAAGAACATGAAGTAGAGGGAAGGCATAGAAGCACCCTGCACCACCACCACCACCACCATTGGGAAGGACATTGCATCTGCTTTTCAAGCTTAAGGACAGAACATCCTGATGCAAAAGTGTGGAATTTGTTTGTTGTCAATGGAAGCAAAAAGATTTGTCTGAGGAACCCCCCACCCCCACTTATGGACTATGTCTAGGAAGATCTCACTGTTTAGCATCCATTCATGTGGATTTTCACTTGATCTGCTTAGAAAGTGTGCCAGGACATTTTCCTGTAAGGAAATGTAAACTGCTTGGAGGGAGAGGTTTGCTTTTGTGACGAGGATAAGCCAATATGCACATTTAGTATGATCTGATGTCCCCCTGCTTGTCAATGTACAACATGAATGTTGTGCCCCCTGTTATGACCTTTAAAGGACCTGGTTTCCAGGAAGAAGAGAAAATCTGCAGGGCCTGAATTAAGCTCCTTTATCTCCTTTAAACTGATGTGCGATGACTTTAGATTTGTAAACCACTACCTCTGAACTTTCAGATTGCCTATTTATGCTCCCTATGCCTCAACTGATGCGTCTGTGTGCAGCACCTATAGTGGTGACTGCATTTCGAATGGGAGACCTGAGTTTAGTTTTGTTTGTGATATCCACCACAGTAATTCATTCTTTAGGCAAGGCAGATGATGACCCTGTGTGTCCGAGGGATGAGAACGTTGAGACCAGCTGGTTTTCAAGTACTACTGAATCTTCCTCTTATGGAGTCTGTTAAAGGGGACAATGGGGGATGGTTACTGCCATGAATCACAATCTCTCAGAATCTCCCTTGTCCTACAGGACTGAAGGGGAAGAAGAGAAAGGAAGTAACTGGTCAGGCTCTGCACTTTGTCTAGGGGAAGGAAGGCCTGCGTGAATTTGGTGTCTAGTCTGCACTCCAAGGAAACTAGATCTTAAGATGTTATAATTGCTGATTGTTCAGACTGATTGTAAAACCCAGGGACTGAAGTAAGGTCATGGTGAATTTGAGATGTGATAAGAATACCTGCTGAGAAGGGGCCTGTATTAACAGGTTGTATAAAAATAAGAAACACCTGGATTACCTGAGTCCTGTAGTAGACTATTACTGGGATGAGGCACTTTGTAAAGACTATGGGGGCTGTAGAGAGTCCAAAAGGCAAGGCAGAGAACTGAAAGTGCTATGAGCTTGTAGAAAACCTTGGTAATTTCCTATATGATGAGGGAAAAGGAATGTGGAGATTGGCACACTTCAGGTCCAAAGACACTAGGAAGGCATATGGAAGAAAGAATGGAAACGGAGTTTGCAAAGACATCTTAAAAGATGAAACAAGGAGAAAGCTGTTGAGAGTGGAAAAATCCAGAACTGGTCTCCAGTCTCCTCCTTTTCTGGGGATGAAGAATAGTCTGGAATATAATCATTTTTCCACATATTGGGTTGTCAACGATTCTATTGTGCCTTGCCCTAGGAAGGATTGAATGATGGGACAGAGCAACTGTATCTGATTTTGTGGAGGAAGAGGGATGCCGATAAAAAGAGGAACCTCATTTCAGGTCATTCTGTATCTCTTTCAGATGACTGAGTGTAACCATTTGTCCAAAGTGATGATCAGCCAGGTTTTTAGGGAAGATGTGAGTCTTTTGGATAGGGGAAGGGATGGACTGGGGGGTGAAGAGGTGGACAGAAAGTAGTCAAGTGGACATGTTTGGGTAAGGAGGCCTTCAAGATCTAGAGTTCCTGTCTGGTTTGTCCTGGAATATTTTCTAAGCATTTTCTTGGCCTTATGAGAAAGACTGGGTTCCCTGCAGGCAAAGGAAGTGGGTTTTGCAGGGTAATTCCTTTGACATCTGAACACAGAAGTAACAAAGATCTGGCTACAGTCCTTCATAATTTTACTCTGTTCCTGCAGCATCCGGACCAAACAAAATGTAATTGCTTAAAGCAGAATCTATGAGTTTTGGCTTAATATCCCCTAGAAGGGGCTGAAAACATAACCAGGCATACCTCCTGATCACAGAACCTGTAGCACCCACCCTAGAGGAGGCTTCCACTGCATCCCAGCTGCATCTAATGGTATGCCTAGCTGTATAGGAAGCCAGGGCCATCAAAGATAAAGCCTGTTGTTTACTGCTGGGTTCCTCAGGAGGAGGGCAAAGTTTTATTTAAATTGCTGTGGATAAACAATAATAAACAATAAGTATTTAGTCATTTGAGCCTGATAATTTGGAACTCTATAAACATTTTTCCCCAAATCTGTCCATTGCCCTATTGACTTTACCTGAAGGAAGAGCTTTGGGAGCAGGTAGTAACTTAGAGCTTGTATGCTGACATGAAAAACTCAGAGAGATATACCACAGGGGTTTTGTACAGAAATTTCAAATTTTCAGGTACCTTATAAAACCTGTCAGGCCTTTTAGGTGCTGGTGGCCTGGAATCTGGTGCAGTGGAAGTGGAAACAAAAACATCCAAGAAAGCCTCCAGAGCATGAGGTAAGGGAGCAGAAGCAGGGGCTCTTACATCCAAGAGGTTATAATTCCCATTCACAATGATTCATCATATTAACAACAGTTTTTCCAAATTAAATTTATTCAACAGGGGTGTCTGAAGAAAGTAAATCATCATCCAAGGTCACCTGACCTGATGAATGGATATGGGATGAATACGTGAAAGAGTGCTCATCCGAGTCCGATTCTTCGTTTCCATCTTCAGAAGATGTGTCTATCTTTTTTGTGTACTGGAAGGAGAACTAGTAGCAGTAGCAGGCCCTGCGGTGGCCCGAGTGCCATTATGGCCTTAAATAGGCCCTGTGAAAAATATACATGCACTCTTTTTCTGTGAGCATCTGGGGGAAGGAGGAACATTTTTTTTGGTTTCTTTCTTATAGGAGCTCTTCCTGCTTTACCTGAATGTGGAGGCTCTGACCCCTGTATAACCCTGATGATCATTCTAAGAATTTCCTCTAATGAGGATCTGTAGTAAGCCTTAAGGTCCTTCAAAAATTATCAAGTGGGGTTCCACCTTCTCATCAATATCAGCGGCTTCAATCATTTTGGACTTGCAAACCTCATATACCATACTGGCCTTCAGTGGGGTCACAGTACTGGAAGTCTGAGCAGATGTCAGGTGTCAGGCACACAGGTGGTTCTGAGAGCTCTGTGAGTATTTCCAAGCCAAACTGGGTAGTCATGACATTAGGAGTAGATGTATTAAACTTTTTCTTTTGAATGGGCAGGACATCAGAGGTAGAAGAGTCTGACATCTTTGCTTAAGTGAGGACTGCAATGTGCTGAGTTTCCAAGTAGAAGTTGAGGCAAAAGTTACACTGTTAGGGTCTTTGGAACAAAGGACTGACAGATTGTACGATTTCTGTGGTTGTGTTCTGCACCCAGAAAGAAAAGGCATTGGGAGTGGAAATCCTTATAGGGAATCTGCATACCGCAATCACACTTTCCACTGCAAGCTGACATTTAATAGAATAACAAACCAATAATAAAAGAAGGTTCAAAACAGGGCACTTATCTGAACCAGTGAAGGACAATGGTACCAATGACCACACATAGAACAGACCAACTGGTGCAAGACCTGCATGAGGACTGGTGGCGAGGTAGTCTGAAGATTAAATGTCATATTTCCTGTTATGTATCCTTACACCTGTGGGATTAGGTCATATATTTGATGTACGGCTTTATGAAAGGTTTTGACGTTGGTACCCTGGCCAAACGTCCAGTTTACTTGACGAGATAACCTGACAGTTTGGAATACTGTAACAGTGACACAAGGAAGGACATCAACTAGATATCATGGATATGTGACCTGCCTTAAAGGCACATATTCTAACAAAAAAAGGTGAGGGGAATCCTTAGACACCAGGATTAAGTATCATGATCTGAAAGGCACTAAACGGAATTCAAACCCTGTACACTTCTAGCTCCTACAGAGGATATCAGTCTTCTGCATCACCTCTAGGCACCGGGAATATAAATTAAAAAGTAAAAAAAAATACAAAGCAGGGGGGTGTGAACTCTGCACCTATGACACAAGAAAACCCTGCATTACCTCACTGCACTAGGATTTTTCTAAAGATATATTGAGGATCTTGGGTATTATGCAGTTCCTGCAACATTCTGTGAAGTATGAGGGAGAGGAGCAGGAAACGCTAAGCTTACCTTTTAACCTTATAATGCAAACAGAGTCACCACTATTACAGTTTTTGCTCTAACATGCATTTTCTGAAGGATATGAAGAGTGTAACTCAAATGTCTGGCATTCAGGGGTGACTGTAAACATGTGTGTGTGTGTGTGTGTGTGTGTGTGTGTGTGTGTGTGTGTGTGTGTGACAGAGTGACTGAGGTGGGGAGGGATGCCTGTGTGAACAAGATGTGGCAACCACAGTTAACTATCACAGGAAGTAGAGTTTCTTTATGTCAAATAGCCATTAGAAAGGTCCTGTACCATATACTAGCTTGCTACAGAACTTCCTCTATGACCCAAGAAAGCCACAACACCTACCTACAGGAACTAGAATCACTCAGTATTAAACCCAGTACCATTCTCCTTGGTGATCTACAGCATCCAACTATAGAATGGGAAACAAGCGCAGAGGTTCATGGACTTTATCAATACAAATACCTTGGAATAAGTAGTCAGGGTATCCAGTAGGGGGAGCAATGTCTTGGATCTTGTCCTTACTAATATGGGCGTATCTTGCATCATCTTTTGCATATCTTATCTTTGTCACTATTTAGGTGTGATCATAAAGCTGTCTCCTTCGAAATAAAAAAATGAAAGAATTTTGACCAAAAGTAAGAATGGTAATTTCCAGAATGATGACACCCTCATCAAAATAAACAACTTAGGAGCTTAACAAAATCCACCAAAGCCAAGTCTGAGGCTAAAATAGTTACCCAAGCCAAACACAATCACAATGCCCTTTTTAGTTATGTTCACAATCTGAAAAGCACAACACAGCAATGGACTGAGCTGACTGTGAACAATGTTACCTATATTGATGCTGAAGATATAGCCAACCTACTGGATAATAAATTCAGCTTTAACGTTATCCCTCTTTCACCTCCACCTATCCCTCAAGATATACCTGAGACTAGCTCACCTCCAACTATCACAAAAGACCAAGTCCTAAAACCACTATCAAAATCTAAAAATACTGCATTGATGGGTCCTGACAATATCCCTGGATGCATCTTAAATACCATGAAGCACAATTTAACCACCCCTCCTAACAACACCATTCAACCTCAGCCTCCATACAGGTTTTGTACAAAGCCAATGGAGAACAGCTACAGCCTCTATTGCCTAACTGCGTGACTGTGAGCAAGTTACTTAACCAGACAGCACAACAGGGCTGCCTAAAAAAGGTCCATAGAAATCAGTAATCTACTCCAACTAAACAAATGGAAATAAAGTAATAAAAATAAAATAATTCCCTTGCATAAGGGAGGACCTTCCATACACCCAGGCAATTACAGACCTACAATAGCCCCATATGCAAAGTCATGAAAGACGTATCGTGGAACTAATCAATAATGCATAAGGAACCTGCAAACACTGAACCCGTCTCAGTTTGGATTTGTGATGGGCATGTTATACCTACTCAAACTGATGGACTTTTTTGAAAAGCTTAACACAGCAATGGATGGAGATAAAACAGTACACATCGCATAACTCAAACTGGCCAAAGCTTCTGACACAATCCCTCACTCAAGCATAGTACAAAAATAAATAAACTGGGAATAAAGCCCTATGTCACCTGATGGATTGCCAGCTGGCTCACAAACAGAACACAGGAAATCAAAATAGGGGAAGATACCTCTATAAACAGACCAGTCACCAATGGAGTCCCCCAGGGTTTTGTGCTGGGAACTCTACTGTTTGGCATTTACTTCTCCAAAGTAAAAGCCAATACCAAAGAGCAATGGCTGACTAAGTTTTCAGATGACTGCAAGCTAAAAACATTCAATGAATCCCCAAATGACTTAGCCATCCTATAGGAAGGTTTCTTCCAAATAAATAAATGGTGCCAAAATCATGGACTGAAGCCAAATGCCAAAATATTCATTATTGTATCCTTTGGGAAGTCATCTACCCTCAGGAACTACCACACTGACAATATACCCACAAGAGTTAACCCAGTTGTTCAGGATTTGGGAACTTATATGGACAGTGACATAGCTTTTGACCCACATGTCCACTGTTGTAAGAAAGTTCTTCTATATTGCACAGCTTATAAACAAAGGGATTGTAAGTAGCTCTAGGGATGCCACTGTCCCCCTTTATTCAGCCCTCAATAAGCAAATCATGAGTATAAATCCCCCTTTGGCATACATCTGTTCAGACACATGCAACAAACTGGAATGCCCACAGAGACACCTTACTAGAATGATATAAGGCCTAAACAACATGTCCTATATGGACCTACACAAAGTCCTGTCACTATACTTGGTATCCTACAGACCGCTAAGGGGTGACCTGGGTCTCGCATACAAAGCATCCTCTGACCCAGTACTGATGGATTTACAGCACATCAGCAAGTCCAATGGCATAAAAAATACTTGGTCTACAAATCTTAGCCTTGTCAGCAACATCAGCACAGCAGTTTGGAGGGATGGGTTTATCTTACAAAGGATGCCACTGGTCTGGAACAAACTCCCATCCTTGTCTATATTCAAACACAGCTTTCATCTATGGATGGAAATAGAAAATTTATCCAAGGACTATCTCCTGTACTATTAATGGACAAAGGCAGCACCTAAATGTTTTTTTCCATGTTTGGGTCCCTTCAAATTATCTACGGTATAAATACAGCTATTCTGACTAGAGGTGATATACAGTTATTGACCACGGGATGGGTAAGGCCAATCTAACACTAAATGGGATAGGTTAATTCAAGCACCAAAAGGAAAAACAGTGCAGCTAGCCTAGTACTTACCTATGAACCTATAATTTCAGGTTGGTACTTCTTGTCTGGATTTCTCTCTCCATCATTATTTGCATCAACAGCTTTATCAATGAAATTACATTTTTTACACAATATTTGTATCCATCTCATCTTAAAAATATTAAATTCTTCTACCAATTGCAAAGTATTTTCTCTTTTTGTTTGTATAAGCTTGAAAAAGTTCTTACTGAAGTGGTGTCAGTTTTTTTCCCACCATTTTTAAAAAGATGCCATAAATTTCAGCGTTGTAGCTTTCTCTAAAGTTGGACTCTGCTTTTCTTTCATGTATTTAAGTTTTCATCTGTTTTCTCTGTCAGAGCAGCCTCGTGCCTTATCAAAAAATATATTTTACATGCACCATGCTTTTCCATTAGTTAGCCCTAAGTTTCACTTTTTCTAATAGCGGTATAAAAAACACAAGTCACTGCCATCATTTGTGGACTTTCTGTCTCACAGCCAGGAACACTTTACAACATTGACATACTATGTCCTTCATTTCATATTCCCAATCTCAGTCATTCCTAGATGCCAATCACTCACAAAAGATGCCAAAGATTTTCATGTCTTGTTTCCTAGTGACAAGCTTTTGTGTCCTTTCAGTTTGTTGTATCTTTCCTTACTTACATGGTGATAGTAAAATAAAGCCTTATTTTGTGTTCCTATGAGGCTGAAAACAGCCTTACTATTAACTTTTGTTTTTCTCTGTTTTAAATAATGTTTTACATCCCAAAATTTTTAAACTTTTTTTTTTTCAAATTTAATTTATGTGACAGTCAAATTATATATTTCTACCTGCCAGCTTCTCTAAATCATTGCATTCTGTCAACCTCTCTTATCACTGACAGTTAAGTTACGAGTACAGGCCCCTTTATGTTTGCTACTCACAGCTGATCACCACTGTTGATATCTGTATTTGCTATTTTTCCAAGTTTTGCCATTCACATAGACTGATGACATACTGACTTGTCACTGATGATTATCTTTGTCTGTATATTAAATAAATAATTAAACATGGACCCACAATACATACCTGTGACATACTTTGTTTCAAAATTACCCAGAGTGTCGCAAACCTATTTTACAGTGTGTGTGTGTGTGTGTGTGTGTGTGTGTGTGTGTGTGTGTGTGTATGTGTGTGTGTGTGTGTGTGTGTGTGTGTGTTAAGTATGCTCTTTTAAGTCACACAAATTATCCAGCAAGGCATTCAAAGCAAGTCTTTATATTACTATTTTACCAGTATCCCACACAGGCTTATGATCCTCCAGTGTTCAGTTCACTATTTCATCTTCATATTTTACCTACTGGTTTTAAAACTGACTTTCTCCATTCATCTACTGGGTACTCTTCATTAAAGGAGTTTTCAAACAACAATCTCAAAGGGCTTGAACATTATTTTCACAGTTGCTACTACATGAGATTTCATCTACTCCAGTTGCCTTTTTATATTCAGACTAATCAGATATTCAAATGTTAGTTTAGTGACAGAGGACTGTATCCCACTGGGCCTCATTTCCCTCAGCGACTTCACATCATTCTTACTACCAAAACTTCTTATATATTCATTTACAAACAAATCTGCTACCTCAAGTCTTTTCCCATCATTTTTTGAATATGACTAAATTTATACAATTTCTTTTGGCAGCTCTAATGTGACTAGTCTTAATGACTTTAAACCTTTCCTGTTGTTGTTACTTTCATTAACTGGCTGTGATTCACATTACATTTACTTGTCTTGTTTAATTTCCTTTGTTAGAATACCTTACCCTACCAATAAGAATCACACCTGTCCTTAATAGCAATAAATTATGTACCCACATATGAATTAGTTCAGCAATATCCACATTTATGAGGACATGATAAAATTAAGTATTTAGGAGTATGGATTAAACATGATACTGGTGTGGCAGCTAAGGATATGTGGGAAGAGACTAAACAAAAGATAATATAAAAACTGAGAAAATGGAAGCTCTGACATATGGATATGGATAGTAAGATACAAGCAGTTAAATGTTTTTAGTCTCTCTAGTCTTGTACACAAGTCAGGCATATTTTTCTCAACCAGAGTAGAAGTTGTGGATAGCAATTAATAAAGAGCCAAAAGATTTTATCTGGAGGCGAAGACAACAAGAGTCAAGTGGGATAAGCTTATTCTTCCAATAGAATAGGGTGGATTGGGATTACCTGAGTTGATGGGGTATCTCAAAGCAACACAGTTAAGGCTCCTATACACAGCACAAGCAGGAAAAAAAAGAAGTCATGTACTCACCATAATATTCCATCTGAGGGATCCAACATGGCTGCATATCCAGCATCTGATCCGAGCTTCAAGCTCCTCCCCTTACCCATAATGCCCCATGTCTCCTTCTTCCCTTCAGATCGAGTTTGCTGCTCAACATATAACATACACCCGACCCAACAAGACCTTACCACTACTGGCAGCCCAAAATTCCTGAGCCAAAGCATAATAAGGGACGCTCCTAGAATGTTTATCTCCCATATACATGGCCAAGACAATAGTGACAAGGTCAGGAGAAGGATGGGTGGATGGTTGAAGACAAATGAAGTACAACTACTCAGATGAAATGTTATGCTGAGTACATAACTTCTTTATCTGAAGTAATTGACTTCATTTGGTCTTCAACCTGTGGGACAGAGTTCCCAGCTACTAACACCTGGGTGGCCCTCATGGAAGGATATTCCGGAGCACCGCAGAGCCAAAGGATGCCCTGTTCCTGGATACGATGTCCAATTTGTAATGTGAGATGAAGGTATGAGATGAGGATCAAGTAGCTGCAGAACAAATATCACCCAGCGACACTCTGGACCAAAAGGCCACCGAAGTAGCCATAGATCTGGTGGAATGCGCATTTACCTGACCCGGAGGGGAAATTCCAATTCCCTTGACAGAATATGCTTAAATAATGCATTGGGAAATCCAACGAACAATTGTTGCCTTAGAAATGGGCTTCACTAAGAAAGGTTTTGAGTAAGAAACAAACAACTGATCAGATTTACAAAAAGCTTTTGTCCTGTGTAAGTAGAATCGCAATTGCCTGTGCACATCCAGCAGCTGTAATTTATATTCACCCCTATTCTGAAAATTAGGAAAAAAGACAGGAAGATTGATAGTCTGATTAATATTTTCTTCTGACACTACTTTAGGAAGAAAGGACAGGTTAGTACGCAGATAAACCCTGTCCTTATGAAAAATCATGTAAGGAACTTTGATGGATAGTGCTTGAAGTTCCGACACCCTCCTGGCAGAAGTAATGGCAACCAAAAAGACAGTCTTCAAAGATAGATACTGCAAATCTACCGAAGCTGCAGGTTTGAAAGGAGGGGAGACAAAAGCCTAAAGCACGAAAGTAAGGTCCCATGGGGGCGTAGGATCCTTCACTGGGGGTCTTACAAGAAAGGCACCGTTAATTAAAGTCTTGCAAAGTTTAGAAGAGGCTAATGAAGACATGTTTTCCCCCATGTGAAAATTAGAAATTGCGGCCAGCTAGACTTTGACAGTGGAGGAACTGGCACCCTGCTGAAAAATCCCCGCCAAAACCTCTAATACCACGGACACAGGAGCAGTAAAAGAGTCCAATGCCCACTGCGAAGCCCATACGGAGAACCGTTTCCACTGCTACCGTATATCCTTCTGGTGAAAGAGTTGTGAACCGTCACCAAAATGGTTTTAACAGGAGATGATAAACCGGGAGTCCTAATAATCAGGGGAACTGGAGCAGCCAAGCAGTGAGTTTTACACTGTCCAGCTCTGGGTGAGGAATCCCCGAGGGATGAGAAATAAGATCTGGAACCAGATCCAAGGTCCATGGTGGAACTACTAGGTGAAACCAAAGGAAGGGAAACCAGACTTGGCAAGGCCAGAATGGGGCAATGAGGATCACAGTGTTCCCCAGGCTGGGAGCTTTCTGAAGAAACTTCGAAATGAGGGGCAGCAGGGGATAGGCGTAAAGAAAACCAGGAGGCCAAGCATGAATCAGTGCGTCTCTGGGGGCTTCCCCCTGAGGAGGGTTCAAGGCGAAGAACTCACTGCATTTCACGCTGGAAGGAGATGTGAATAGATCGCAGCAAGGATGACCTCACTTTAGAAAGATCTGCTCCACTATTGAAGGATTCAGAGACCACTCGTAAGGCATCAGAATAGATCTGCTGAGCCTGTCCACTAGAATGCTGGACCGTCCCAGAATGTGAGTTTCCACCAGAAAATGGCCGGTGGAGATCACCCATTCCCACACTCTCATGGCTTCGCAAAGGGGGTAAGATCTGGTTCCTCCTTGTTTGTTGATATACCAGACTACTGACATGCTTGTCTGAATCGAAATTGTCCATAGAGGAAGATGGACATGAAGGGCCTGCAACGCAAGAAAAAACGCCTTAATTTCCAGGACTTTGACATGCAAACTGGTCTCGGATGGGGACCACATGCCTTGGACTGTCCAATACCCCCCCCCAAGCTGGAATGCGTCCGTGATCACTGTGGTTTTGGGAAAGGACGGAAGAAAGGGACATCCCCTGACTAGGTCCGGGGAATGAATCCACCACAGAAGAGAGTCCCTGCATACTCAGGAGATAAGGACAAGACGAGATAATGGTAGAGCTAATACAAACCATTGGACTGCTACAGTCCACTGAAGAAGCTGCATGTGAAGTTGCGAAGAAGCTGCATGTGAAGTTGCGCTAAGGTTAATAGATTGATTGTGGCCGCCATAGACCCCAACACCCTCAGAATTTGGGCTTGAAGGATGTACAAGACGTGCACCTTTAGACTGGGTACCCTGTCTGGGGTGAGGAAAACTTTCATTTGGATAGTGTCCAACCGAGTCCCAATGAAGTCTAGGATCTGAACAGGGATCAGTGACAACGTGTTGAGATTAATGGTGATGCCCAGTCTTTTTGCTAGTAAGAGGAAATAATCCCTGGCTCAGCAAAGTAGATCCTTGGAAGGGGCAGCGAAGAGCCAATTGTCCAGGTAAGGAAAGACCTGAACAACTGAAGTCTCAAGTGAGCAGCTACTACTGCCATCACCTTGGTGAACACCCTGGGGGCTGTGGTGAGACCAAAGGGAAGGGCTCCGAAATGATAATGACTGGCTCCCAGCCGGAAGCAGAGAAACCTCTGAGAGCACCTGTCCATATTGATATGATAGTACGTGTCCTGAAGGTCAATTGAGCACATCCAATCGTTCACCTGTAGGTAGGGCAGGATGGATTGAAGAGTGACCATCCAAAATTTCACCTTGGCTACTGACAGGTTCAAGGTGGATAGATCCAGAATGGGTCTTACATCCCCCATTTTCTTTGGCACTAAAAAGAACCTGGAATAAATGTCTGATCCAGATTGGCCTAGGGGGACGGGTTGGATGACTCATTTTCTTAGCAGCTTGTCTATCTTTAGAACTGCTTCCTCCCTTTGCGCAGGTGGAAGGTCTGGAAGGTGATTTGGTGGGAGAAGTGGTTTGATGAACGGGATGGAATAACCTCTGGATATAATTTGTAACAGCCAACGATCTGTTGTTACGTACTCCGATGCCGCTGGGTGTAGTGATAGGCAACCCCTGACTGCCTCCAGAGATGAGCAGTCAGGCAGCCCTTCAGGGCTGCTGCGCGGGTCTGTCTGAGAATGGTTCTCGAGATCCGAAGTTTCTTGGACTCCCTCTGATTCTAGGACAGCATCTATCATAACCCCCTCTGCCTCTGAGGGAAGATGAGTCCTGAGTGTCCCAGGAAAATGCCTGAGACTTCCAGAACCACATCTTCTTCATCCCTTGCCGATTCCTAGAAAAGGATCTTTGAGGAGTGGATAAGTGGATCCTGACGGCAGACAGTGTCTTCATGTACCTTCTCTCTCTGGACCAAGGTCTCTCGAACTGACTTCCCAAACAGGGTAGAATCAGCATATAGGGCATTTGCAAATGACGCCTTAAAGGGTTCCGAGAATTGACAAAGCTGGAGCCAGGCGTGGTGCCTCATAGCAATGTCAGAACCAGCTGCCCTGGTGGCTCCCACCATGGCATAGGAGATAAGAAGCATGGATGTATTAGCTACTGCCTTGAGAGTGGGCATCTGAGCAGAGAACGTCTTCTTGTCCTCAGCCGACATGGACTCCGGGGTCGACTCAGCGATTTCCTTGACTAAGTCTTGCTGCAGCCAAATGATGTGTGCCGCATAGTTCAGTGCTCTGATGGAAAAAGTCACTGAAGTGTACACCCAGTCAGAGGATGGACCATAGAGCTCTCCTGCGTGAGGTCTTTCTTCATGGCTGCCACCACCATAGCATCCACCGGGGACCGCTTATCCAAGCAAGTCCTGTCTGAAGGGGGGCTAAGGACCTTATCAGGGCACTTAGGGATGGGCTCCACAGTGTCCGGTTCCTTCCATGCCTGAGATATTATAAGATCTACAAGTGGATCCACGGGAGGGGACACACAGGAAGTAGATGGGCCCATGCCAAATGCCTCGAGGAACACTGACTCGTTTGAGGTCAGTTTTTGGGTCCCCCCACCCTGGCGAAGGAGTTCCATGAGGTCTCCAAAGCAGAAATCCTCGGGGGGGGGTGATTGGGTGGGGGAACCTTGCCTTCCTCCAAGTCAGTGTCTTCGGTGGGGGACTCCAGTGGGAAGTCCAGGTGCCTCCTTTTACACGTCTATTTGTGAGGAACTTCCTCAGTGGGACTCTCTGGGGAGGACTCGCCAACGTCCTGCTGCATCCTCATGGGAGCTTCCTGAGGCAAAACAGGCACATGCTGTCCCTGAGAGGATAAGATAGTCGGGACCATACCCAAAGCAGAGGGAGTCGGGACAGAGTCCGAGGACAAGATGGTCAAGGGTCTTGACGGTACTGAGAGAACCCTGTCCGCCACATCAAAGGCTGAAGGAGAATGGACATCCTGAGCAGTACAAGCTGTAGCCGTTCCCCTCTAACCAGACAAGGGAGTCAGAGCCGAGACTCCAGGAGACGAGATGCCGAAGAGAATACAGCGCTCCGACGCACTTGGAGTCGGCAGCAACCCCTCGGATCCAACTCCGAGACTACGGTTCCGAGAGTGCAAATCCGACCCAGTTGGATCCAAAATGCTCAAGGCAATGGCTGGTGTCGAGGTACAAGGTACTTTCGGTGCAGACCCCTCAACCCCGAGGGTCCTCAGATCCAGGGGCGCTGAAACCACAGGCCGGATCAAAGGAGGAGTGATTGGCGTGAAAAAAGGCTGCGAGCTCCCACCTCCAGAGAGAGAGGGGGCAGGCAAGACCCTCATTTGAATTTGGGTTCGGATAAACCTCCGCATCATCTTATCCATCTCCACTTCACTGAGGCTCTGGGTGGAGAAAGAGGATGAGGCCACAGACACTAGTCTGGAATGCCGGTGAGGGGAAGCCCTGATGGGTGACCGAATCCGGGGTTCCTCTAGCTCCAGGGAGAACCTGGGGGAATGGAGTTGGGGGGATCCGGGCCTTGCTTTAGTTCTGACTTTAGGTGGCGGACTGGCTGGGGCTGAGCAGTCGGGGGACTGCTTCCTTGGCCTGTCTTTTCTAGACTTCTCCCCTTCCTCGGACCTCTTGGCAGGAGTTTGAGTCCCTGAGGCTGGGGAAGAGGAACAAGTAGCAGCTGCTGCTCCTGACGAGGGGGGTGTAGGGGCTACAGTCCCCAAGGAGGGAAGTAGTCTCTTGAGGATAAGCTTATCCCTCCTGCCTTTCAGTGCTCTGGGATTAAACCCAGCACAGATAGGACAGGAGGTCTGCAGGTGAGCGGCCCCCAGGCACACCACACACAGAGTGTGGCCATCAGCTGGGGAGAGCTTATGGCCACACTCTGCACTTTCTGAAACCTGCTTATGGGGCTTCAGCCATGCTCTAACAGGCCCAGACACACACACACACTCACACACACACACACACACACACACACACACACACACACACACACACACACACACACACACACACAGACACAGACACACACACACACTAAGAAGAAAAAGAAGAGTAAGAGAAGAAAAGAAAACTTTTTTTTTTATTGATGACTGCGAGCGAAGGTAGAAAAAAGGTTAAGAGAGATAGCAAAACATACCAAAATCTACTAACAAAACCCACAGACTTAGCCTAGTGCTCGGACCATGATGCTTGCTTTACCACCGGCAAACAAGACCTGAAGGGAGGGGGCATTATGGGTAAGGGGAGGAGCTTGGAGCTCAGATTAGATGTTGGATATGCAGCCTTGTCAGATTTAATACGGATCCATAACCCACAGGTTGAAGACCAAATAAAGTCAACTACTTCAGATCTATAATTCAAAGTGGAAAGAGATGATGATGAAACAAGGAGAAGTTCAAGTAACAACAGACTGGGATTTTAGATGCAGACTTTTAAGGAGAACAATAATAATCATAAAGAATATTATATTTATAAAGTAGCAGAAGGTACTATGCCAACATGAGAGTGGAGCAAGGAGATTCTCCCAATAGGGATGACTGCAATTAGGGATACACACAATAGGCAACAGGGGGCAGGAATATATTGGAGAAAATAATCATAGAGGGAAAGGTAAAAGAATGGGAAGATGCCAAGAACATATTTGGACTGCAAGCTAAAGATTGTCTTCTATATCAAGGAATGATAGAGTAAAAGCAAAGAGAAAGAAATAGGGGGGTCCTAAACGAGAGACCAGCACTGGTAGAATTTTTAGTAGAATCTAGGACAGAAGTTGCCATTAAGAAAGAAATAATTAGTACTGCATATAAAATATTAAATGATAACTGTTGGACTCAATCAGAGGAGATTAGGAATAACTGGGAAAAGAGATTAGATAAGCAATTCACCAAGAAACAATGGGCAGATATATATATGTTTCCCAAGTATGCAACACAATCTAGAAAATTTTGTATCTTTGCCTGGAAGTGCTTACATAGGTATTTTTATACCCCAAACATACTTCAAAGAATTTTTCCAAAGGTAGACAGCAAATGTTGGAGGTGTGATGGGGCAGAAACAGGTAACTGGAAAAGTACAGTTGTGTACACTTACAATGTAGATATTCCAGTGTATTCACTGTTGCAGCCATCACATTTGGGTTATCCTTGCCAGGGTAGCCCTTGGCTGGCCCAAATACCAGAGGCTTAGTATTTCTGCATCGGTTGCTGTCACTTCAGGACTGACGTCAGGTCATCAGTAGTATAAAGTAAGGCAGCCGAAGCCATTACATCAGTTTTTCTTGCCCTAACCTGTCGGGAGCCCCCAAGTGGGAGCCAGGTTCTAGTGGAAGAACCCCACCTGTAGAAAGTAAATACCAATATGTCCCTTGTAAGAAAAGAGAAGAAAGAAGAGGGGGATAAACTAGGACTGCAACAGTGAATATATTCGAACATCTAGACTTATGGTAAGTGTACACAACTGTACTGTGTTCTTCATCTTTCACTGTTGCAGTCATCACATTTGGATTGATTCCAAAAGTTGAGGAAAAGAGTGGAGGCAGTCAAAGAAACTAGGGGCTGGCTAGGATGCCCTGCAAGACTGCAGAAGCAAACCCTGCCCTGGATTTGGAGAAGATAGGCAGGTGGTAATGTTTGGTAAAGGTGTGAACAGATGTCCAGGTGGCAGCCTCCAGGATGTCCCTGGTGGGGACTCCTCTAAGGAAAGCTGCAGAGGTGGAGGCTGCTCTGGTGGAGTGAATCCTGACTCCCTTGGGGAGAGGCTTTCCATGTTGTTTGTAGTAGGAATGGATGCAGTGTGCTATCCATTTGGAGATGGTTTGTTTGGAGATGGCTTTGCCCTCTGCCCCTGCAGCAAAGCTAACCAACAACTGATCATGCTTTCTGAAGGATTTAGTCCTGTCTAGATCTGAGCTGTCTGTGCACATCTAGAGAGTGCAGGATCCTTTCCCACTTGTTCTGTGGGTTAGGGAAAAAAGTGGGCCAGGGAAGTAAATAGTGTGGGAAGAAATAGCCAGGGAATTGTTATGGCTAGGCTTGTATAGACCCTAGGGCCGTTAGCCTAGTACAACCTATGAACCTATAAATGAATGGACTGGTTGAGAGCCACATGGACACCACCTTGGGCATGAAGGATGGGTTAGTCCTGAGGGATACCCTATCAGCATGGAAGATGGAAGGGGGGGGAGCTTTTCCAACACAACGTTAAGGTCCCAAGCTGGGGTTGTTATCTTCCAGGTGGCCTCAAGTTGCTAGCCCCAACTGTTTGATCAGAGGGTGTGAGGAAAAGGGGGCTGCTCAGTGGGAAAATGAGCAGAGACAGCAGTGGCATGAATTTAAATAAAGGAAAAGGAGAGTCCACTGTGTAGCAGGTCAGCTAAGTAATCCAGGATGAGAGGGAGGGAGGGCTGTGCCGTATTGGCTCCCTTAGCCTGAATCCAGGTGCAGAACCTTTTCCATTTGTCAGCATAAGACTTCCTAGTGCTAGGGTGCCTGGCCTCACGTATAACATCTAGAACCTGTTTGCTGAGGTTGGCAAATTGATGGTGGGGGTAAGGGAATAAGCCAAGCTGCCAAACTGAGTGTCTGCAATTGGGGATGCATGAATTCCCCTTCCCTCTGGGTCAGGAGGTTTGGAATCTGAGGTAGATGCCAAGGGGGTAGAGGAGACAGGCTGCACAGCAAGGGGTACCAGTACTGGTGAGGCCAGTCTGGAGCCATGAGAATTGTCCTTGGGTTTTCCTCCTTTATTTTGAGCAGTACCCTGAGGATGAGAAGTAGTGGAGAAAAGGCCTAGACCGCTAGATTGACCCAGGGGAAGGACAGGGCATCCACTTTCCAAGCTATGCAGTGATGCTCCCTGGTGCAGAAGTTGCTGAGCTGATGGTTGGTGTGGGAGGCAAAGAGGTTGACCTTCGGGGTGCCCCATTTCTGAGTTATTAGGGCGAAGGTTCTTCTGTTGAGCTGCCACTCGTGTGGGCCCAAAAGATTTCTGTTTAAATGGTCCGCCAGAGAGTTGAGAGAACCCGATAGAAATTGTGCTAAGAGGTGGGGTTGTATGGCAGAGGCTGTAAACCAGCCTGCATAGAGGGTAGGACTGAGTCCCTCCTTGCTTGTTGATTTACCACATTACAGTGGTGTTGTCTGTTTTGATCAGGAGAGCCCCTGGGGAGAGAAGGGGCTTGAAAGCTATCAAGGCATGCTGGACAGCCATCATCTCTTTTTGGATGATGTGCAGATGGATTTGCTGTGGGCTCCATTGGCCCTGTATGCACCTGCCGTCCAGGTGTGCAACCCAGGCATACCTTGATGAGTCCGTGGTGAGGGTCTGGGCAGCATGGGGTGGTGAGAAAGGTAGTCCTTTGTTGAGGGAGCATGCTGTTGCCCACCAAAGAAAATATTTTCTGAGGCAAGGTATTATAGGTATAAGAGTCTCCAGGTCTTGAGAGTGTTGACACCAAAGGCTATTTAGGTACCACTGAAGTTTCCTCATATGCAGACTGGTCTATGGAAGGAGTAGAATGCAAGATGCCATGAACTCCAGAGCTTGCAGGATTTTCCTTGCAGATAGCTGGAGTATGGTGACTAGTTGAGAGAAGTAGGCTGTCAGGAAGGTTTGCTTTTCTGATGTAAGGAATGCCATCCGGGATGCTGTTTTCAGGCTTGCACCCAGGAAGATAATCCTTTGGGTGGGTACCTGTTTGGATTTCTTTTCGCTGATTGTGTACCCTAGGGAGCTTAGTAGGGACTTTACAAAGGCCAGGTGCTTGAGCAGCTTTTCCTGGCTGTCTGCCTGAATTAGGCAGTTGTCTAAGTATGGGTAAATCTGGATATTCCTTTGTCTGCAAAAGGCAATGACCGGAGCCAGACATTTTGTGAAAACTTTGGGAGCAGGAGATAAGCCAAAGGGAAGTGCAGATAACTGAAAGTGCTGAGTTCCTGCCCTGAAACGGAGATATTTCCTGCATGATTCCCTGATAGGAATGTGGAGGTAGGCCTCCTTTAGGTCTAGGGTGGCTAGCCAAGCATCCTTGGAGAGCATGGGTAGCAGCTGCTGGAGGGTGAGCATTTTGAATTTTGTGATCACCAAGAAGGTGTTTAGAATGAATAGATCGAGGATGGGGTGCCAGGTGCCAGGTGCCCTCTTTCCTGGGTACCAGAAAAAGTCTGGAGTAGAAACCTTGGCCTTTCTGTTCATCAGGAACGTGCTCTACTGCCCTCATGGAGAGCAGTGAAAGGACTTGCTTTTGCACCTCTGCCCACTGATTTTGAGGTAGAGCTGGGAACCCTTTTGGGGTTGGAAGTGTGTGGAAAGAAAATTTGTATCCCTGGGACACTATGTTGAGAACCCAGCGGTCGTTGGTAATGGTGGCCCAGGTGTTTGCATGAAAGGAGAGTTTTCTTCCTAGGGGTAAGTGGAGGTGGGCAGAGGGAGGGGGTGGGGGACCAGAGTCATTGCAAGTTCTTACCATAAGGGGGTGGCTTAGAACTCCCTGGTTTTGAAGTGGAGGTAGTCCACTGCTTAGATCTCTGTATTCCCTGTGGCTGCTGTCTGTGGGGTCTGGTTCCCTGGGGTCTGGGCTGAACTGATCTGGTGGGAGCAGGAAAGGACCAGTGTTTGGAGGGACAATGCCTACTGAACTTGGGTGGCTGGACTTGTAAGAAATCCTTAAATGTCTGCATAGATTTTGCTTTTTCTTCCATCCTTTTTAAGACCTCTTCTGCCTTAGTGCCAAATAAGTTGTCTTTGTGCAAGTGGGCATCCAACAATTTATATTTAACAAGGGCTGTTCCTTAAGCCATGCATGTTTTCTAAGGACAGAGCCACTGACTGCTGCCCTGCAAGAAGCTTCTAGGGCGTCAAACCCACAATGCAAGGTGTGTTTAGTTACTTGACTTGCAGAATGCATTAACTCTTGTAACTCTTTAGATTCCGCACATACAGGAAAGGAAGACATTTTCTGTTTGAGGAGTTTCAGGGTATGTTGCTGAAATTTTAGCATATGGAACTGACAATTTACTGCACTGATAGCAAGAGTAGCTGAGGTGTATACTTTTTTACCCCATCTGTCTAGTGCTTAGGAATCCCTGTCTGAGGGGGTGGGATTCTTAGCAGAGGTTGCTTTAATTCCTTTAGGCCCTTGAGAAATTACCTCAGGGTCAGCAGTAGGATTTTTAAAAAGAAATTTTTGTGAGTCAGGGACTCTGTAACACCTGCCTGGTATTCTGGGTGCAGGGAGGAGGGTGTCAGGAGTCAAGCTGAATTCATGGAAAACATCCTCCACAACATCCAGGACTGGGGGTGGGGAGGGGGTGGCCAGGGGTCTGTGCTGTGGAAAATGTAAGAATTCCCTGAGTCTCTTTTTAGACGGAGGGTAGTCCTAACTTTCCCATTGGAAATGCTCCCTTAAGGTGTGAAGGGTTTCCCCAAAGGAAAAAATCCTCTGGGGGAGAGGCTGAAGGAATGGAATCCTCTGCATCAGAATCCTCATAAGCAGAGAGGGGTTGCATGCCTTCATACTCAGATGCATCAGTCATCGGACTCCTGTTCAGACAAAACTACAGGGGACACAGCTCTTTTTCTTTTGGAAGGGGTAGCTTGGCTTCCCCTGATCAGCATGATAAGGTCTTCTGCCATTTTAAGATATATATTAAGAATATCACAATAACTGTGATAAGTTAAGTACAAAGTTAAAGAAATAAAGGTCTCTTGACCTTGAAAATAGATATTTTGAGCGTTGCATTGAACTATCTATAGTGCCTAAAGGGTTGAGATTTTTTAGATGTCCAAATGGTATTGATTCTATTGACCCTTTTTTCAATGCATTAGTTGAATTTTTAACAAAGCAGGTCTGCAATTGTTAAAATTATTAATAAATAATAATTCCAAAAAGATGGAAGCACTGAAGGATGAAATATTGGCTGCCGATGAAGAAATATTTGCTTTATCTAAAGAATTTAAGGAGGACTGTACATATGAGCAGGATCTCAGTGATGTGGAGCAGCACGAAAATGAAGTAATTGCAAGAAAGCATAAAGTACAGTTTTGTACCTACCATAAATGTAGATGTCCGAGCGGTATGCATCTGCAGTCCTAACATATGGGTTGTCCTGCCTCAGGCAGCCCTTCGGTCGGCCGGATTCCAAAGTCTGGGTCTGGCCTCGGCTGATGTCGCACTTCACCCGACATCATAGCTGCTGTGAATTGGGTATAAAGGCATCAGCCGACGCCATTTTCCTCAGTGTTTCTTGCCCCAGATGCCAGATGCCCTCTAGGAAGGCTAAATTTGGATAAATGCAAATGTTTCCAAACAATAGAGAGCAAACAAAAATAAACATGTATATACATATATACAAACAAATACACCATAATAGATTCCCCCAGCTAGCTACAAGATGGGCAAATACCCTAGGAGTACCACAGAGGGGAAGGAGGGTGGGTAATCCTGACTGCAGATGCATACCTATCGGACATCTACATTTATGGTAGGTACAAAACTGTACTATGTCCTTCAAGGATGCATCTGCAGTCCTAACATATGGGTAGAATACCATAGCCAAACTGGGGGAGGAGGCACTAAGATGATTATGGTGCAGTTAAGATCCCTTGCAAAACAGCAGTTGCAAAACCTGCTCGGGATCTGGAGTATAAAGGTAGATTATAATGCTTGGCAAATGTATGCACGGAGCTCCAAGTAGCAGCTTCTAAAATGTCTTTGGTAGCCACTCCTCGTAAGAAAGCTGTAGTAGTGGCTGTAGCCCTTGTGGAGTGAGGTCTGATGTTTTCTGGAGTTGCCTTTCCATGAAAGGAGTAACAAAATCTAATGCAATTTCCTATCCATTTTGAGATTGTCTGTTTTGAAATTGCTTTTCCTTCCATTCCTGTTGCATATGCTACCAGAAGCTGGTCAGTTTTTCTATTGTTCTTGGTTCTGTCCAGATAGTAGCGCAATTGTCTGTGCACATCCAAGGTATGTAGTAGTCTTTCCCACCTGTTCTGTGGGTTGGGGAAGAATGTTGGTAGGTGGACTGCTTGGTTCAATGATACCCTGGAGACCACCTTTGGCATAAAAGTGGGGTTAGTTCTCAAGGACACTCTATCCTGATGGAAGATAAGGAAGGGCTGTACTGCCATTAATGCCTGTAATTCAGAAACCCTTCTTGCTGAAGTGATTGCAAGCAGGAAAGCAGTTTTCCAAGATAAGAACTGTAATTCTGCTGTTGCTGCTGGTTCGAAAGGGGGAAGTGTTAACTTTTCCAGCACAAAGTTAAGGTCCCATGTAGACAAAGGTGGCTTCCTTGGAGGCTTTACATTTTTAATTCCTCTCAGAAACTTCCTGAGTAGAGGATGAGAGAAGACTGGAGGATCCATGTTGTATTCTGCTGAAATTGCTGATGCATGAATCTTAATGGAAGAGTAAGACAGGCCATTGTGGAAAAGTTGTGCCAAATATTCCAGGATGTTAGCTATGTTTGCTAATGATACATTTTCTCCTTTTGCTGCACTCCAAATGAGGTATCTTTTCCATTTGGCTGAATAAGTCTTCCTTGTGGAGTGTCTGCGAGCCTCCAGGATAATGTCTTTAACCCTCTGAGATAAATCTGGGTTATTTTGTTTTATGTAATATTCCAAGCAGCTAGCTGTAGTGTTTTCAAGTTTGGATGTAGGATCTTGAAGTTGTTCTGTGTTAGCAGCAAAGGAACTAGAGGTAGAGGCCATGCGTGTGTCCGAGACATACTCCTCAGTAGCGGGTACCAATGCTGCCTCGGCCAGTCTGGAGCTATCAGGATGATCCCTGGGTGATCTTTTTTGATCTTCAGTAGCATTTTGTGCATCAAAGGAAGAGGTGGGAATGCATATGCTGTCAGGTTTTCCCAACTGAAGGATAGGGAGTCCACCTTCCAAGCAAGTGGGTGGTATGTCCTTGTGCAGAATTTCCTCAATTGGTGGTTGTGTGGGGATGCGAACAGGTCTATTTCTGGTAGTCCCCATTTCTTTGTAATGGATTTGAAGATGTCTGGATGCAGCATCCATTCGTGGGCATCCGTGGTGGTTCTGCTTAAGGTGTCTGCTAGTATATTTTCTTTTCCTGGCACAAATATGGCCTGGAGCTGAATGTTGAGGTTCAGGGCCACATTCCACAGGTCCATTGCCATCCGGCATAGAGGATATGAGTGTGTGCCTCCCTGTTTGTTGATATTCCACATGACTGTGGTGTTGTCCGTTCTTATCAGCAAATGACCCTGTTGAAGAAACGGTCTGAATGTCTGAATTGCCTGTGTCACTGCCAGCATCTCTTTTTGATTTATGTGTAGGTTCAGCTGGTCTTGTGTCCATAGGCCTTGTATACACTTGTCCACCATGTGTGCCCCCAGCCTAGGTCTGAGGCGTCCGTGGTGATAGTCTGGCTTGGCGGGGTTTGTGGAAAGGCAGTCCTCTGTTCAACTGACAGGCCTGAGCCCACCACAGGAATTCTTGCTTCAGGCATGGAATTATTGGAATCTGGGCTTCTAGACTGTGCTTGTGTTGAGACCATATATTCCTTAGGTATCATTGCAACTTCCTCATATGCAGCCTGGCATGTGGAATCAATATTATGCAGGATGCCATGTAACCCAGGGCTTGCAGGACTTTCCTTGCTGTAAGCTGGTTCTGTATTGTTAATGCCATGAAATAGAGTGGTAGTTGCTTTTGCTTTTCTGCTGTGAGAAATGCCATCTGATTTGAAGTGTCCAGTTCTGCACCCAAGAATGTTATCCTTTGGGATGGTACCAGTCTTGACTTTTTCATGTTGACTGTGTATCCCAGGGCTTGCAGTATTTGTATAACCTTTTCCAAATCTTCTGTTAATTTGGTCTTGTTGTCCGCTTGTATTAGGCAGTCGTCCAGGTATGGATAAATCTGAATTCCCTGAAGCCTGCAATGAGCAATTACTGATGCCAGGCATTTCGTGAATACTCTGGGCAGTAGATAAGCCAAAGGGCAATGCTGAGAATTGATAATGCTCTGATCCTGCAAGAAATCTGAGGTATCTTCTGCAATCTGGTCATATAGGGACGTGCAGGTATGCCTCCTTGAGATCTAGAGTCACCAGCCAAGACTCCTTGCCCAGCATGGGAAGAAGTTGCTGTAGGGACAGCATTTTGAATTTTGGAACAATGAGATATGTGTTCAGAGCGGACAGGTCGAGAATAGGCCTCCATTGATTTTCTTTCCTTGGTACCAGGAAAAGTCTGGAGTAAAATCCTTGTCCTTGTTCCATAGGCGGTACCTTTTCTATAGCTCTCATCCTTAGTAAGTGGTTGATTTGTCCTAGAGCGTTTGTTTTTTGGTTTGGTGGTAGGTTTGGCATTCCTCTCTTTCTTGGTAGAGTGTGGAAGTGAGACCTGTAGCCTTTGTCTATTGTCTGTAAAATCCATTTGTCTCCTGTAATGTAATGCCAGTTTATGGAAAATAAGGCTAACTTTCCGCCTAAGGGTGCTTCCAGTTGTTCCCTGGTAGGCGGTATCAGAGTCAAGTCATTGTGTCTGTCCTGTGGAAGTGGTAGTAGCTGGATCTGTGGCAGTACTTCCCGGTCAACAAATGTAAAATAAAATAAAATAAATAAATAAATAAAAAATTGTTAGGCTGCCACTGACGTCCCCTGTAGGCACCTCTGGATTGACCTCTGCCTCTTGGGCACCTATTTCTGCCTCTCTGTGCTCTGGAGGTGTCTGGAAAGGACCAATTCTTCGAAGGCCAATTTCTACTAAACCTCGGAGGCTGGACCTGTAAAAAATCCTTGACTGGACAGATTTTGCTTTTTCTTCCACCTTCTTTAGCACTTGCTGTGCAGGGGAGCCAAACAAACTTTGCTTCTCCATGGGAGCATCTAGGAGCTTTGACTTTACATGGTCTGGTAAGGATTGCTCTTTTAACCATGCATGCCTTCTGATTACTGTTCCAGTCATAGCTGATCTAAAGGAAGCCTCCAGTGCATCATAGCCACATTTTAAGGAATGATTACTGACCTGCTGACTGTTATGTACCAAATCCTGAAGGGACTTACGGTCTATAGGTTCAGGAGAGGACAGTTTTTTATTTAGCTGGTCTAACAAAAATTCCTGATACTGAATCATGTGGAATTGACAGTTTAAGGCCCTAGCCGAAAGAGTAGCAGAAGTATAAACTTTTTTACCCCATCTCTCTAATGCTCTAGATTCTCTTTCAGAGGGGAGGGTTTTTTTTGGCAGAGGCAGCTGCTACAGCTTTGGGGCCCTGTGAAATGGTTTCAAGATCTGCAATAGGAGCCTTATACAAGTGATAGTGAGTGTCCGGGACCCTATAATATCTGTCGGGCTTAGCAGGGGCCGGGGGAAGAGAGTCAGGGGCAGTACAGGCATCATTATATGCATCATCAACAACTGTTAGTACTGCAGGAATGGCTAAAGGCCTATGCTGTGGTAAATGTAAAAAGGTCCTTAGCCTTTTCCTTGAATCTGAAAAATCCTGGCCCTGCCATTGAAATTGCTCTCATAGCATGTAAGGTTTCCCCAAAAGAAAATTCCTCAGGAGGAGAGGCAGAAGGAATGGAGTCTTCTGCATCAGAATCCTCATAAGGAGAATAAGGGCCTTCTGGAGGATTTGAGTTTTCTGAATCATCCGAGGAATAGTCTGTAGAAACTGGATCCGGGGGCTCTGCTCTAGGCCTCTTCTCTGGAGGGGGTTGAGAGGCCCTGTCTGGGTGAGGTTGGGATCCCCTGATCAAAGAAATGAGATCCTCAGCCAGGCTGAGCATTTGGGAACCAGAGGTAGGCCTGTGTGAGGGGGTTTTAGCAGGCAAGGCCTTAGAAGTTTTAGCTGCTTTAGCCCTAGAGAAAGCCTTGATAGACATAGATGCAGGTGGCCTAGCAGCTCCACGTGCAGGAGTAGATATGTCTAAAGGAATAGTATCTGATAAATCCTGGGTGCCTGCTACAGCAGGAGAAATTTCAGTAGCAGATTCCGCCATGCTGTGTGAGGCCTCGGCTGTCGGAGGTATGCTTTCGGCCGAAGGAAGAACCGAGGACTCGGTTTCAGCCGAAACCGAGACACTCGCGGTTGGCTTAACCGTGGTTTCGGCCGAAACCGCGGACCGTGAGTGTCGGTCCTTTTCCTTACGCTTTTTAGCTAAATGTGAAGTCGGAGTCTCCGATGGCATTTTGTAAGCAAAAGCGGGACCGAAAAACTCCTCTGGAAACTCCGACCGACGTCTAAGTGTTCGTCGGTTGAAGGAAGCACAGGCTAGACAAGCTGATACGTCGTGGTCTGGGCCTAAGCAAGGAAGGCAGTAAGAGTGGAAATCCTTATGAGGTATTTGTTTCCCACAAGCTAAACAATTATTTACTTTTTCTGACATCGGCTGAGGCAAGAAAGAGTCCCCAACGGGGTACTTAGCTTTTTAGAAGTCTTCGGTAGTAGAAATCTCTGGATCTGACCGACCGGCACTTGCGAACAGCTTCTGCTTCGGGCACCGCGCAGCAAGAAATAATGAGGAAAATGGCGTCGGCTGATGCCTTTATACTCAATTCACAGCAGCTATGACGTCGGGTGAAGTGCGACATCAGCCGAGGCCAGACCCAGACTTTGGAATCCGGCCGACTGAAGGGCTGCCTGAGGCAGGACAACCCATATGTTAGGACTGCAGATGCATCCTTGAAGGACATCAAGCTGTTACGTGATGTAACAGCTTATGAGAATAAAACAGCCTTTGAGTCATTTGACCCTTTATTCCAGAAAGACAAGAAAGGTAAAGGGTCTACTGGGTTCAACAATAAGGGAAATTACAACAGTACTTCATTTAAAGTTAAAAATACGGCTGCACTTGGTGGTCGTCCTTATGGAAAACACTAGAGATCGAACAGCCAATCAAAAGCTTCCTATCCTCGGCCGAGGTTATTTCCGGTCGAGTTCAGTGAACCGTTGCTTGATCAACATGGCGAAGGGAGCACCGTGGATTCAGAGGCAGCAGAAGCCAGAACTAATATTGGTCCTTTTAGCTCTAACTCGGGGAACTCATCTAGCAATTCTAGTGGAGCTAGACAGAAGTTTTGTTTTTTTATCCAAGAGGGAACCGAAAGTAAGCAGGCAGAGGCAAGTAAAAACGAGGGCGCAAACAACCTCGGAATCATCGAACGACGAGCAGTAAGAGACAAATTAGATACATTTAATATCATTAACTTGTCTAACACCATTTTTACTGAGGAACAAAATACAATTTTGAAGTTTGGGTTTAATTTTGTGCCCACTAAAAGAGCTGATTATAGTAAAACTGCTATTGATTTCAGACAATATACGCGCAAATTAAATTTGCAGTATTTGCTTCACAATGTTAACACAGAGGCTAGTAAGTTTGTCAAGCCGTCCTGTTTTATGCCTAATTTACATCAGACTATAAAAGTCTTTGAACAAGTCTATTTAAATGATTTAAAAGACTGTTTGGCTAGTAAAGCCGGTAACTAGTATGACAATTTAACAGTGAGAGAGAGGGAAGCCCTATATGATTTAAGAAACCATAATGAACTTAGATTCATGAAAAGTGATAAAGGTGGCAACATTGTAGTCATGTCCCAGGAACAATATCAAGGGGGGATGATGGAACTGTTAAAGAATGTAAATGAATATGTACAAATTAATGCTGCTTACATTAACAGGAGTTATAAAGAGATTTATTCTTTTTTGTATGAACTTTTGATGAACAATTATATGGATGGAGAGATGTATAACTTTTGTTTAATAGAAAAACCAAGAATCGGAGTTCTATTTGGAATTCCGAAGGTCCATAAAGACATAAGGAATTCCCCCATTTAGGCCAATTGTGCCCCCCCCCCCATTCTATAACTGGGGGCACGGCCCTCGTGGCTGATTCTTTTCTAAACCCTGTGGTGCAAGGATTACCTTCCTATTTGAAGGATTCCTGGGATTTTTTGGGTAAGTTAAGAGTATTCTTTGCTTCATTTAATTATGATATTGACTGTCATATTTTTATTACCGTGGATGTGGTTTCCTTATTCACATGCATTCCCCACCAAGAGGGAGTTGAGGCAGTCAAATCATTTTTGAGTACTAAGACGTCCTTCGGGCCTGATAGGGTTTATCTGTTATGCAGTCTGTTAGAGACTGTATTAAACAACAATTTATTTCTGTTCGAAGGAAGTTTGTATAGACAAACTAATGGGGTCACCTCTTGGTCCAGTTTATGCTAACATCGTTATGGCTTTCTGGGAAAGCACTGTTTTGGCTACCCTGGTAAAAGAGTTTAAAGTATTCTATTATTCTAGGTTTATGGACGATTTGTTTTTTATCCTAAAAGGGGGCCTAAGTATAGTTGACTCCTTCAATGGAGGGTTGAATGATGCCTCAGAATTTTTAAATTTTGGGGCTAGTGCATTTGGGCATGAAGTGAAGTTTCTTGATGTTTCATTGTCATGGGACAATACAGAGTTTGCATAGTAAAATTTACAGAAAGGAAACCTTCACAAACAGGTATTTACATAATAAAAGCAATCACCCGAGGTTTATAAAAAGAAACATACCAAAGGGGCAGTACATACATGCCAGTAGAATGACTACCAAAGAATCAGACTTGGTACAGGAATTTGAAATGATCACAGATATGTTTATTAATAGAGGGTATGTCATTGAACACCTTGAGAAGACTAAACATTATGTTTTTAAGAACAGGGATAGGTTGTATCCCCCCATCTTAAGGGTTCCATTTAGCATAGAACTAATACCCTAGAAAGAACTAAAAACCAAAATAAAAACAGTCAGTGTGGTCCAGTTTGTGTTTTGGACATGACTATCGACTGTACTCATATTAGGAGAATAGTCCAGAAGAACCGGAGAATTTTAGAAGGGAATTCCGATTTGGTAAGGGTAATAGGGAACCATCCATGTTTTGTTTATAAAAACAATCACAATATCAACAACCTTTTGCAACACAATATGTGCAAGCAAATTAAGAATGTTATTTCAACTACTAGAAGGGGTATGTACAAATGTGGCCATTGCAACTTTTGTAGATTTATTTATGAGGGGCCATTTGTGTTGTTGAACCATTTAAGCAGTATTATTAAAGTACCAGGGTGTACTGCGGTGGTGGTGCTGCAGTAGCGTTGTCGCCTCACAGTTAGACGTTGCCCATTCGATTCTCAGTTAGAGCGTCCTCTGTGTGGCGACATGCGTGAACGGGCGTTCCTTCATTGAAGGTTGTGCGTTAGGCCCGGCAAGCCAGCACGTAAAACTCTACTGCCAATCATTAGCGGACCGGAGTTCCACTGTGGCGACCCCTAACCGGGAAAAGCCGAAAGACACAAACAAACAAAGTACCAGGGTATGTGTCATGTAGATCTTGGGGGGTTGTTTATATTAGTCTCTGCAGTGGATGTGAGGCATTTTATGTCGGTATGACAACACGGTCCTTGATGGAATGCATTAGGGAACATGTGTATAATGTTAAGACAAAGGATGTTAACAATGTCCTATTCAGACATTTCAATGAGTGTTCTAAGTTTAAGAAGTTTCTCTTTTCTATTTTAGAAGTAGTTTTACCTGATTTAAGAGGGAGGGATTATAAAAATATTTTACAGCAAAGGGAATCTGTGTGGCAGACTAAATTAGAAGCAGACAAGAAACCGGGTTTAAATGAATATATTAGCATTAAATGTTTTTTAAAGTATAGGAAACTAAAAGTTTCCAAATTTTAGGACAGTTGATTTTGAGTATATTTTTTATTTTACCTTTAAGGTAGTTGGTATTGACTTAATTAATAAAGAAGTTATGTACTCACCATAACGTTCCATCTGAGTAGGTACTTCATTTGTCTGCAACCTGTGGGTATCGGATCCACCTCGATCCGAGCCGGCAGCTTCACTAGCTAAAAGATCCGAGCTCCTAGCTCCTCCCCTACCCATAATCCCCTGCTGCCTACTGTATTACCGCAGATCGAGTTTGCTCAGTCTAAAAATTCACACCTTAGACAGAGGATCAAGTACTGCCTAACCTCATGAAAAAACATTTTTCAGGTGACCAGGTATCACGATATGATTAGGGGGCATGGAGGGGGGGTCTGTTGCAGACAAATGAAGTACCTACTCAGATGGAACGTTATGGTGAGTACATAACTTCTTTATCTGAAGTAGTTACTTCATTTGTTCTGCAACCTATGGGACAGAGTCCCCAGCTACCTATAAAAATAACCCTGGGTGGCCTTATGGAAGGATATTCCGAAGCACTGCGGAGCCAAAGGAAGCCCTACTCCTCAAAATCATATCCAATTTATAATGGGAAATGAACGTATGAGAAGAGGACCAAGTAGCTGCTGAACATATGTCATCCAGAGGAACCCTGGACCAGAAGGCTGCTGATGTAGCAATGGATCGGGTTGAATGAGCGTGGATTCCCATAGGAACTGGTTTACCTGAGGATGTATACCCATGGATTATGCACTGAGAAATCCAATTAGCTAGGGTTACTTTAGAAATTGCCTTTCCCATAGCTGATTTGGCGAAAGACACAAACAACTGATCAGACTTGCGAAAATCTTTAGTCCTGTGCAGGTAGAAACGTAGTTGCCTGTGTACATCCAGTTTGTGCAATGTGTACTCCCCTTTGTTCTGAAAATTTGGAAAGAATACCGGTAAATTGATTGATTAGTTAATATTTGACTCTGAAGCCACCTTTGGTAAGAAAGACGGGTTAGTCCTGAGAGACACTCTATCCTTGTGAAAAATGAGGTAGGGGGGTTTCATGCAGAGGGCTTGGAGTTCTGAAACCCTCCTGGCTGATGGAATAGCCACTAAAAAGGCTGTTTTCCAAGACAAGAATTTTAACGGAACCGAGGTGGCAGGCTCAAAAGGTGGACTTGTCAAAGCTTGTAAGACTAAAGTTAAGTCCCATGGAGGAACCACCAATTTCACTGGTGGTTTCAAAAGAAAAATGCCCCTCAAGAAGATTTTGCATATCTTTGAAGATGCTACAGATCCCAGTCCATCTCCCACGTGAAAATGGGAAATGGCTGCTAGTTGCACCTTAGTTGTGAAGCCAGCTCCTTTTTGAAAGATTAGCGACAAAAAATCCAGAATCATTGGAATAGGGACTGTAAAAGGATCCAGGCCCTTGCCTTCGGCCCAGATGGAAAAACATTTCCATTTACTATTGTAAATTTTTCTGGTAGCAGCCTTATGGGCCGCCACCAGAATGGCCTTCACTGGTGATGAGATACCGGGAGTCCTAGCCATCAGAGGAACTGGATAAACCAAGCAGTCAACTTGAGGTTTAGCAGGTTCGGGGTTTGGCATCCCACAGGATGCAAAATCAAATCTGGAATGGGATCCAGGATCCATGGAGGAACTATACTGTGAGACCGCAGATAAGGGAACCAGATCTGACGAGGCCAGAATGGGGCTACGAGGATAACTCTGCTCCCCAACTGACGTGCTTTCTGAATGAACTTCATCATAAGCAGGAGGGGAGGATAAGCATAAAGGAGACCGGGTGGCCAAGCATGCACCAGAGTGTCTCTCGGGGTCTCCCCTGAAGGGGGAAGTACTGCGAAGTACTTGCTGCACTTTATGTTTGACGGAGTGGCGAAAAGATCGCAGTGAGGCCAACCCCATGCACGGACGATCTGCTTCACAACTGAAGGATTGAAAGACCACTCGTACGGGGTGAGAATCACCTGACTCAGTTTGTCCGCCAATATGTTGGACCGACCCGGAATGTGCGTTGCTACCAGAAAGCGGTTGGTGGATATCGCCCATTCCCACACTCTCATAGCCTCTCGGCAGAGGGGATAAGACCTGGTTCCCCCCTGTTGTTTATGTACCAGACTACCGCCATGTTGTCTGTCTGGATCGCAATAGTCCCTAGAGGGAGAAGGTCGTGGAGAGCTTGCAACGCCAAAAGCACCGTCCTCATCTCTAGGACATTGATATGCAAAGCGGCCTCTATGGGGGTCCACGTGCCTTGGACGGTTCTGCCCGAACAATGCCCCCCCACCCGAGGCGAGAAGCATCTGTGGTCAACGTGGCTTGGGGTGGGGGAATTACAAAGGGTCTCCCCTTCTGCAGCTCCGCGAAAGTGAAGCCACCAAAAGAGGGAGTCCCTGCAAATTCTGCTCAGTGGAATAGGGGTGTTCAGCGGGTGAAACACTAGTGACCATTGAACTTGAAGAGTCCACTGTAAGATCCTCATCCATAGGCGTGCATGAAGAGAAAGACCGATGGCCGCTGCCATAGACCCCAGTGCCCTCAGGACTAACTCCGCCGCAGGAGCTGGGCTTCGAAGAAGGGCTAAGATCTGATGTAATAAGCTGTTTAGCCTGTCCGGGGTTAGGAGGGCCTGAGAGATGCACGTGTCCAATTTGGCCCCTATAAACTCCAAAACCTGCACTGGTTGAAGGAAGGACTTTTGAAGGTTCACTGATATGCCCAAACTCCAGGTGAGAGTTACGAGCATATCCCTTGCAACACAGAGTTGATGCCTGTAAGGAGCCAGTCGTCCAGGTACGGGAACACCTGAATGCCCTGGAGTCTCAGGTGGGCTGCAACCACTGCCATGACGTTGGTGAACACCCTGGGGGCTGAGGTGAGGCCGAAAGTACAGTTTTGTACCTACCATAAATGTAGATGTTCGAGTGCTAATACAGCTGCAGTAATCACAAATGGGTTCTCTGCCGTCAGGCGGGTCCTCGGTCGGTCGAATTCCAAAGTCTAGGTCTGGCGTCAGTTGTTGTCACTTTCTTTCCTGACGTCAGTGCGACAGGGGTATATAAGACACAGCAGACGCCATTTTCTTCAGTCTTTCTTGCCCCAGATGTCAGGTGCCCCCAGAAGGAAGGCAATACATAAATTATATATATATATATATATATATATATATATATATATATATATATATAAATCAAGCAATGCAGTATAATCAAAAATCAGTAGTTGCAAGCAAAAAAACCATAGAAGGATAACCCAATCAGGTTGTATGAGGAGGTGTTAGCCACTAAGCCTTTACCAAGAGGGGAAGGAGGGAGGGAAACCTGTACTGCAGCTGCATTAGCACTCGAACATCCTACATTTATGGTAGGTACAAAACTGTACTATGTTCATCGTGCATACAGCTGCAGTAATCACAAATGGGTAGAATCCCAAAGCTACGCACAGGGTGGTAGGCACTAGGTGGAACTGGGATGAGCCAGTATGCCCTGCAACACAGCAGTGGCAAAGCCTGCTCTAGTTTTGGAATATAAAGGCAGGTGGTAGTGTTTTGTGAAGGTATGCACAGAACTCCAAGTGGCTGCCTCCAAAATATCTTTGGTAGGAACTCCTCTGAGGAAGGCTGTAGAGGTAGATGTGGCCCTGGTGGAGTGAGATCTGATGCCTGTAGGGACAGATTTTCCATGATAGGAGTAACAAAACCATATGCAGTGGCCTATCCATTTTGAAACTTTTTTTTTTTTTTCAAAAAACTTTTTATTGAATTTTGAACAATACAGAAATATAACAGCAACAGCAATAATAGAATACATATTTAAAAATGAAACGTTGGGAGATATTTATGATAACACAATTTTGTAAGATGAATGTTTTGTCTCAATGCAGTTTGAGAATATACACTTAACTATCTACATCGTATACAAAATGTTAACCAAAGAATATATCAAAATAAGTATTGAGCTAAGACAAAAAAAAATAAGCATTAGGATATAAGTGAGACTGAGGTCAACAAATCCCATAAGGAGGGTGGCCATCTATACACTATTAATAATATGTAACACCTTTTCTAAAAGCTTTATTAATATGTGCTCTAGCTTCTTGGGACTTTTCACTATCATTTTCAAGACTGATGTATGTGTGGGCTAGAATTTTAAAATTATTCCAATTCAGTTTAGTACGATCTAACCAATTTTGTGTGATATATAATTTTATAAGTGAACATATGTATATTAGCACTTGCATGTCCAATTTAGAGAGATAAATATTTGGTAAGTGTAGTATTGCAGTCTCCCAAGATAAGGTGGATTTGTGATAACCCATTTTCTGTAAACGGACTTTTGGAGGTCCAAAGCTTGTTGAATGATGACAGGACCAAAAGATGTGTAAAAGATCTGCATTAGGGTGTGAACAACAAGAACATGAGGGTGATTTATTTGCATCAAATTTGTTGAGCTTAGAAGGAGTAAAGTATGCATTATTGTTTATCATTAGTTGAGTGTAAAAGAGTTTTTGAAGGGCGCAGTATTCTATTGTATTTTAAAAAATTTTTTTTTAAAAAAAAAAAAAAACCCAAAAAAAAAAAAAAAAAAAATTTTAGGGGGAAATTTTTTTAAAAAAAATTTTTAAAATTTTTTTTTAAAAAATTTTTAAAAATTTTAAAAAAAATTTAAAAAAAAAAAAAATTTTAAAAAAAAGGGAAAAGGAAAAAAAACGGGAAAAAAAGGGGGGAAAAAAAAAAAAAATTTTTTTTAAAAATTTTAAAGAAATTTTTTTTGGGTTTCCTTTTTTCAAAAGGGGGGGGGGAAAAAATTTTAAAATTTTTTTTTTTTTGGGGGTTTTTTTTTTTAAAGGAAAATTTTTTCCGGAAAATTTAAAAAAAAGGGTTAAAGGGGAAAATTTTTCCCCCCTTTTGGGAAAAAAGGGGGGGGAAAAAAGAAAAAAAAGGGGGGGGAAAAAAAAAAAAATTTGGGTTATTTTTCAAAAAAAATTTTGGGGTTAAAAAAAATTTTTTTAAAGGGGAAAAAAAAATTTTTTTTAGTTGAGGTTTTTTTTTTTAAAAGGGTTTTTTTTAAAAGGAAAATTTTTTTTAAAAAAAAATTTAGAGTTTTTTTTTAAAAAAAGGGGGGAAAAAAAAATTTTTTTTTAAAAAATTTTTTTAAAAAAAAGGGGGGTTTTTTTAAAAAAAAAATATTTTTTAAAAAAAAAAAATTTTTAATTTTTCCCAAACAAAAAATTTTTAAAAAAAAAAAAAAAAATAATTTTTTTTTTTTTTTTTTTTTTTAAAAAAATTTTTAAAATTTTAAAAGTTTTTTAAAAAATTTTAAAAAGGGGGTTTTTTTTAAATTTTTTAATTAAAAAAAAAAAAAAACTTTTTTTTAATAAAAAAAATTTTTTTTTTTAAAAAAAATTTTAAATTTTAAAATTTATTAAAAAAAAAAAAAAATTTAATTTTTTTGGGTTTTTTTTGGTATTTTAAAAAACCCAAAAAAAATTTTTTTTAAAATTAAAATTTAAAAAAAAGGGAAAAAAAAAGGGAAAAAAATTTTTAAAAAGGTGAAAAAAAAAAACCACCTTTTTTTAAAGGGAAAAAAAAAAATTTTTTTTTTTTAAAACCCAAAAAAAATTTTTTTTTTAAATTTTTTTTTTTTAAAAAAACCCCCTTTAAAAAAAAAAGGGGGAAAAAAATTTTTTTAAAAAAAAATTTTTTAAAATTTAATTTTTTTTTTTTTAAAAAAAATTTAAAAAAAAGTTTTTTTTAAAATTTTAAAAAAAAAATTTTTTTTTTTTTGGAACAAAATTTGGGAAAAAAAAAAAATTTTTTAAAAAAAAAATTTTTTAAAAATTTTTTAAAAAAAATAATTTTTTTTTTTCAAAAAAATTTAAAAAAAAAAATAAAAAAGTTTGGGAAACCCCCTTTTTTTTAAAAGGTTTTTTTTTTGGATTTTTTTTTTTTTTCTAAAAAAAAAAATTTTTTAATGAAAAAAAAAAAAAAAAAATTTTTTTTTTAAAACTTTTTTTTTAAAAAATTTTTAAAAAAAAAAAAATTTTAAAAATTTTTTTTTTTAAAAGGAAAAAAAAAAAATTTTGCCCAAAAAAAATTTTGGGGAAAAAAAAATTTTTTAAAGGGGGTTTTTTTTGGAAAAAAAAAAAGTTTTTTTTAAAAAGGTAAAAAATTTTTAAAAATTTTTTTTTTTTTAAAAAATTTTAAAGGTTTTTTTAAAAAAAAAAAATTTAATAATTTTTGTTTTTGGGTTTTTTTTTTTTTTGGGGTTTTAAAAAAAAACCCCCTTTTTTTTTTTTTTTAAAAAAAAGTTTTTTTAAAAATTTTTGGGGGGTTTTTTTTTTTTTTTTAAATTTAAAAAGGGGAAATTTTTTTTTTAAAAAATTGTTTTTTTTTCCCTTTAAAAAAATTTTTAAAAAGGGTTTTTTTCCCCAATTTTTTTTTTTAAAAAATTTTTTTAAAATTTAAAAAGGGAAAAACCAAATTTTAAAATTTTAAAAATTTTTAAAAATTTTGGTTTTTAAAAATTTTTTTTTAAAAAATTTTGGGGAAAAAATTTTTTTGGGTTTTAAAAAAAATTTTTTAAAGGTGGTTTTTTTTTTTTTAAAAAAAAAGTTTTTAATTTTTTTTTTAAATTTTTTAAAATTTAAAATTTTTTTTTTTTTAAAAATTTCTGTTTTTTTGGTTTTTATTTTTTTTTAAAAAAAAATTTTAAGTTTTTTTTAAAAAATTTAAAAAATTTTTTAATTTTTTTAAAAAAATTTTTGGAAAATTTAAAAAATTTTTTTTTTTAAAAATTTTTTTTTTTTTTTTTAAAAAAAAATTTTAAAGAAAAAAAAAATTTTTTTAAAAGGGGGGGAAAAAAAAAACCCAAAAATTTTAAAAATTTTGAAAAAAAAATTCAAAAATTTTTTTTAAAAAAAATTTTTAAAAAGGAAAAATTTTAAAAAAAATTTTTTAAAAAAAAAAATTTTTTTTTAAAAAAAAATTTTTTTAAAAAAAAAAAATTTTTTTTTTTTTAAAAACCTTTGGGGGGGAAAAAAAAAAAAAATTTTAAAAAAAAGGGGAAAAAAATTTTAATTTTTAAAAAAAAAGGAAAAAAATTTTTTTGAAAAAAAAAAATTTTTTTTTAAAAAAATTTTTTTTAAAAATATAAGGCCCCCCTTTTGAAAAAAAAGGGGCCCTTTTTAATTTTTTTAAATTTTTTTTTTAAAAATTTTTTTTAAAAAAAAAAATTTTTTTTTAAATTAAAAGGGGAAAATGGTTTTTTTTTTTTTTTTTAAACAAAAAAAAAGGGGCCCTTTTTAAAAAAAAAAATTTTTTTATAAGATAAAAAAAAAAAAAATTTTTTTTTTCCCCCCCTTTTTCCCGGAAAAATTTGGGGGTTTTTTTAAAAATTTTATTTTTTTCCCAAAAAAAAAAATTTTTTAAAAAAGGGAAAAAATTTTTAAAAATTTAATTTTTAAAAATTTTTTTTTTTTTTCTCTTAAACAAAAAAAAAAAATAAAAAAAAATTTTTTAAAAAAAAATTAAAAAAACTCTCTTATTCATTGTATAAGCTCCATTATTGAATAGAAAATATTATTTGTTATAGACATTCCTCAATTTTGTATTTCAGATATTAATGAATCAAATTTATGTAAATGTTTCCATGTACAAAAAAAAAGAAACATATGAAAATAAGTTTGATGTTATCCCATATAAATAATAGTTGCTATAGAAACTAATATTGATTATATCAGAGATAAATTGCAGTTTTAACTAAGCTTAGTATAGACATATATGTGTCATAGACAAACTGCATTAACATCAGACAAATAATCTGACAATAAAACTTTGTGTTTTGTTCTGATAATATTTGTGAACGGTCACATCAATATTAACTAACTCAAAATGTAAGCAAATGAATCATATTTCTAAAAAAACATTTATGACTATGCTCCCTTGTGTGGTTAAAACATTTTATACAGAACAGTAACCTTTTAACATGCACATATTTTTATTTGCAGTTGCTTTTTCCTTTCTTCCCCTGTTTCCCCTCTTTTGAGCTGTATGTCTTTTTTTTAAAGACCTACCTTTCTATGAGTAAAATTCACTTATTGCTCCATGTATTTTGTATAGTGTTCTTAAATATATTATAAATGGTAACTATACATGAAGCCTTTCACCCATTACCACCATCAAAGATGGGGTCCATTCCAAGCATCTTTCCTGGTTAAAAATGTAAAAATAGGTGAAAATATGTGCTGAGTACTGTTTATGGTAATCTGGATTGATCTAACAAGCATAAACGCTCAGACTTTCCATGCATCCGAGTTTGCTTGTCCGATCAAATCCCACCCTGCAACCCTCTCAAAGATCCCCACATGACTTGTTGAACCTCAATTCAAGATAGTATTACACCTGTCTATATTGACAGGGTATTCAAGCTATAATGCATATAGTAGTTGAAACTTCGCAACATCATGCAACTCCAAATAGAACTTCTGCATATACCAACAGTATCCCATAAAGAGCTCTGTACATGCTGCAGTAAACTATAGAAACAGCACTCTAAACGCTCTCTATCACGCCTAGACAAGCCATCAGACAGCAACCTACCATGACATATTATATATTTCTAAATTATCAAATTAACCCCATTTCAGTGAGTAAGTGCTTCCTGTATATGTTCTAGCAATGGCGCCACCTCAATGCCTTGAAAATCCACATAAGACAAACACATAGATTGAGATGCAACCAAGCTGCTGATATTTTACTAGCACTTCTCCCATCCAACGCCAAGTAGCCCCAAAGCCACCAGACCATCCTAGCGCCAGTGGTCCACCGACACTGTAAAGAAAAAGGAAAAAGAAAAAACATACACTTCACTCCAGTAGCCCTACACATCAGTGCACGGCGTCACCACCAAATCAAAGCACAAACTGCGGTGCACCCTTAACAAAGCCGCCCAACCAGCTTTGAAAACCGAAGATCTCTAGCCAAGGGAACCAACATCTCACTCCATCCAATCCAACAAGCCAACCAAGACACCAAAACACAAAGGATCATATATTCAACAGAAACTCCAAAGCACGAACCCACAAGAACAGAACCAAGCCAACAACACAAGCCGGTTTCGCCACAGACACCAATCTCCGTGATGCTCTCCACAACAGCACACAACAACCAAAGATCCTCCCATCAAGATGCAGACCCAAGAGAAAAAAGAATAAAGAGAAGAAGCATGAACTAAAACAATAACAAAAAGCGTGCCTGTCTTTCAACCCCCATTCCAAAGAATGCATCCATCCAGCCATAAGCATGATACTCCTCGCTCCATTCCCCATCACTAAACATGACCATATTCTTTCTCATACTGCCGCCAGCTAGAGCTTTACAGATATACGTTCAACGACAAGGCTCCTTGCCTCAATCCTGTTCCCCATTCCAAACTGGCCATGAAGGAGACCAGCATTTTAATCAACAATCAATCAGAATACACCACGAGCATGAAGCTGACAAATATCCAAACACTATAGCTCCGTTGAATATACGCTCATAAGCTCTCCCACACCCTCCAACGATGTCATCACAACTATGTCTCAAAGATCCACTGAGGCCGAACACGCATATCCTACATGTAGTCTTGATGAAAATACACTCTTTAACTGTACATAAGCTTCTCAAGTCACCGAAGCTTCCCATTACATTGATGACGTCACCGCCAAGCTCCGTATCAACATACTGATGCGTGCCATAGTAGTAACATCTGCTGATGCGTTAGATAAGAGATTTTCTCTCAGAGCAGTCTCGAGAGTCTGTGTATCTCCCTCCAAAAAATTACAGGCTAAACCAAGGCATTTTATTTGCCTAAAAAGAAAAAACGCTTGTACGCTAATTAAATAAATATAAATAGAAAGTATCTGGAGTGCTGAATCTATTTTAAATACCAGCACCTTAATTGCGAGATAAAACATGTAAGCACATACCAAATTTGCGCTTTCCCATTGCTTCAAGAAAAAAAAAGAAAATAAAACATATTTATGTTTATATATATATGCACAATACATACTCTTAACAGAGGCAGTCTGTGAAGGATTTATACCTCGTATATTCTGTATTATTCTAGTCTTTACAAGATAAATATCATATTGACACTTGGCAAGTTCTTATTTGAACTATGTATAAATACTAAATCTCACTAAGTAAGGGGACCGCAAGATTTATTAAGAGGGTGAAATCTATGTTAAAATTTCTGATTTCACCACAAAGAAAGCTAAGACACTTCATGTTTTCTGAAAAGAAAAGAGGAATGTGTTAACACATTTGTGTACATATTTATACACCTTTTGTTTACCCTTGACAGTAATATATTTCACAATTGATTAAGCTCATTAACTGTATGTAAATAACCTATATAAAAAGGAAATATATATATATACTTTCAACATTTTTGTGTCCAGTCAATTATATACCTTGTTAGGAAATTGAATCCGGAAGCTTTTTGAATGCTTTGAAAAAAACATCTTTTGCTCCCTTAGAATCAGAACAAGTAAACTTTTTTTCATTAAATGTGAATGACAAAGTATTTGGATAAGACATGCGAAATCTTATCCCTCTTTTAATTAATTCTGCACAATAGGGAGAGAGCTTTTGTCTGTTTAGTTTTATTTGAGGAGGAAAATCCTGTGAGAATGATAACTTATGCGATTTCCATACAAACTGTTTCTTACTTTTGGCTGCTTGCAGTATTTGAAAAGCATCTTGAAAATTTAGCAATTTTGTATATATGATCCTTGGTGAGGAAGCATCCTGACTGGCACGTAGAGCTCTGTGTGCTCTCTCAACAGTTATGTCTTTTGAAGATGCTTCACAGTTTAGTAATGACTCAAATATACTCTTGGACACAGATAGCAAATTATTCTTATCAAAAGATTCTGTAAACCCCGAATGATAATGTTGTTCCTGCGACTTCTGGCTTCCAAGTCTATTAATTTAGATTGTATTTCAGAGATAGTTTTATCTTTAGACTTTAAATCATTTTCCAATGTCTCAATTTTTATTTCCATAGCTGAATTATTGTTTTCAATAATACTCATTCTGTCATTTATTTTATAATGTATCACCAAAGTCAGTAAATTTTTCTGTAAAGTTCTGAATGGCACTTTGTATAGGCTTTAATGCTAGCTTTAACTCGTCTAAATAAAAGTTTGAGTCATTTAATTCTTTGCTACTTACTTTGGCTGGTTCAGAAGAGTTTTGGAAGTTCTCAGCCTTTTAGAAGTGTTATCTTTTTTCTGGTGGAGTGAACTGATGAAAATTTGGCCTTCGTGGTCTGTGAATCCATAGACTCGATTTAGTAGCCATGCCCAGTGATTAGATGCTGTTACCAGGGTGACAAGTTCCAGGAAAAGTCTGAAGCAGCAGGTGCCCAAGTCTGATAGCTCCACAATTTGTTCTGAGGTAAAATGTGACCCAAAATAAAAATTCCAAAGCCAAAAATATTCCAGCTATATGTAAAAAGCTTAGTATAATCCTTTTATGAAAAAAACTGAGGAAAAATATTAGTCTCAAGTTGTAAAAATTAAAGATGATACTGGTCTGTGAGGAGCTCTGAGAATAGGGACTAGTCTAGTCGGCAGCCATCTTGGAATCAAATCCATCCATTTTGAAACTGTCTGTTTGGTAACTGGTTTCCCTTGAGCTCCTACAGCATAGGACACAAAAAGCTGTTCTGATTTCCTGAAAGGCTTTGTTCTGTCCAAATAATAACGTAGCTGTCTATGGATGTCTAAGGAGTGTAGCAGCCTTTCCCCTTTGTTTTGAGGATTGGGGTAAAAGGTAGGTAAGTGTATGGCTTGATTTAAAGCTACCCTGGATACCACTTTAGGCATAAATGACGGGTTGGTTCGAAGGGAAACCCTGTCCTGATGGAAGATGAGAAAGGGCTGCACAGCCATGAGGGCTTGTAGTTCCGAAACCCTACGAGCTGAGGTAATGGCCAGAAGGAAAGCTGTTTTCCAGGACAAATACTGCAAATCTGTTGAGGCAGCTGGTTCAAAAGGGAGGCAATGTTAATTTTTCTAGAATGTAATTAAGATCCCAAGTTGGCACTGGTTGTTTCCTTGGTGGTCTTATATTCTTAGCCCCTCTGGGGAACTGTCTTAAGAGTGGGTGAGAGAATATGGGTGGATCTGTGTTGAATTCTGCAGATATGGCTGAGGCATGGATTTTTATGGAGGAAAATGAAAGTCCACTGTTCAGCAGCTCAGCTAGATACTGTAATACCTGAGGCAAATTCAGTTTTCTAGGGTCCTGGCCTTTTTTCTCATTCCAAGAGCAAAACCTTTTCCATTTTGTGGAGTAAGCCTTTCTAGTGGATGGCCTTCTGGCCTCCAAAATGACATCCTGCACCTCTTTGGAGAGGAGGGTCTGTTGTGGTGTTAAGGAATTTTCCATTCAGCGAGATTGAGTGTTTTCAGCTGACTGTGAAGAGTTTTGTAGTTGTGCTGAGTCAGCAGAAGAGGCATTAGAGGTACGGGCTAGGGAGGAGCATGTGTTAGGCTCCTCAGGAGTGGGTACCAGTGTTGTCTTGGCCAGTTGGAGCGATCAGTATCATCTTTGGTCTGTCTGCTCTTGCTTTCAAGAGCACCTTGGGCAGAAGAAGCAGAGGTGGGAACGCGAAAACTGTCCATGCTGTCCAACTGAATGAAAGGGCGTCCACTCTCCAGGCCTTTGGATGAAAGGTCCTTGAACAAAACTTTTCCAATTGATGATTCCTGTGGGAGGCGAAGAGATCTATATCTGGCCTCCCCCACACTTGGATTATCTTTGTAAACACTTGAGGATGCAACTTCCATTCGTGTGGATCTGTCATATTTCTGCTTAGATTGTCTGCCAGCGTGTTTTCCAAGCCTGGCAAGTACTGAGCTTGAAGTTCGATTTGCCATTCCAGAGCCAAGTTCCAAAGTGTCATGGCTAGTCTGCACAGGGGGTATGAATGTGTTCCTCCTTGTTGGTTTATGTACCACATTACTGTGGTGTTGTCTGTTCTTATCAATAATTGTCCTGGATGCAGGAGGTCCTTGAAAGCTGTAATTGCATTTATCACTGCTAGCATTTCTTTTTGATTGATGTGAAGGTGCTTTTCCTTTTGGGACCATTTGCCCTGAATGCACCTGTCTGTCATGTGCCCCAGGCGTAATCTGAGGCGTCTGTTGTGATGACTTGATTTGCTTGAGGCTTGCAGAATGGCAGACCTGTGTTTGTTTGACATGCTTGGGCCCACCATAGAAATTCCTTTTGCAAACATGGAATTATTGGTATCATTGTTTCCAAACTGTGGCTGTGTTGAGTCCATAGGTTTTTTAGGTACCATTGAAGTTTCCTCATATGCAACTTTGCACATGGGATTAAAAGAATGCAAGATGCCATGAAACCCAGAGCCTGCAGGATTTTCCTTGCAGTAAGCCTGGTACAATTTGCTAGTGTTTTGAAGTACTGAGTTAGTTGCCCCTGTTTTTCTGGCGTAAGATAGGCCATCTGGGTGTTTGTGTCCAAGTTGGCACCCAGGAAAGTTATTTTCTCAGATGGTGTTAGCCTGGATTTCTCTTTGTTGATTGTGTATCCCAGAGCATTCAGTAACCGTGTTGCATAAGCCAGATGTTCCAGAAGTATGTGCTTGCTGTCCGCTTGGATCAGGCAGTCGTCCAAATAAGGGTAAATTTGTATCCCTTGAAGTCTGCAGTAGGCAATTACTGATGCCAGGCATTTCGTGAATACTCTGGGTGCAGTAGATAAGCCAAAGGGCAATGCAGAGAATTGATAGTGGATTGAACCTGCAAGAAATCTGAGGTATCTTCTGCAGCTTTGTCTGATTGGGACATGCGGGTATGCCTCCTTGAGGTCCAATGTTACCAGCCCGAACTCCTTGCCCAGCATGGGAAGAAGCTGCTGTAATGTGAGCATCTTGAATTTTGGTACGAGTAAGAATGTGTTTAGGATGGATGTCCAAAATGGGTTTCCAGTTGGTTCCTTTCCTTGGTACCAGAAATAGCCTGGAATAAAAACCTTGACCTTGTTTGTGAATAGGTACCTCTTGAATAGCTTTCATGTCTATGAGCTTTGAAATTTGTAGTTGTGCCTCTGCCCTTTGATTGTGTGGCAGGTTTGGCATGCCTCTCATTTTTGGGAGAGTGTGAAAATGAAATCTGTAGCCTCTGTTTATAACGTCCAGGATCCATATGTCTGTTGTGACAATATGCCAATTTCTTGTAAATAATGCCAGCTTTCCTCCCAAGGGTGCTGCCAGCTGAGACTTGCTTGGCATAGAAAGGAGGAAGTCATTGGGTTTGTTTCCTGTATTGCTGTGCACTGTCTTCGCCACCTCTTGGTGCTGGAGTTTGCCATTGCCTGCCTCTATATGATCCTTGTGATTGCCCTCTGCCCCTTGTGCGCCTGTATCTACCTCTTTGGGGCTTGTCCGTGGCTGGAAAGGACCAGTTTTTTGAAGGCCAATTTCTGCTGAAACATGGTGGTTGAACCTGTAGAAAAGCTTTGACATAGACAATTTGCATAGATTTGGCTTTTTCTTCCATTTTCCATAGTATCTCCTCAGCATTAGTACCAAATAGCACATCCTTTTGTAAAGGAGCATCTAGTAGTTTAGCTTTCACATGATCAGGCAAGATTTGTTCCCTAAGCCATGCATGTCTACGAATGACTGAACCTGTAACAGCAGCTCTACTTGAGGCCTCCAGGGCATCATAGCCACATTGTAAGGTGTGTTTACCCACTTGTTCTGCACTATGCATCATATCCTGCAACTCCTTCAAATCTGGTTGTTCAGGTTGAGACATTTTATTTCTTAATTGTGATAACAGAAACTGCTGATATTTAAGCATATGAAACTGACAATTTAGGGCCCTCATGGCTAGGGTGGCCGAGGTATATACCTTTTTTCCCCACCTTTCTAAGGATCTTGACTCTCTTTCGGAAGGTAGTGGATTCTTAGCAGTAGAGGCCTTCATTCCCTTGGGGCCTTGAGAAATGGTTTCAGGGTCAGCATTATGGCTTTGTAAAGAAATTGGTGAGAGTTAGGAACTCTGTAGTACCTATCAGGCTTGACTGGGGCAGGAGGCAGGGAATCCGGATTAAGGCAAGCCTTCGAATAAACATCATCAAGTACGTCCAAGACAGGAGGTATCGCCAGAGGTCTGTGTTGAGGTAACAAAAGAAATTCCCTAAGTCTTTTCTTGGAATCAGAAAAGTCTTGGCCTTCCCAATGGAAGTGTTCCCTCAAGGTGTGCAAGGTTTCCCCAAAAGAAAAATCCTGTGGAGGAGATACAGAAGGAATGCACTGCTCTGCATCAGAATCTTCAAAAGGGGAGTAAGAGTGTTCCTCTACATCAGAATGTTCTGAAAAAAATAGATCCCTGATCAGAAGAGGGAGAATCTTCCTCCACTCTGGGTCTCTTGTCTGGAGGGGGTTGGGAACCCCTGATAAGAGTAATTAAATCCTCAGCCATTTTAAGCATCTGCTTTTTAGGCATGGGGCCTGGGGATGGGCCTTGTGCAACAGGCCTCTTGGGATGCCTGGCTGATTGGACTTAGTGAAGGCCTTAATGGAAAAGGAAGATGAGGGTCTAAAGACACCATGGGTGGAAGTGGACCTGTCCACATTAGGAGGCTCAACACTCACAGTGGCTTCGGAGGTTGTAGTCAGGGTATGGGCCGAGGTACCAGCGGTCTCGGTTACAGAAGACACCGCCAAAGAAGTGTCGTCGGTAGTCAGGGGACTGCACAGGCGTCTCGCTGAGAACCGGACCACGTGGAGCCGGTTTTGGCGTGGTGTCATTGGGGACCGCGGACCTCGCATGTCGGTCCTTGTGTTTTTTGGACAAAACGGTAGTCGGAGTCTCCGACGACATTTTATAATCAAAGGCTTTACCAAAAAAGTGTTGGGCGAACTCCGCCCGACACTTAATAGTGCGTTTATTGAAAGTAGCGCAAAAGCGACAGCCCGAGACGTCGTAGTCTGGGCCTAAACAAGGTATGCAGAGGGAATGGAAATCCTTATGCGGTATTTGCTTCCCACAAGAAATACAATTGTTAACTTTTTCTGACATCGGTCTGAGGCAAGAAAAGTTTCCCCAATGGGTACTTAGCTTTAATGAAGACTTTGGTTTCCAATTTTTCATAAATTCAGGAGCTGGCCGACCGGCACTTGCGAACTGCTTCTGTTTCAGGCACCGCGCGGCAAAAAAGACTGAAGAAAATGGCGTCGGCTGTGTCTTGTATATCCCTGTCGCACTGACGTCAGGAAAGAAAGCGACAACAACCGACGCCGGACCTAGACTTTGGAATTCGGCCGACCGAGGACCCGCCTGACGGCAGAGAACCCATTTGTGATTACTGCAGCTGTATGCACGATGAACATCGAGAGAACCCTGAAATGATAATGACTGTCTCCCAGCCGGAAGCGGAGAAACCTCCGGGATCGCCTGTCCCTTCAGAATGTGGTAGTACGCATCTTTGAGGTCTATGGAGCACATTCAGTTGTTCTCCTGAAGAAGGAGAAGAATAGACTGAAGAGTGACCATCCGGAGCTTCTCCTTGGGGACGATCAGGTTCAGGGCGGAGAGATCCAGAATCGGTCTTAAGTTCCTCATCTTCTTTGGCACCAAAAAGAACCTGGAGTAGTAGCCCAATCCAGACTGGTCTGGGGAAACGGGCTGGATGGCTCTTTTTTTCTAGCAGCTTTGACACCTCTGAAGCTGCTGCCTCCCTTTAATTGGGTGGGACATCGGGGAGGCGCCTGACTTTGGGGGGTAGGTTCATGAAGGGAATGGAGTAACCTCTGGATATGATTCGGAGCACCCATCGATCTGTCGTGATGGACTCCCAATTTGACAGATGCTCCGATAAACGCCCCCCGACTGCCACCAGAGAGGGACAGTTGGGTAAGCCCTCAGGGCTGTTGCGCGGGCCTGTCCGAGAAAGGTTCCCTAGACCCGAAGTTACGAGGCACCCCCCTCTGCCTCTGGGCCGGCGTCCACCTTGTCCTCCTCTGCCTCTAGAGGACGAGGGGTCCGAAGTCGGATGGGACTGCTGAGACTTGCGGAACTACAACTTCTTTTGTCCCCTCTGATTCCTTGAAAAGGATCTTTGGGGATTCGAGAAGCAGACACCGACGGCAGACAGCGTCTTCCCATCCTTCTCGCTTTGGACCAGCGTCTTGCGTACGGTCTTGCCAAAAAGCAAAGATCCGTCAAAGGGTGCATTCGTGAAGGACGCCTTGAAGGATTCCGCGAAATTGCAAAGGCGGAGCCAGGCGTGACGCCGCAAGACGACCCCTAGCGGCTCCCTCCGTAGCATGAGAGAGTAACCGCATGGACGTGTTAGAGATGGACTTTAGAGTGGCCATACAAGTCGCAAATGTGCTTTTATCCACGACCGTCATGTTCTCTGGGGGGGCTGCAGCATATTCTTAAATTAAGTCTCGCTGTAGCCTGATAATGTGTGCCATATAGTTCAGTGCCCTTATGGAGAAGGTTGCTGAAGCAAACATCCGCTTCCCAATGCGGTCCATCGCCCGAGATTCCTTATTCGGAGGATGGACCGAGGAACTCTCCTGTGCGAGTTCCTTCTTCGTGGTGGGCTGCCACCAACATGGCATCAACAGGGGACCCCTTAGCCCAGGACTGCCCATCTGCGGGGGGGGGCTAAGAACTTTGTCGGGACGTCTGGGGATTGGCTCCACGGTGTCGGGCTCTTTCCACGCCCTGGTAGTGATTAAGTCCTCCAGGGGGGGCACCCAGGAGGTAGAGGGGCCTGCCTCAAACGCCTCCAGGAACACCGATTCATCTGAGGAAGGTTTTTGGGCAGACCACCCCCCTCTAATACGCAACATTTCCATGATGTGTCCAAAGGAGACATCCTCGGGGGGTGACCTTAGGGAACCTTCCCCTTCATCCAAATCCGTGTCCATGGTGAGGGACTCAGGGGAGTCCAGGTGTCTCCTTTTACACTGCCATTTGCGAGGCACCTCCTCGGTGGGACTGTCCGAGGAGGGCTTGCCCACGGGGTCCTGTTCCTCCAAGGGAACTAACTGGAGGGTTTGAGCAGGCTGTCCCATAGGATGGATGATAGAGGATAGACCCACATGCATAGGGGGAGCGGGAGGATCCGAGGCCTGGACTGGGGATCTGGAAGACCTCGACAGCACCCTCTCCACTACCTCAAAAGCCGAAGGAGAACTACTTTCCCCAGGCTCTGACAGTAGTCTCCTCGGCTCTGAAGCAGGGATCAGCGTCGGAGTCAAAGCGGTCGGATCCAAGACAGAAGTGTGCTCCAACCTAAACTGCACCGGAGACACACCAATCCCCATGGATCTGATGCTCGGCCGCGAGAGCTAGGATCCGACATGTTCGAGGGTACGGTCGGCGTCGAAGATACCGGAGCTATCGGCGCTGACGAAACCCCGGCTCCGAAAGGGCCCAGATCCGATGATCCAAAACCCTAAAGCGGGTCAGAGAAGGAGTGATCAGAGCAAAGAGAGGGGCTGTGCTCCCCCCCTGAGGGGGGGGGAGGCAAGAGCACCCCCATCTGCATTTGGGTCTGCAGGAAACGACGCATCATCCGATCCATGTCCGCGTTGGTAAGGCTCCTGGTCGACCTAGAGGAAGTCGTCGAGGCGGGCCGGGAGGGCCGCCTTGACGACCTCGAAGGAGACCGGTACTCCTCCTCCAGCTTCAGTGAGAAACAAGGCGAACGGAGCCGAGAGGGGGAGGATCCGGAGACCTTTGAGGGAGAGCTAACAACTTTCGATGGAGGGGCTGAGGGGGGAGCCTCAGCCCGTCTTTTATGAGACCTGTGCTTATCTTTCTCTTTATGTCTCTTTTCTTTAGAGACAGAAGCACTAGAGTCCCCTGAACTCTTCACAGCAGAGGGAATTTGAGTCCCAGGCAGAGCGGGGGGAGCTAAAGGCACCGGGGCTACGGAAGCAGCCTGAGCCTTCGAGGGGGAGGAAGAAGAAGCCGAGTCCTGGGGAAGCAAGCCCGCCAGGATCAGCTTGTTCTTCCTGTCCCTAATTGCCCGGGGATTAAAGGCTGCACAAAATTGGCAATCCGTTGGTAAATGGACCACTCCCAGGCACAAAACGCACTGAGTGTGGCCATCAGCTGGGGAAAGCTTATGGCCACACTCAGAGCACTTAGAAAAAACGGCCTTGGGCCCTTCAGCCATCACAGATACACACACCCAAACACTAAGGGAGGAACAACACGCGACGCTAACAACTACGAATAAAACTACCACAGAAAAAGGGGTTCTAATACTCTAATTCTACTAGGGGAATTCACACTACAACACACGCTAACTAAAAATTTAAATTTAAAGATGTTTTCTCAGAGAGAGAAAAGGTAACAATCTCACCAAGCCTAAAGAGCTCTTCACAAGTAGCTGCTTCAGCTGTGGCAAACTCGATCTGAGGTAATACAGTAGGCAGCAGGGGATTATGGGTAGCGGGAGGAGCTAGGAGCTCAGATTTTTTAGCTAGTGAAGCTGCTGGCTCGGATCTGAGGTCGGATCCGATACCCACAGGTTGCAGAACAAATGAAGTAACTACTTCAGATCAACTGTTTTAATTATTCAATTACTGATGCAATTACTTATTTTATTATATAAAAGAGGTGAATTTTAAATGGAGTGTTTTCTGATTATCATTTTTGATGAAAGCCTTAATAAAATTGTGTGTGTACGCTAATACAGTTGTGGTTCTTCACCAGCCTTCATTGACCTTTGGAGCTCTTGGATTTTATTTATTTCAGTTGTTTGGTCCTGGTTTTCACATTTTTTGAGTTGACAATTGTTAACTTTTTCTGACATCGGTTAGTACAAGAAAAAAGGATCCCCAATGGGGTACTTAGCTTTAGAAGACTTCAGCTTCAATTTGGAAGATTTAACCGTAGCGCCGAATCGCACTCATACGAACTGCTTTGGCTTTGGGCTCCACGGCAGGAAAGACTGATGTAATGGCTTCAGCTGGCTTACTTTATACTACTGACGACCTGACATTAGTCCTGAAGTGACAACAACCGCTACAGAAATACTAAGCCTCTGGTATTCCCTAGCAAGGATAACCCAAATGTGATGACTGCAACAGTGAAACACGAAGAACATCATATTTACTGCAAGTGTAATTAGTTGGCAGACTTTAAAGATTCCCTGCAGACTCCTCTGTTGGAGATGCTAGGTGAGCAAGTTGGAGTCACTAGGGAAATTATTTTTTTGAGCTACGATACAAACTTGGAATTGCCTACACATAGTAAGGCCTTGCTGAGTCTAATTATGATGGATGCCAAAAAAGCAATTACTAGAAAATAGAAATCAAAGTCTAAACCAATTTTACAAGAAGTAGTGAAGATAGTAACAGAGTTAAAACAACTGAAACTGGGATCTTTAAAAAGGGTCTATATTACAACATCGAAAGTCCGCATCATCGAACACCACAACACAGACACACATAGCCCGAACTGCGAATACGCCGAACCCCCTAAACTGCGAATTTCAAATCTCAAATCGTCATAGTCGGCCAACACCACCGCACGCTACATACTACATACCCAAACATAATAAATAAAACACATACATACACTAACCAAACCCTACTTCTAACCCTACACTAAACCTTACATACATTACTATCTGTGCACTTAACTTAACCCGCACCCTAACCCTAAGGTCCGTAACTATCACACACTTACCCTACAGACATATACCCAAACAAAACAAATAATCCACACACATACAGTTAACAAAACCCTACTTCTAACCCTACACTAAACCTTACATACATTACCTATCTATGCACTTACCTTAACCCAGCACCCTAACCCTAAGGTCTGTAACTATCGCACACTTACCTTACGGAGCTATACCGCAGACGGGCCAACCATGACACTTCGACATTTCGTGTTTTGCGGTTTTGAACATTTGCCATTACCATAGTTCGCGCTATAATTGCCGGTGTTGCGGTGTTTGCTGAAACGGGATTTCAATCTCGTAATTTAGACCCCTTTAAAAAAGGGTAGGAGTAAATTACATAGGAAAAAATGGGAATTGTGGGATCAATACATGCAGAGGAGGAACAAGGTTTAAAAGAAGGTAAGATGTGAATGAGCTATGTAATGGCTGACTAACAATGAATGGATATGTTAAAAGTGATGTATAATGTTTTTAGCTACAGATGTGTCGGCATGCTTTGGAATATATGATGTTTACAACTGAGATTGTGTCACTATGGTTTATTGTCATTTATATAAATGTAACAAAGGCCTATGTCATACATCATAATTTAATAAGATGTTTCTACTTAAAAAAAAAAAAAAAAAAAAAAAAAAAAAGTAATACCTGTCCTTATTGTTAAGAAGTTACTTGGCCTGTTTCTGTTCTAAGACTTTGCAAGTGTTCTTTTGATTTATAACTACTTTAATTCTAATAATATCACAGACTTCCAGGAATGTATATTGTCCAGTTCATTCTTCCAAACTTAAGTTTATGAATCTTGCTCAAAGTCTTCATTACCTTTCTTGCAATCTGCATGTATCCTGCTGTGAATAATTTTACATCTGACTTCTTATTTCTCGTTTGACTCGAAATAAGAAAAAAAACTGTTACCGAAAAATACTTCAATCACTATTTCACAAAGGTGACACTACCCTGTAAATAACATCTTTTAAACATTTAATGATACAGATGATATAAACAATATTGTCATGTCTAATATAATCTGTTATCATATGTCTTAATTTATGACCTGGCATAAAAAGTAGGGTTACAAACTAGTTTAAAACTTTCTAACAGTCTATTTCTCCCCAAGCACCGCTTGGTAGATTCAAGTGCCACAGTATAACCTTGTGATGGATACTGTGAATAAATATAACAATTCAAGTATCCTAGAGAAATCAGCCATCATACTGCCATGTGGCCTATAAACAGTCATTTCTGTTTCGTAAACCTAGTCTTGGTAACTGCTACAGCACAGTAAGTCATACTATTACTATCAAAATGCTACTCCTTGACTTTTATGTAATCTTTTTAAAAGTACGTTTAAGGTGGAGGTGGGATTACATAAAGGATCAGCTCTCAGCCCTTTCTTATTTGCAATGGTGATGGAGAGGTTGACAGACGTGATCAGACAGGAGTCCCCGTGGACTATGATGTTTGTGAGTAGGTAACAGGTGGAGGAGACCCTGGAGAGACCCTGGAGATGTAGAGATATGCTCTAGAGAGAAGAGGAATGAAGGTCAGCAGGACTAAGACAGAATATATGTGTGTGAATGAGAGGAAGGACAGAGGAATGCTGAGGATGCAGGGAGTAGAGGTGGTGAAGGTGGATGAGTTTAAATACTTGGGATCAACAGTTCAGAGTAATGGTGAGTGTGGAAGAGAGGCGAATAAGAGAGTACAGGCAGGATGGAGTGGGTGGAGAAGAGTGTCAGGAGTGATTTGTGACAGACGAGTACCAGTAAGAGTGAAAGGGAAGGTCTACAAGAGGGAAGTGAGACCAGCTATGTTATACGGGTTGGAGACAGTGGCATTGACAAAAAGGCAGGTGTCAGAGCTGGACGTGGCACAGTTAAAGATGTTAGGATTTGCACTGGGTGCGACGACGGTGGACAGGATTAGGAATAAGTATATTAGAGGGTCAGCCCAGGTTGGAAAGTTTGGAGACAAAGACAGAGAGGCAAGATTACGTTGGTTTGGACATGTGCTGAGGAGAGATGCAGAGTATATTGGGAAAAAGATGCTAAGGATGAAGCTGCCAGGTAATAGGAAAAGAGGACAGCCTAAGATAAGGTTTATGGATGTGGTGAGAGAGGACATGCAGGTGGTTGGTGTGACAGAGCAAGATGCAGAGGACAGGAAGAAATGGAAACAGATGATCTGCTGTGGCGACCCCTAACGGGAGCAGCCGAAAGAAGAACAACTTCTCCTATTCCTTTGCAAGTTTCCTCTTAACATTCAAAGAATTTACAAAGATTTTGTACCCAGGGATAAATGAAATGAAGATACAAACATCTTTAGTGTATGTAGTAAAGCTGGAACCTGAGCCAAAACACATTGTGGACATTCAGTGTATTTGTCTCAGTCAGAAGTACTTGTGCCTGTAATCTCTTTCCAGCACTTGACAAATGCAGACCACATTTTGCTTCTTTTATCGTAGACTAAAGAAGAATTATTAAGGTAGTCTGTGCTATAAATTCCACAGATAATCTGTATATAGGCATTGACCATATCGATACTTTTGCTGTACTTACTGAAATTTCCTTACCTGTGTAAACTGCTTGAAATATATATTAAGTGATTCCGTAGTTGTAAATAACATCTTTGCAATATCTGCTCATATTTCTACAAAAAATTACTTTTATGTAATGTGCTTTTTTGCCTGTTACTATCTGCAGCTGAAATCTAACCAGTCCCCATCAGCCCATTTACACCCACCCCCACCTACCCAAAAAAGGAAGGTAGGGATATGGCTGAATATTGCCATAACTCTAAATACAGAAGGGCCTTCCATTTCCAGAAAAAAAAAGAACAACCTCAATGGCCTGTTAACATAAGACTATCATCTTAGCTTCAAGGTGGGCAAGAGCCATGAAGCAAAATATATGGGTAGGGACTGGGATTTTAGGATTTATAGGGAAGGGGAGATACTAACTGCAGCATAGCAAGTGTGACACTGTGGACATCACCAGCAAAAATGCTGCCTCATTCATGCACCTTAAGCCCAGCCACTGAGCGGAAGAAGCCTGACTGCATGGACGGGAACATTAACTGGCCTCTACTGGGATATGCCCACTACTACAGGCAGAATCCCAATCCCTCCCATGGGACTGGCAAGCTGGCATCAGTCACACATTCCCACACCTCACGTGGTTCCTTCGGCACCCAGGTCACTAGCTGAACTTGGGTTGCCTGGGTCACAATCAGGGCTCCATTCCTCTATGCCATGAAACTGAGATTATGACTTTCCCAGTAATCACATTTCAATAAACAAATAATACATAACAACACGTTTCTTGTAGCTTTTTTTCCATCTACCCATTTTTCTCCCTATCCTACTCATTAACGTCAGTCTCCTGCTAACATATTCTTCTGGGGGGAGGGATAACCCAGAATTGCAAGACTGACACTCAGGCAACAAATGGAGTACATTTTGAATGCTTAAACTGCTACATTTCAATTAAGACAGGCAAACACTCAAAAAAATTAAAATAAAGAAGACCGACTATTCTGCTTTGGGAGAACAATGTTCATTACTGATGAATCTGTGGCAATGCTAAGTATATTTTACACAAAGCACAAGAATGCTAGAAGATGTTCAGAAAGTGACATTTATATGTCCCTTTAAAGACGAAAAGGGATTTAGTGAAGCAGATAAAGTAGTTTTTGATGCATGGTTTTCAAACACTTAAATATACTTGCAGCATTAAAGAATGTGTGCCTGTTTTACCTGTCAGTTAAATGCTATTCATTTTCCAGTCTTATTAGCAGTTTTTGCTTTTAGAAAGTTTCTAGATTTATTTCTGAAATTGTGAAGTGGAAGGATATATATTCTTTAGAAAAAATTATACCAAACGGCGGCCGCAGTGATGCAGCGGTTAGCATTGCCGTCTCACAGCAAGAGGTTCTCCGGTTCGATCCTCGTCTGGGGTGCCTTCTGTGCGGAGTCTGCATGTCCTCCCCGTGGTCGTGTGGGTTTCGACTGGGTGCACCAATTTCCTCACACATCCCAAAGACATGCTGTAGGTGGATTTGCCACTCTAAATTAGCCCTAGGCAGAGTGCATGTGTGCCTTCCATGGAAGGTTGGGCACCGGGCTGGCAACTAGACACCGTAAAAACTCCACTGCCAATCATGAGTGGACAGGTGATCCGCTGTGGCGACCCCTAATCGGGAAAAAGCCGAAAGAAGAAGAAGAAAAAATTATACCAAACATAAGACTTACTTTTTAGCTGTACAGTTATTTTTTCAAGGTGTACATACCAAGACCCCTTAACATAAAACATAATTGCACATATTTTGTTTTTAGTATGATGAAAAAGGAACTAATTAAAACTAAATTAAAAACTAAAAATAATAACCCTCACTTTTAAGGGATATAGACTGAGGTCTAACTCTGACCTAGCCTAAATTATATTCATAATTTATTGTTTCCAATTCTTCTCAGCTACTTGTGCACTTTAGTGCTTGCACAATCCCCTGTGCAACCACCCTGTCACATTGTTGTGCCTTTCAGTATGCAGCTCTCAGCCATGACTATACTGTACCCAGCAACAACATGTGCAACTGGTTCCAGTTCTGTATTAGAGAACCTGCATTTCTCTCTTTCTACAGACTTTGTAAACCAGCATGCACGTTGCCTACTACCTTAAGCTGCTATTATTAGTTTTCATCTTTTGGTTTAAATTCACTTCTTAAGCATAAACCTTAGTCAACATGTGGCTGTTTCAGGAGTTCACTTTGCTTGATGCTGTAATTGTGTTTTTTCCCAATTTCTTCTGATCAGGTTTTTGTATTCTTTCTTTTGTTTTTTTGGGCACTTAAAGTTGCGGCCTGACTCTTCTCTACTTTTGCTTTGATTTTCATTCCCACTTGTTTCCAAAATGCTTCTGCTAAACTATGCACAGTTTTCTTTGTCCTTTAAAACCACTCTGTGTAGGATTAATGACATACATATTAGACTAGAGTCAGATGGGGACTTTTGGGGATTCTTACTGTTATTTTTCCTTTTATGAGAAGGAGATGAAATGGTCAGAATGTTCACAAAATAAATGTATTTTTTAATTTTACTCTTGGTTATCCAGTAAAACCATCCGGCTTTGCCTTTATAAACCTGGTTGGACTGGGGAATCTCATGTCACTAAAATGAACTTATGAGCAATGGCCTCCACTATGAGTCCTTGAAACGCAATCTGACAAGGACCCTACCCACAGAGTTAAACTGCCCTATGACTCAACCTGAGAATTTTCAGTATTTTCTCTCACATTTGAAATTATCCTATAAAGAACCTTTCAAAAACTATTTTGCTGAAAAGATTAACATTTACATAGGTTAATAGGCTATGAAATGGAGTTACACATGATATGATGAAAATCTGTTCCAAAATAACAGACATCCAACATATGGTCCAACACTTGTGGAAATTAATGAAACAGGAATGCCCACCAAACTGCCCAGTTTCATTCATAGCATTTATATGCTGTCTTCTTGTTGTTGATATATTATCAGCATGTTTGCAAAAAAAATATTCATAATACATAAAATAAACATTCAAAATTGGATAGCAACACTCTGCAAAAAGTACAGTTGTGTACACTTACCATAAATGTAGATGTTCGAGTGTATTCACTGTTGCAGTCATTACATTTGGGTTATCCTGCTGGCAGGTTGCCCTCAGTTGGCTTGAATTCCAAAGTTTTGGGTCCTGCGTCGGTTGCTGTCGCCTCTTCCCTGACGTCAGTTTGTCAGGGGTATAAAAGATGCAGCCGACGCCATTTTATTCAGTTTTTCTTGCTCCAGATGTCAGGTGCCCCCAAAAGGGTAGGCTAAAATTATGTAAATAAAACATACATGTACCAAAATAGGCTTTACCTTCATCTATAAGCAAATACACCACCTAGGTTATATAGATTAGAGAAGTAAAGATAAGTTCCAGCAGAAATAAGGGGGATGGCGGGTGGGTAACCTGGACTGCAACAGTGAATACACTCGAACATCTACATTTATGGTAAGTGTACACAACTGTACTATGTTCTTCATGTTTCACTGTTGCAGTCATTACATTTGGGTAGAGTCCCAAAGCTATGGTTGGGGGGCTGGAGCTAGACAGCATTAGGAGCGGCTATGAGGCCCTGCAGAACTGCAGTGGAAAAGCCTGCCCTGGATTTAGAATAAAGAGGCAGATTGTAATGTTTTGTAAAGGTATGCATTGAACTCCAAGTAGCAGCCTCTAAAATGTCTTTGGTTGGTACTCCCTTGAGAAAGGCTGCAGAAGTGGCTGCAGCTCTGGCTGAATGTGGCCTTAATGCCCTTAGGCGCTGGTTTGTCATGCTGTGAGTAGCAGAAACGAATGCAGTGACCTATCCACTTTGAAATAGTCTGCTTGGAGATAGTCTTTCCTTGTGATGCTGTGGCATATGCCACTAGTAATTGTTCTGTCTTTCTGAAAACTTTAGTTTTGTCCAAGTAGAATCTAAGTTGTCTGTGTACGTCCAAAGAATGCAGAATTTTCTCCCCCTTGTTCTGTGGATTTGGATAAAAAGTTGGCAAATTAATTGTTTGGTTAAGGGCTACACTGGATACCACCTTAGGCATAAATGTAGGGTTTGTTCTCAGGGAGACCCTGTCTGGATAAAAAATGATAAAGGGTTCCACAGCCATGAGAGCCTGTAGCTCTGAAACTCATCTTGCAGAAGTTATTGCTAGGAGCAATGCTGTTTTCCAAGATAAGAACTTTATATCTGCAGTAGCAGCTGGCTCAAAAGGAGGTAAGGTGAGTTTTTCCAAGACATAACTTAGGTCCCATGCAGGTACTGGCTTTCTCCTTGGAGGCCTTAAGTTTTTGGCTCCTCTGAGGTACTGCCTTAATAAAGGATGAGAAAAGAGTGGTGGCTCTGTATTGTAATGAGCCAAAATGGCAGAGGCCTGGATTTTAATTGATGAAAAAGATAAGCCTTTGTCCAGCATCTCAGTTAAGTATTGCAAAATTGAGGAATATTTGGGACAGCTGTATCAGTTCCTTGAGCTTGGTTCCAAGTGCAAAATCTCTTCCATTTCCCAGCATAGGATTTTCTAGTACTAGGCCTTCTGGCTTCTAAAATGACATCCATCGCAGCTTTACTGAGAGGTGTGGTTTTGTATGGCTACATTATCCGCCATGCTGCCAGGTTTAGGGTCCAGAGTTGGCTGTGCAGAATCTGATTGTTTTGCTGGGACAGTAGATGAGGTATATGAGGTAAGGTCCAGGCTGGGCATTGGTACAAGTTCCATAAGACTGGATACCAGTACTGGCGTGGCCAGTCTGGGGAAATCAGAATCATTTTTGGTTTCTCCTGCCTGACCTTTAGGAGTACCTTGGGGAGGAGAGGCAGTGGAGGAAAGGCATATACTGATAGGTTTGTCCAGTTGAAAGATAAGGCGTCCACTTTCCAAGCTTGTCTGTGATAAGTCCTTGAGCAGAATCTATTTAGTTGATTGTTTTCAGGGGAGGCAAATAGATCTATGTCCGGGCGTCCCCATTTCTTTGTTATCATGCAGACATCGGTCTGGAGCAAGAAAAAAGTTTCCCCAACGGGGTACTTAGCTTTTAATGAAGACTTTGGATCTGAAACTCGAACACGAAAATCTCAGGAGTCGGCTGACCGGCACTTGCAAACTGCTTCTGCTTCGGCACCGCGTGGCAAGAAAGACTGAATAAAATGGCGTCGGCTGCATCTTATATACCCCTGACAAACTGATGTCAGGGAAGAGGCGACAGCAACCGACGCAGAACCCAAGACTTTGGAATTCAGGCCGACTGAGGGCAACCTGCCAGCAGGATAACCCAAATGTAATGACTGCAACAGTGAAACACGAAGAATATCATAGGAAAACGCACACCTTTGCTACATATATTTTGATCAGTCGTATATATTATACTTGTACACACAAGGCTATGCAAGAAAAGTACAGTTGTGTACACTTACCATAAATGTAGATGTTCGAGTGGAGAGACTTGTGGATCCAGCTGCCACTCATGGGGATCCATGAGATTTCTGCTTAGTTCATCTGCCAGAGTATTTTTCCTTTCTGGCAGGTATTATGCCTGCAGATGTACTTGGTAAGTCAATGCTGTGTCCCACAAAGTCATGGGTAGTCTGCAAAGGGGGTAAGAATGTGTGCCCCCCTGCTTGTTTATATAACGCGACAGTGGTGTTGTTTGTCTTTATCAGTAGTTGTCCTGGATGAAGTAGGTCCTTGAAGGCTGTCAGGGCATTTTGAACAGCTAGCATCTCTTTTTGATTGACATGTAGATGCATTTGGTTTGAGGTTCATGTGCCCTGAATGCATCTTCCTGCCATGTGGACCCCCAGGCATAATCTGATGCATCCTTTGTTAGTGTCTGCCTGGCTGGGGGGTAATGTGAATGGCTGTCCCTTGTTTTGGTGACAAGCCTTTGCCCACCATTGAAACTCCTGTTGCAGGCAGGGAATGAGAGTAATTATAGTTTCCAGGCTGTGGCAATGTTGAGTCCAAACACTTTTTAGGTACCATTGAAGTTTCCTCATATGCATTCTTGCATATGGAATTAGTAGGATGCAGGATGCCATGAAGACCAAAGCCTGCAGAATTTTTCTTGCAGATAACTGGGCCTTTGTTGCTAACAGTTTGAAGTAGGTAGCCAGTTGTCTTTGTTTGTCTGGCGTGAGATAAGCCATCTGGGCAGTTGTACTTAAGCTTGTACCCAGGAATATTATCTCTTGAGAGGGTACTAGTTTTGATTTCTTTTCGTTGACTGTGTACCCTAGGCATGTTAAAAGTCTTTTCACAAACGCCAGATGCTGTAGAAAAATGTCCTTGTTCTCTGCTTGAATGAGGCAGTTGTCCAAGTAAAGATATATTTGTATTCCTCTTTGTCTGCAGAAAGCAATTACTGGTGCCAGGCACTTTGTGAAGACCCTGGGCGCAGTAGATAAGCCAAAGGGCAGTGCAGAGAATTGGCAATGCTTTGAACCAGCCTTGAATCTGAGGTATCTTCTGCATGTTTGTCTGATTGGGACATGCATTTATGCCTCTTTTAGGTCTAAAGTGACGAGCTAAGCCTTTCTGCCCAGCATGGGCAGGAGCTGCTGCAAGGTCAACATCTTGAATTTTGATATATCCAGGAAAGTGTTTAGAATAGATAGGTCCAGTATTGGTCTCCATGCTTTGTCCTTTCTGGGCACCAAGAACGGTCTTGAGTAAAATCCTTGTCCCTGCTCTTGCTGTGGCCCTTGTTGAATAGCCCCTATGTCCATGAGGGATGAGACTTGTTTTTGAGCCACTGCCCATTGATTTTTTGGCAGGTCTGGCCAACCGTTTGCCCTTGGCAGGGTATGGAAGTGAAACTTGTAGCCTTGTGACACTATGTCTAGAACCCATTTGTCCTGGGTTATAATGTGCCAGTTTTGAGAAAAAAATGCTATTTTTCCCCCTAAGGGTGCTGCCAGTAGATAAGTGCTTGGTGCAGGCAGGGGGAAGTCATTGGGACTGTTTCCTGTATGGTTGTGATTTGTCTTCTCCACTTTTGGAGGTAGAAGCACCCCATTGCTTAGACCTGTACGAACCTTGCGGCTGGGATCTGCCCCTTTGAGGTCTGTCTGACACTGGAAAGGACCAATTCTTTGTAGGCCAGTGTCT